>NW_011888795.1:16069547-16084208 GCF_000151845.1 Pteropus vampyrus
AGTCGATGGCATCTTTTTTATTTAGTCTACTTTATTCTACTTATAGTTATTATCTATATTTCTTACACTGTCCTTCTTTGTATATAAATTATTTCATTGGTGAACTGAATACAGCAATGAACAAATCTGAATTGCAAATTAAATTTTTATGGAATCTTGAGGTCATAAGGAAAATTAGAGGTCATTTTTACATTGTGTCTGCAACATGTGCTTTTCTGCCTATCTGTACCATATTTCATGCACCAAATTCGCATTTATAAAATTAGATGTTAAAAGCATGTGATCATGAGATAATATGGGTAAAACACACAGCTACTCAACCAATATACTGTACATTGTCTCTTTAAAAAACTACCAATAACTAAAAAACAACATTGATTAACATGTATTCTTGGCTTTACATGTACTACTTAATCAGCTTATATGCATTATATCAATTATTAGAACAATTACATGAGATAAATCTTATTTAAAAACCCGTTATAGAGACTAAAAAACTGAAGCTAATAAAGATTAAGCCATAGAATTAAGAAGCAGGTTAAGTAGGATAAAACAATTAAATGCAGAATCCATCTTAAAAAGTGAGTTTTCTCCTTAGGTCGGCTGCTTCTAGGCATTTGAAAAGCTTGATACCAACCTTCTGGCTCCATTTATTAAAAAATGACATTAAAATTAAAGTCGTAAAGATGTCTGGCCTTAATAGAAGTACACTGTGTTCAATAGTGCTCATAAAAGGCTCAAAATGTTTTTCACAGTCCCTATACTACCTAAAATTAGGACATCGGGGAACTTATTCATAGACCTAAACTTCACTTTGGGATCTACAACCCAATGAAAGCATTTACGCTTCCACACCACAGCAAATATGCATCTCTATTGTACCTGATCAGGTTGTAAAACAGTCTTATATGCCCCCTTTATGATAAAGATCTCCGGGAAAACTTCTTAATTTTTCCAAAATATGGGAAAGTTTGTAGACAGTGAAACTTCATCATAAACTTTCAAAGTGTAGGCTCCACTGGAAAAGGTTTTCCATAAAACAATCAAAATTTTACTGGCAGGGTAAATAGCACATCCATAAAATAGATATCTTGCTGTTTAGCACTTTTATAACTTTAAAACTCTTATTTCAAATGAATTCTTGAATGTGGTATGCCAATTGTTAAAGCAGATTAATGGAATTACATCAAGTTGCAATCTACTATCATCATATTTAATATATTTAGTATTCCTTCAACTCAAATGTCTTGCAATGAAAGAAATGTGTATGTGTGTGTTTATAGGCATGTATATGTGCACTTGTATATTTATTTGTCTATCATCTATCACTTATCCAAAAACACCCCCTTCAAAAAAAAAAAAAAAAAAACAAGAAATGATACTATTTTGACAAATTCTTGGAGATATAAAGACATGAAAGTAGTTAATAAGAAAAGCAAAACCAATAGCTGGCATATAGACTAAAGGAAACCACCACAAAAGAGTGAATACACAAGGAGGCAGAGTTACTTAAGTAGTTCCAGGGAAATTACCTACTCAAACTAAAGAAAGGAGACAATATCAGGGTCAGCAGTGTTCTAACAGGTATCAGAATAACAATTTTGACTGGGCCCGGCTTTTCTGTTTCTCTCCCCCAAGATATTCTGAAGAGCTAAGAGGGAGAAGGAGTATGAATTGAAAAAACACTAACTCATGATACAGACTATCAGAGTTAGAGATATAGAAGATTGGCTTTGTTAAAACATCAAAATAAGGATGAGGATTCATAATCTTAGAAGGAAAACACCCACTCTCAGTTTTATATGTTTCTATTCCCTATAAATACTAGGAGACTGCATCTGGGATGTCAATCCATGTGAAATAACACAGTTAATTCTACGTTATGTCAACTGTAAGAATGACAGGACAACACTTGAACAATAAACAATTCAGGAAAACTAATACCATTTAAGGAGTCATCCCTTAAAACTGAACTAGCATCTCACACGTGAGAGGATGCCAGACTTTAGAGTACCCACCTATTCTGCTGAGTATTACAGATTAAGTAGTAGGAAACATACACATCTTTTATCCTTTACCTCAAACCAAAAGCAACTATGTCTGAATACCTTAACATAGTGAAATTTTGTGGTATTTTTTTTCAATGCCAGCAACAGGCCCTTTTTTGAAGTGTGGTGAGGATTTGAGCTATAAAATCACTAAGGTAACAGAAAAGAAAAAAATATATATTATGTTAATTCTTTCTCTCAGATATCACAAATGTAATGGAATTGTGCATAATGAAGTGCATTGCTAAGTGTCATTTTTCTTGATTTTCTTTGTTTCATTCTGGAAGTACTCACAAGTTGGCAGACTGTATATAATATTTGTAACTGACAACTATTTTTCATTTTAATTCATATTACTCTCACATTTACATATGTTTTGTTCTAGCCTTAGTATGTGTGAAGCCCAATACCAGTTCTTTAATTGGCAATTTGCTTGACATTGAGTCTCAAAACTGTGAATAGCTTGACAATAGTGGTAATTTGTTTTTTATCTTACAATTTTTAGAAATAATTTTATATTTTTTCAGATCATAATGATATTTTTGTAAATATGTAGAAAAATACTTTTAATTTTAATGTTTATATTTGTTTTAATTTAGCTTTTTGCTAAATACATATTTAATTCTTTATACTTAAAATACAATTGCATTTTAATTTTAAATCACTTAGACCAAACTTTTTCTGTAAAGGACCAAGTATTAATTTTGGCTTTGCAAACTACATATGGTCACTGTTGCATATTCTTCATTGTCTGTTTTTTATAAGTCTTTTAAAATGTTAAAAGCCAGTCTTAGTTTATAGTCAGTACACAAGTTGGCTATGGGCCAGATTTTGTCTAGTGGCCTTAATTTTCTGACTCTTGCTTTGGATCACTGCCACGAGCAGAACATACATTGTGTGCACATCCTGGCTAGAATACAAAATTAATGATTTTGTTGAAAGCAAGACAAATAGATTTTATGAAAAAATGTATAGTAAATTTATGATTTACATACATCTGTAATTATTATCAATCTAAATATTGCTGGCTCAAAAATGAGCCCAAACATGAAAATGTATAATGATAAATAAATAATAATTTTTGATATTTTACCAACTTTAGTCATATAAAAACTTAATATTACACATTTTTCAATTGTATCTTTCTGAAAGTATACTTAGTAACAGGGGTATAAGACATTGTATTTAATAGTTTTGTTAAATTGATGTACAACTTTTAAATATTTAGATACATGGTACATGGGCCTCCATTTGTGCTCTTGTCCTGGATGTGATAAAAGTTAAGAGAAGACCTGAAGACAATGAATTTAAATATAATTAGTACATAAGAAAAACAATTCCATAGGACAAACACACACAAATAATAAAATGAGTATAATTAATATTCTCAAAGAAATTTGAGATGGTATCATATATATATACATATACATACATTTATTTAACGCCGGCTATGGTATTACTCATGATGCTGCAACACTACTACTGTTGCCCATGAATACTATCTTCCAGTATCTCTCAAAACTGATTATTATGCTTTGCCTGTGATGACTACAAATGTAAGTCTCAATTGGAGTATGTAGGAAAATGTTAATGATAATTTAATATCTGGTCTTATTAAGTTTATCGTTTGGAACTGTATAGTCAAAACATAGAACAGCTTATCTTTCAACCATGTCTTCTCTTTGGGCCACAATCATTGTATTCTTAGAATATAATATCTTGCCTTTTACAAAACTGACATCAAGAAGGAGGACAGGCAAGGATCTTATGGGTAGATTGAGAAGGTTTCCATTCACAAAGAAAATTTCTGCCCCTCATTTTACATCTTCAGACTGACTTAAGAGAGCATGACATGACCACATTGACTAAGCAACAGAAGATACCAATCAGAAGAGGACCCACTGGCATTGCAGAACAATGGCCTTGATAATTCGTGGAGATTATAGGCATGACTAGTTCTAAAGAACTACTTTACACATGGCGTGAAACCCATGGAAAGTGTAGAGTCACCATATTAAGTGCCAGTGTGGGAAATGTACAGGATTAAGGTTGCTTACTACTACCACTACTATTCTCACATGATACAGACAAGAGGCAAGACTGGCCAGAACATGCACAGGTGAGAGTTAATACATGGACCCAAACATGTGGCTCATCCCAAGGGTCAGTGAAGAAATGTTGGTAGATCAGAACTCTGAATTTGTTCTGTGTCTTTTGAGTGAATACCACACAAAATCAGCATCCCAACACCATTCTGGTGGTGCAATTTTACGCAAATCAGTTCACCGTAGAATAACTACTGCTCCAGCGAGTGGAAACCAACCAAGGCCACTTTTGTTACCAATATCTATATCAGTCAGGGAAGCAGAGTCACTATGAGCATTATAGAAATAAGGTATTTATTATATAATTAAACCTTACAGAAATGTAGGAGGAACTGGAGAAATGATAGTCTGGAATGAGAATTAGAAGGAGCAGAGAAATAGTTATTGACTAGTACTCCTGAAGCACTGGCATAGATGAACAAATAACTCTCAGGGAAAAACTGATATAGCAAGTGTGATCAGCAACCACCATGGAAAAATGAAGGAGGAGCACTGAAGAAGACTATGAGAACCTGCTGTCTCTGGAACCACCACCTCTATGGGTCTGTGTTCAAGCATCCACAGTATGTTTAAGGCTGCTATTAGTCATCAGGGCTACAAGTCAGGAAGACAAGCTGTACACAGAGTGAAGGTGAAGGACAAGCTAGGACTGACCAGATATCTCTGAGGGCAGCATCAAATTTAACCACAATGAACTTCTGAGAGTAATGTTCCTGCTTCACCTTTGCCTCCAAAATGCCATGAAAGTTCCTCTTTGACTAACTCTAACCCAGAGATATAAAAGAAGAATGTACTGGTAAATGAAGTGCCTGGTTGAATGATGTCAATATAACACAATCCAGTGTACTTGGTTCAGGACTAAAGTGAATCATTTATAACATTTCTTTTTTCATTTCCTCTAAATGTTGTTTCTCTTGCTGGCTCCTTTTGATGACTTTGGCAACTTTAAGCTCCTATCTTACACTTCCATGGGAAATAAAGAGAGTTGGTATTCCTCAAAAACCTCAAGAAAACTGTTGGATTGGCTGTAAGTCTATCTCTGAACTAGTCACTATGTTGGATGATATATTCCGTTTGGCCTAGGGAAGTCAGTACCTGCTGCTGAAACTATTGATGAGGCCAGTCTTATCCAAACTACAGAATTACCTATGTGCTTGTTCAGACAGCTTTGTATTGTTCCTGTGAATTATGTCCTGCCCCAGTAGGCTGAGAGTGTAAAAGTGGTCCTGTGCTTATTACAGTAACTGAAGAAAAGTTTTCAATACAGATGAGAGATGTCTTCATAGTCAAAAGATGAATTTAATACCATGCGAGATTAATGTAAATGAACAAATGAACAAAGCACATATGTGTACATTCTGATGAAATTTTGGGCTCCAAGAATAGAAATAAAACATTTAAAATGTCTATACAGGGATCACTGCCACGAGCAGAATGTACATTGTGTGCACATCCTGGCTAGAATACAAAATTAATGGTTTTGTTGAAAGCAAGACAAATAGATTTTATGAAAAAATGTATAGTAAATTTATGATTTACATACATCTGTAATTATTATCAATCTAAATATTGCTGGCTCAAAAATGAGCCCAAACATGAAAATGTATAATGATAAATAAATAATAATTTTTGATATTTTACCAACTTTAGTCATATAAAAACTTAGTATTACACATTTTTCAATTGTATCTTTCTGAAAGTATACTTAGTAACATAGGGGTATAAGACATTGTATTTAATAGTTTTGTTAAATTGATGTACAACTTTTAAATATTTAGATACATGGTACATGGGCCTCCATTTGTGCTCTTGTCCTGGATGTGATAAAAGTTAAGAGAAGACCTGAAGACAATGAATTTAAATATAATTAGTACATAAGAAAAACAATTCCATAGGACAAACACACACAAATAATAAAATGAGTATAATTAATATTCTCAAAGAAATTTGAGATGGTATCATATATATATACATATACATACATTTATTTAACGCCGGCTATGGTATTACTCATGATGCTGCAACACTACTACTGTTGCCCATGAATACTATCTTCCAGTATCTCTCAAAACTGATTATTATGCTTTGCCTGTGATGACTACAAATGTAAGTCTCAATTGGAGTATGTAGGAAAATGTTAATGATAATTTAATATCTGGTCTTATTAAGTTTATCGTTTGGAACTGTATAGTCAAAACATAGAACAGCTTATCTTTCAACCATGTCTTCTCTTTGGGCCACAATCATTGTATTCTTAGAATATAATATCTTGCCTTTTACAAAACTGACATCAAGAAGGAGGACAGGCAAGGATCTTATGGGTAGATTGAGAAGGTTTCCATTCACAAAGAAAATTTCTGCCCCTCATTTTACATCTTCAGACTGACTTAAGAGAGCATGACATGACCACATTGACTAAGCAACAGAAGATACCAATCAGAAGAGGACCCACTGGCATTGCAGAACAATGGCCTTGATAATTCGTGGAGATTATAGGCATGACTAGTTCTAAAGAACTACTTTACACATGGCGTGAAACCCATGGAAAGTGTAGAGTCACCATATTAAGTGCCAGTGTGGGAAATGTACAGGATTAAGGTTGCTTACTACTACCACTACTATTCTCACATGATACAGACAAGAGGCAAGACTGGCCAGAACATGCACAGGTGAGAGTTAATACATGGACCCAAACATGTGGCTCATCCCAAGGGTCAGTGAAGAAATGTTGGTAGATCAGAACTCTGAATTTGTTCTGTGTCTTTTGAGTGAATACCACACAAAATCAGCATCCCAACACCATTCTGGTGGTGCAATTTTACGCAAATCAGTTCACCGTAGAATAACTACTGCTCCAGCGAGTGGAAACCAACCAAGGCCACTTTTGTTACCAATATCTATATCAGTCAGGGAAGCAGAGTCACTATGAGCATTATAGAAATAAGGTATTTATTATATAATTAAACCTTACAGAAATGTAGGAGGAACTGGAGAAATGATAGTCTGGAATGAGAATTAGAAGGAGCAGAGAAATAGTTATTGACTAGTACTCCTGAAGCACTGGCATAGATGAACAAATAACTCTCAGGGAAAAACTGATATAGCAAGTGTGATCAGCAACCACCATGGAAAAATGAAGGAGGAGCACTGAAGAAAACTATGAGAACCTGCTGTCTCTGGGTAACCACCACCTCTATGGGTCTGTGTCCAAGCATCTACAGTATGTTTAAGGCTGCTATTAGTCATCAGGGCTACAAGTCAGGAAGACAAGCTGTACACAGAGTGAAGGTGAAGGACAAGCTAGGGCTGACCAGATATCTCTGAGGGCAGCATCAAATTTAACCACAATGAACTTCTGAGAGTAATGTTCCTGCTTCACCTTTGCCTCCAAAATGCCATGAAAGTTCCTCTTTGACTAACTCTAACCCAGAGATATAAAAGAAGAATGTACTGGTAAATGAAGTGCCTGGTTGAATGATGTCAATATAACACAATCCAGTGTACTTGGTTCAGGACTAAAGTGAATCATTTATAACATTTCTTTTTTCATTTCCTCTAGATGTTGTTTCTCTTGCTGGCTCCTTTTGATGACTTTGGCAACTTTAAGCTCCTATCTTACACTTCCATGGGAAAAAAAGAGAGTTGGTATTCCTCAAAAACCTCAAGAAAACTGTTGGATTGGCTGTAAGTCTATCTCTGAACTAGTCACTATGTTGGATGATATATTCCGTTTGGCCTAGGGAAGTCAGTACCTGCTGCTGAAACTATTGATGAGGCCAGTCTTATCCAAACTACAGAATTACCTATGTGCTTGTTCAGACAGCTTTGTATTGTTCCTGTGAATTATGTCCTGCCCCAGTAGGCTGAGAGTGTAAAAGTCGTCCTGTGCTTATTACAGTAACTGAAGAAAAGTTTTCAATACAGATGAGAGATGTCTTCATAGTCAAAAGATGAATTTAATACCATGTGAGATTAATGTAAATGAACAAATGAACAAAGCACATATGTGTACATTCTGATGAAATTTTGGGCTCCAAGAATAGAAATAAAACATTTAAAATGTCTATACAGGGAAAATCAAGTTGCCTACATGGAGATGAAAATTAAGCTGTCATCAGAAGTTCAAACAATTATATCTAATGTTAAAACACAATGAAAAACAATCCTAAAAGTTTTGAGAATTTTAAATACACTGCCAAACTAAAATTTAAGTGTGTGATATAAAATTTAAGTATGCAATATATGTCTTTGGAAATTCAAGAGCTGAGAAAATCACCACTTATCATTCTACTCAGAAATAATTACTCCATGATGTACTCCTGCACAATGAAATGAATATGAGATAAATGAAATAGTGCTGAGAAAAGAAATTAGTTAAAAAATAAATAATTATTGATATATTATGTAAAAAAAAAAGAATTTTTATGATTTAGACCAAGAATTTGTGTTCGACAAGATGCAGAGAACAGATGGATTATTGCCACTGAGCTATTTGATTCAAAGTAAATGTGTCATTTTCAGTAGGACTTGATAAAATAGAATGGCAGAGACATCATATCTTAAATAGGCATTGACTATTTTTCAACTACAACTTCTATAGATTCATCCATTTTTCTCAACCAAGCACTGGCTAAAATGGGACCTCTTAATCTAACCGTGTTATGCCATGGTTACTCACATGTCTGGTTAAAAGATAATGTTAACTGAGGAGCTGTAGAGTAAATATGTATACAAGGATGCTCTATAGTTTATTATTAGTACTATATTTCTTATTAATTCATTAGTAATTAGTTGCCATTTTATTAGATAGTAAATGTTCCTTTCAATTTTCTATAGTTGAGTATTGCTAAGATTTAGAGTAGAATTAACATGGCTGGTTTTATTCCAATAAAAGATTGGCCTTTTTTCTCATTTTCATTTTACTGTTACCTAATAGAACAAGTTTGTAATCAAGTGGGAAAATATGGTATGTTTATATAAAATGAGAAATAAAAATACAAAGCCAGGCATAAAAGCATTTAAGAAAATGTTAACAAATCTGTTACAGAGGGGGGCACACTCAAATTGGAATTACAGCTCTCCTTTTATTCTCAATATTAGCAGTCATGATTTGTGAGTCTTAGCAAGGGTTGACTTTAAAAATGTTATCAGGACTAGAATAGAACAGATATTATTCATTTCATGCTCCTCCTTCCCCTGTGAATACTTAAATAAGATACTCTCATGCATCTAAAATGGACAGCACTGACTTATTTCTGCGTTAGAAAGTTTCACATTTCTTGTGGGTTTTTTTTTTTTTTTTGTCTTTATTACCTCACAACAACTTTCTTAGTTGTTTCAAACAGGGTTTTGTCATGATATATTATAGCTTCAATAAAAGCAGGGAAATTCTTCTTTATCTGATTTAAGAATAAGTATTTTATGTTTGCAGTTAGTGTTCCCTATGGTATATTTAATAAAAGTAGCCAAACAATCATCTCCTTAAAGAAAAAATAAAGGAAAGAAGAGAAAACACATACACACAAAAGATCATTCATTTGTACAAATTTCAATAAAAAATTTTCACATAGAGCCAGAAAGAACAATAACAATTAAATAGCTAAAATCTCTGTAAATATTTACAGTTAAATATGTATCTTGGGGGATAATATGTAGGTGGTGTGTTTTAGTCTATTTAAAAATTACAACTGCTTCAACTCTTTTTAATAAAATATTTTTTTGAATTGTGACATTATTTTTAGCTGAGTCACTCCACATTGAGTAAAGCGCATTTCATCTGTTCTTTATTATGAGAGCATGTAAGGGTATTTCTCTTTCAATTCTATATACAGAAATTCATGAGTGCCATTGTCACCACACTGTTTGCTAAGATTATATTAAAACAATGTTAATTGTTGAGTTATATTACAAGTCACTTAGCATAAGAATAGTTTTATTATTTTATACCAATCACACTATATATAATTTTAATAAACAAACATAGTTCTTATTTTATAAACCAAAAATATTGGGGTTATGCTGTACTACATTAAAGAATTTGGTGAACTCAAAAAAAAGAAATGTCAGATTTAAAGTACAGGAGAAGCATGAGAAATGAGGCTGAGAGGGTGGTGAGCGTTCTCTGCACTTCCTCGTGACTATATGCATTGTGTTAGTGTGATGACAACTCCAGGAAATATCTGATACCTACAGCGTAGGCCTATTAGAAATAAATAAATGAAAATATAATAAAATAGAGGAGAGAGGGAAGGTAAAAGATGCATCTCCCTGAGTAACAGCAAACTTTGGTGGAGACCTAGGAAGATACTTTTGTTTATCTCAGAACCACAGAGCATCT
Organism: Pteropus vampyrus; assembly: GCF_000151845.1. Lineage (NCBI taxonomy): Eukaryota > Metazoa > Chordata > Mammalia > Chiroptera > Pteropodidae > Pteropus > Pteropus vampyrus. The sequence continues at coordinate 16,080,038 of NW_011888795.1, forward strand.
AGTTAATCTATTTCATACTCGAAAGCTTCTGGGGGAAAATAAAGTATTCATTTAAACTTGGTGTTTCTCTGATATCTATTGCTGTGCAATGAACCAACACAAAATAGTGCTTAAAACAATAGTGATTTATTACTTCTCATAAGTCTGTGTATTGGGCGGGTACTCAGCTGGGTGGTTTTTCTGATGATCTCAGCTGGGGCACCTCTTCACCTTTAGGCATCTGGTGGCTTGGCCAGGGCTAAAAGATGTAAGACAGCTCCATTCAATATCTGGAGCCTTGCTGATGGTGATTGACTGACTTTTCTCTCTTTCCACATGGTCTCTCATCATGTAGGCCATTGTGAAGGAAGTATTCTGGTAGAGCAAAGGAAGAAGCTGGAGAATCCCTTGAGGCCTAAAATTTAGATCTCATACAATATCACCTGCCATATTCTATTAGTAAAAACAAGTTGCAAGTTTATTCCAGATGCAAGGAGTGAGTAAGCAGACTCCATCTTTTGATGGAAGGAGCTACACAATATAGTGACAATGTGTTTTAATCGAATCCAGTCACTACTTTCTTTCTTTTTCACTGATATTTGCATGTTAACATACAAAGAAGGCAGACTTTAGTCTAATGCAGAGTCAGCCAACTTTTTATATCAAAGGTTAGATAATAAATATTTCAGATTCGAAGAAGCCTTAAGTTCTCTGTCACGGCTTTACTCAACTATACTGTTGCAACATGAAAGTGATTGTAGACAATACATAAAATAATTGGATGGCTATGTTACAATAAAAGTTTATTTATAAAAACAGAGGCTGGGTTTGGCACATGGATAGTTTATTGAACTTTAGTATTATGAGTTGAATTGTCCCCCAAAAGAAGTCCTAATCCCAAGTACCTCAGAATGTGCCCTTATTTGGAAACACAGTTGCAGATGCAGTTAGTTAAGATGAGGTCATACGGAAATAGAGTGGGCTCCTAATTCAATATGTATGATATCCTTACAAGAAGATATCAGTATGCAGACACAGACATAGGAGGACACCATGTGATGATAAAGTCAGAACTCAGAGTTATACAGCTGCAAACCAAGAAATATCTAAGATTGTTAATTCACCACCAAAAGGTACAGAGCCAAGAAAAGATTCCTCTAGCAATGTAAGAAGGAGCATAGCCTTGCTGACATCTTGATTCAGACTTCTAGCCTCCGAACGCTAACTGTTGCTGTAAGTACAGGACAGGCAATGGACACGTAAAGAAGCTAGAATTAGTTATCTTGCATATTTGGGTCTGAAGCTGAACAAAATCCTGCTCATTTTCAGGAATACAATTCTGGCAGAAAATGACTCGCAAGACTGGATTTTCTCGTTAAATTATCAACTGTGTTCTCTCGGAATAAAGTATACCTTGAAGCAAGTCTTTATAAAACTGAGTGTTCTCTGCTTTAGAACAGTAATAAAAAAGATGAATTCCAGAAGGATGGAACCAGTGACTATTTTTTAGGACAGAGGATAACTTAAAAACGAGAGAGAAATCTAAATTCTCTATTCACAACATAAAATCTCAAAATTTTCTAGGATCATATTACAGCTATTGCTGTAGGCCTGCAGGAACCAAGAACCAAATGCAAAATTTGAATCTATGATCTGTCAAATTATTACACCAATTGAATTCAGTTAATCACCAGATCTGTTTTGGCAAAGTTAGAACTTTGATTAGAATACAGCGTGAGTTCAGGAGCTAGTATTGGGCCCATATGAAAAAATTCAGACAATGTTGTATATCCTGAATCCCAAACCCTGTAGAGCTTCCCTTGTTATTTGAAACATTCCTTCTTCCCTGTTATGACCATTACTTTGCCTATAAATGCTGTACCCCCTAACCTGAAAAAAAAAATTTCTTTAAAAAAATACAATTGTCTTGATTCCCCTTCTCTTACTTTTTACTTTACTTTTTATTATTTTAGATTTTTCAATTTTATCTACTGAATTTATAGACATGCTAAGACATACCGTATTCTGAAATAATTATCCTAGTTCTAACAACTGGAAATTTTTTATTTACAAAGTTTGCTGATCAAAACTTGGACTCAATGATAAAGCACACTAAAGTTGAAATAAGATATTTTCATAGTATAATGAAATTAGAAGAGTTAATAGAAATGCAAGAAAACATTTATCACTTGCGATCTACTCTTTTACTATGTTCTCCAAGATGGCCCAGAAAAGATAAGGAGGACATGCCAGAATCTTTGAAAAGTGCTTCAGTAGCTGTTTTACTCATTGTTTTGTTTTGTTTTTAAAGCACCATGCATTAGTGGGAAAAGATGCAGTTGAATCAGAGGCAAAGTGGTCATGGTTATCACGAGATGAGAAAGTAATCGTGATAATTAGAATAGCCTAAGATCTTTGATGGTAGCTATTTGGTCATAGAGTTTCACAGAATCACAATATGTAGACAGTGCACTAAAGCTTGCATTACTTAGGGTACGTCAAACTGTAAAAATATGTAGCAAATACACACACATACTCATCAAATATATACCCAAATATATAATGATTAACACCCTAAAAACTTATTTCTTGCCCAAATAACAATGCAAAGTAGTTCCAACCTAGATCTTGAAGGAAGAGAATATGAGTGGCACAGAGTCATTTAGTGATCCAAGATGATAGTGTGCCTCTGCCAACCTCAACATGCAGCTTCTTTGGGAGATCTCGGGTTACTCTGGAAGGAAAAGGAATATGAAGGAGTCCATGTGAAAGATTTTTATGGGTCAGGCCTAAAAGTCGAAGACATCACTTTAGGAAACATTCATTTGGCTAGAATTCAGTGGCCACAAGCAGTCACAGGGAGAGCTGTGGTCCAAGGGAGAAGACAAAGTCTATTTTGTTAAACAGCTAGCAGTTAAGAAAAAATAAGTTTAACAAGAGAAACTTGACTTGAATCACAGTGTTAGACTGTTGCAGACATTTCTTCCAATTCTCACATTTGAAGGAGTTCTCAAACCCAAAGTCTCTTACACTATGAGGAAGCCAGATCATTTGGGAAACATTCTAAAATCACATCAATTATATGCTTGGTGAGTATTCCTCCCATCCTTCCTTAGAAATCGATACCCATTTATAAAAGAAACTATACTAGATAAAAGAAAATATCCAAACTTTTTGGAAATTATTGATCACTATCTGTGAATTAACAGAATTTTCCTTGGGATATAGAATCCTGCTGTGATATCACAGCAGAGTAGGGGCTAGTAAAAGTTGTGATTAATGGAATTCTGGCTCAGTGAACCCTTCGAATGCTTCTTTTTAATATTTTTCCAGAGAAGACAGACAAAACAGCTATCTTTAGGAGTTATTGCTAAGAGATTAAGGAGAATTCCCACTTTGGTTCCTTGAGCTGTGTAATAAGAGAGAGTTATTTTGGTAGAAGAGATGAAATTGAAGTATTTGGTAAAAAATGTTAAGTGGAGTCCCTTCTTTACAAAAAATATTAAATCAAAGGTAATTTTTAGTAGCTTAATTAGTGACTTGAAGATATAAAATAGTGATTTCTATCACAGCTCCACCTTACTCAGAATTTGGACTGAGTCCAAATTTAGATGCCACATGAAAAATAACACTAGATTATAGTCATTTAATCAGAAAGTGAATCTGATTATAGCTGTTATTCTAGAGTTTGTTTCCTAATTAATACAACTCTTGGCTTTCGATTTGAGATTAGTTTTATTCTAGTCCATTAGTGAAAAATACCAGAAGCATGCTTTTGCTTAGAAGTTTTGTTATACCTTTACCACCTTGCCTCAATGTATTTCAAATCCTTAGCTCTGGAGAAAATTTAACCATTTAATAATTTCATGGTAGAATATACTGTTTCCTAAAGTTAATGCCATCATTCTGACAGAAATAGTAAAGCAGGTCATAGAAGTATCCTGAATGACTTGTTATGACCTACCTGTACATGGCAGATGGTGTGAGTTAAATACTATAAATTTAATAGAGGGATATGCCAAAATAGTGAAGCGATCGACAGATACAGGGATTATCAGACTACCCTCTCGAAATATAAGAACTGGTTCATACATTTTGCATCTTTTTCACTTTTTTTTAATATTAGAAGAAAAATTTGTTGGTATTGCAGTATTTTAACTATCGAGTTTCCAACTTTGAAAGATTAGTGTGG
>NW_011888795.1:16084258-16114983 GCF_000151845.1 Pteropus vampyrus
TAAAATCTGGGGTAGAAAAACATTTTTTGTTATTTTGGTGTGAATGTTTTATATGAGCATTTCAAAAAATTAGAAATAAATTTATTTAGGCTCTAAATTGTCATTCAGTCATTGCTTAAGAATTAAAAGGAGTAGTTGGTTATGCTTATTAAATGATTTGATGGATAATTTCAATATCGTTTTATGTTCATTAAAATAGGTGCCTAAGTTATTCATTTACACATGTTATATTACATGTTATATATACATTTTCCCACTGTTTCCTAGGTGTGTCCTGAATTAAGGATCCTTAACGGTTCACAAGCAATGATTGATGGTTTGCCCAAAGTCAAGAGACTTAGAAAGATTAAGATAAATGAATCATTTACAAAAAAGTCTGCAGATAGATATATGGCTTTAACTTTCAGAACAGTCCCAGAATGTAAGAATATTGGAGACCCTTGTAAATATTCTATTTTAAACAGTGCCTAAACTTCATGACAGGTTGTTCATAATGAGAAGTGGAGTAATGATCTGTTCTGTGGGTGTCAATAGGCTTCCTTTTCCGAGTCTCCACCTTAGCCCCTGTGCTCACTCAACAGGCTCTTGAACAAATGACCAGAGATACCAGAAGCAACAAGTTCAGAGATGGCACTGTCACCACTAGCAATGAGTCCTCACTTTGACAACAGGAAACAACTCTGATTTTCCAAGGCAGTGCCACTTCCCATAGAGACCAGCCTGGTACTAATGATGTAATCCAGTAATCATTCTACTGGACTCTTGGGGCAGTAAAACATTTTTTCTTTATCAAAATAGACATTGACTTTAAATTTACTTTTCCTGCCCACCAGGCTTCTTCCAGCCCCACAATAAGTGAACCAATTCAATGTCTTTATATGTCATCCAGTCTATCACAAAATATTTCTAAGAAATTAATTTTAATCATGGAATAGAAAAAGCACTGTTTTCGTCTAATGGAAGTCATGATCTTCTCTTACATCAAACATATTTCCTAGAAATAATTATCACACAGCTTACAATGTGATAGCAGTTCTGTAACCAGCTTCGAGACCCTTATTTGAATTACTATTAAGCTGAATAAAACATGTGTTTTTAACCAGGAAATATTATATATTGTTTCTTCCAAAGTCAAATACCTACATCTTGGAACCAAAAAATGGAAGTAGGAATGTTGTCTGTCATGATTGTAAGTCATGACCTACTTTAGGAAATTTTGCTTTCTGTACCTGAGACTGGGTTCTGCTGGTTATAAGTCTGAGTTTTCATTTCTTGGTATTCTTTTTTCAGCTCATCCAATATATTTTTGCTTTCAGAAAGCATTTCTGTTGGGTCTGCAAGAAAGGATATGTTGTTGTTCTGTTGCTGGCTATATACTTGACTGTTCTTTTAAAGGTTAGAAAGTTCATTCACAACAATAAGTTATTCTTTAATTTTGCTGCTACAGTCCTTTTTGTGAGGGGCCGAACTGTTAATAGGAACCAGCCCAGCACCGTCCTCCAGACGTGACTCCATTAAGTGCAAAATACACAGTATGTGCCCCCCAGCTCAAGCCCCACCAGCCTCCAGCCCCCAGCCTCAGCTCATTCACACTCTCTGATAATTTTACTTTTCTTTTTCTCTACCACTATAGGAGGTTCATGGTGGTGAACTTTACAGCTATTTATTTATTTATTTACTTACTTATTTATTTATCTATCTATCTATTTATGTATTTATTTATTTATTTGTTTGTTTATTTTTCCTCCACAGATTTCAGAATCTGTAGGTGGGAATTACTACAGACGCAGGGGAAAAAAGGATGTTAATCAGAAGTGAAGTATTCGGTGTCTTCCTTGGGAACGACATAGTTGCCTTACGCTAGAGTCTAGAATTTTTTTTTGAAATACACTGTCAGAAGAAAGATATTGTAGATATAGAACAACTAAAGGAGTTGATTACAGTGGGCATTTAGTTTAGCCTTCCCAGCATCAAAACATCCTTCTCCATTAATCGAGACCCTAAGTTTCATGGCAAAGCCTCGCTTTCCATCATGGAAGGCAGAAAGAGGCAGACAGTCTCTTCTTCAGTTTTCCAGGTATAGTGGTAGGGCTAGGTGATCGAGGCTTGGTCTGGCAGATGCTCTGGTAAAAATCTTTGAAACTCGAGAGTTTGAAATGAGGCTGAGAATAGAGTTAAAAATTATTCAGTGAGCACACATGCTAGAGTCAAAAGCTTGTGAGTTTTATTAGAATTACTAGAAACTGTTTCTGACATAATTTTGCTGTACATTTCTGCCCTTATTTTCTGGCTTGGTTCCCTAACACTTTTGTCAATTCTGTGAGTGCTTCCATATTCCTTGAATACATTTATTTTCTTTTAAAATTGGCCAGATATAGTTTCTGTTTTTTTACAAATACAAAGCCCCATTGATTTTTTAAAAATGTGTATTTTTTAGTCAGGATGAAAAAATCAGTTAGAAAACTTATATCTCAGGAGGATGAATGTTGCTAAAGATTACCAAATAACTTGAATATCTTTAAAAAACAGTATAACGATAATACACGGAACAAACTAAATAATTTGAAACTCTAGTTAATAAGTACTATGTAAAAAAGCAAATTAAAATAACGATCCATTATTTTACTTGGCTCAAAATATTTATACATTTACCTTTTGTCAGGCTATGCACTTACTATATGATATCTTATATAATAGTCTTAATAACCATATGAGGTTTGTGCTAACACTATTTTAAAGATGAACATATTATTTTGTTAGTTTTTGTGGCTTTGTTACAACCATCTAGATGATAATGGAGTCAAGAGCATGATTTTAACCTTAGCTCAGAATCTAATTTTTTTGTATAAAATTTTAGAAAACTCCAAAAATGAGATATTTTGCCACAATAGTTAATGTAGCAGACTGATTGCATTGACTATCCTAAATAATGATTTCCCTATATCCTTTGAAATGATATTTTTCAGCAATTTCCATTAAAAGATGAAGTCTATTTCTCATCTCTTAGGCCTAAGCTAAATTTCCATTTCATTTGATCCATTAGATATGACAAAAATGGCATTGTATTGTTCATTTTAGTTAAGTCATTAGTCATTTTGGTCAGTAGTCTTGACCAAACTTAGGTCAAGTTACCTATGTACCTTTTCTTCCTTAGACTCCTGTGACTACTATTTGAATAAACTTAGGATATCTTCTTGTCCTTGAGGCAAGCTGTGCCATCTGAGGTAGCACTAGAACAGCTAGACTATCTCACCAGTTGACAACCCCCGAGCTGACCACAAATGTATGAGTGAGCCCAGTGTAGATCAATCACATTCAGTCTGAATCAGATCACTTAGCCAGCTCACAAGAGTCTTGAGAACTAGTGAATGGTGGTTGTTTTAAGCCTGTAAATTCTGGAGTGATTTGTTACACAGTAATAGTTAACTAATATAAACAGTAATAGTTAGTATTCATAAAAATGTTCTTAAAACACTAATATGCCCATTGGATCAATAAAACAGATTTATGGCTTCTGCATTCTGAATGTTGTAAATTAAACACCTTGATTTTTGGCATTTTATGGAAAATATCTATACTCCCATAACATTGTGATTAATCAAAACTAATTTAAATATTTTAGTTCGGACCATTAAATATTTCATATTTTCAAGAATTAGGTTAAACAATCTATACACTGTAGGTTTTCTTTGGTTTAGATCAAGAGAAGAACATATGCAGTCTATCTAATAGTATAAATATTAATAATTGACAATATTTATTAAGTTCTTATTCTGCACAGGATCTATGCTAAATACTTAACCTTCATCTTATTTTTAAGCCTGGGTGACACCCAATCTGTACTTTCTGCAGGAAATTCATAGACCCTCGGAGTCTAGTCTGATTAAGAATAAACCCACAGAGCATGAGCTGTCACATCTCCTCAGATTCAGTTTGCAGACTGCCAATACCCAGAGCTGTTCTAAGATTTGGTGGCAACAGCTGCAGCAGCACCTGTAAAACAGAAATTCAGAGATCATCTAGGCATAGAGTCAGTCACATGAAGTTTCTTCAGTGATTTATACATAGAAGAAAGAGCATGGAGATGTCTGGTGTCCATAGGGAGAGTTTCCAACTTTCCTAAAAGCCAAAAGAAATAGATTCGGAAAAGACATTAAAGTGACAGTCTTCTTCCTAGGTCCAAGGGAGTTGAACTATTCCTTAATAAAGTTCCAAGCTAAGATAGTGACCACTGAGAGAAGCAGTTGTCCCCAAACAGGTGGAACAAACTAATTTTATCTTCTGTTTATGACTTTCTTATTTATCTTTTTCAGAATCATCTGGGGAACATGTTTAAAAATACAGATTACTAAACTCATTCCTTACAGTCTCATATTCAGTTTATCTGAGGTTGGGCTCAAGAAGTTTTGTATTTTTTAAATAAGTACCTTCATCAAGCTTTTATTTTTAAAAACTGTTTGGGAAACACTGCTTAGGTTACTCAGAATTTAGAGCATCAAGATCTCTTGCATCAGGCAGCAAGGGAGGATTTAACTAAGTAGCAGGTTTAGAAGGCTGAAACAGTACAACTGTAGACAAAACAAAATAGGCTGGAAAGAAGGAGTTGTGTGGAATAAGGGGCAAGTATTTCCAGACCACGGAGTGCTGAGAAACAACTGGTCTCATACTTCTCTGTATGGCCTATAGTAACAGTTCATTCATTCATTCATTCTTTATGTACTGAGTGTTTTTGTGGATCAAGCACAGATTTGAGTTTGCCAAACTGAAAGTTTTTGTTATAAATTGCCCTGTCCTCAAGGTTTCACGGTCTGATAGGAGAGAGAGAGAAATATAACCAAGTAATTGAGAAGCTCATGGCTTTGGCGTTATAATAGAAGTATAAATAAAATGAGATGGAAGTAAAGAAGGGAGTAATTAATTCTATTGGGAGAAAGAAGAGATCAGGAAAGACCTCAGTGGGACTTGGTCTTAATGGATGAATTAAGGGTTTGTCATAATGCAAAGGGGGTGAAGGACAACTCAGTTAAATAAAGTGGTATGTGTAAAGACATTGAAAGAATCAGACATTTTGAGTGAAGGGTAAAAAACACATGGTGGCTAGGGGGTAGAGTGCCAGATGGCAGGGGAGTGTAGAAACCAAGTAAATTGGAGTCAGGTAATAAGTTTAGATGATGACGTGCCCCATGATAGGAGTAGTGCTTTATGAGAAGAGGAAAAGAGACTAGAGTTCCCTTTCTCAACACATGAGGACACAGCAAGAAGACGGTCATCTACAAGTCAGGAAGAGAGTTATCACTTTAATCTTGGACTTCCTAGCCTCTAGCATTGTGAGAAATAAATATTTACTTTTTAAGCCACCCAGGCTATGGTTTTGTTATGGCAGCTCGAGCTGATTAAGATAATGGACAGATTGGCCCTGTAGAAAGTGGATGGGGAACTAGAGGAAGAATTAAAAAAGCCAAAGAGTGCCCTGACCTCAGAAGAAAGCATTCAAAGCCTATTATTGCATCCTATCTTATTATAGGTTTTTGTGGTATCGTATCGGGAGATCTAAAAGATGCTACCACTTTCTCCCTCCTTTACCTTGCCTAATTCATAGCTAAATACCATTATATAATGATGAAGGAATATGTAAAAAATTAGGGTGCCACAGGGTATGGAGGTGGAGGAAGTAAAAATGAGAAAAAAACATGACTTAAAGTGGAATAAATATTAAAACTAAATATGGATAAAAGAATAGATACTTGCATGTTACGTGAATCAAATTGTCCCATGGTGGAGAATATGATAGCTGGCGACACACACTTCACATTTCACTGTTAATCTTTCCATTGTTTTCACTCTTACACAGACATTTCCATTTGAATGACCATCTTCCATTAAGGGCTATTTCTATTCTTACAGTACTCTCAGTGTCAAGATTCATGAGGTCAGATGTGAAGATGAATTTGTTGGTTAAGCTGTTCTCTCCTGAGGGTAAGATGCTTAATCATTTTTTTTTTTTTTTTGTACTGACCTTGTCTTGTCTAGAGATGAATCAATGAATCAAGTTGGGAATGGTACATCATGAATAAATGATTTATGTTTGTCTTGATCAAATATGATGGATTGCTTGGGTTCCTGACTATTACTATATATAAAAATTTATATACTATAAAAGTGACTATGGATTGGAGAAAAACTGAGAGTTTTCTCCAAGGATATAGTCCTACGTAACAATATAAATGTTATTCTTAGTGAGCTAGTTCCTTAGAGAATAATGGCTGGACAAAATCAATTCAATCATCAGTTGAATTGTACATCAATACATTGTTTCCTCCTGACATTGTGGCACCACTGAGTATACATTCTCTGATTCTCATAACCCATCCTGGTTCAGAAGGCCTTTTCCCTCCAGCCCTGTTTTTTCCTGATTTTCTCACAGACTGCCATCAACAAGTAACCAGGATCTTGTCATATTTTTCTGATCTCTACCTCTTTAGAGTTCCTTGAACAATCTTCAAGCTCACTCTTCTCTTCCTTCCCTAGTGCTTAAACTCTGCTTTATCTCAGCTGAGCTCATAACACTTAACTCTCAGGACAGGCATTCCTACTTTTTTTTGAGTATGAATATTTTCCAGAGATTTTTCTGAGACCTTCCATTGATTAGACCCCTTTGCAGTCCCTTTTTCCTCACAGTGTCATTTCAACTTCCTATTTGGGCTTTTTGCCAGTCTCTGGCTTTGTTCACTTAACGTGCAATTTGGACTTGTAAGTTTTCCTCAAATTTAAATAAACATACAATCGGCATGTGCTTTCTATTATTCTTTCTCTCTCCCCCCACCTTTTTTTAGAAGAATTGAGGAATATTGAAATCTAAACTGTTGCCATGTTCCTACTAGGAACACATATTTTAATTGAATTTTGTGACTACGATACCCTCATATATCTCTCAGTTTTTAAAACACATTTAATATAACACTCCAGTCTGCTTACTTTTGACAACTGAAATTCTCTTTCAGACCCTGTTGTCTCTAATTTATACAGATTAGGGTGGTAGTGGGTGGACAAGAGGATGAGTTTGTGAGAATGGTAAATGGCCTCTGTGTTCATGTGCAGACCACCTTGGTCTTCTGGGCATGGGTGCTCTCCATATTTCCTGAGTAAGGGCAGTCCTCTAGAATGCATTTACAGAATGCTCTGACCCAAGTTTCATCACCCATTTCTTAAACATGGAGACAAATATCCCAATGGGGATGCACGGATGACCCGACTAGATGGTAATGCTGTTGGTCCAATTTTCACCCTCTTAGTTGCTACTGGCTCTCCTCCAGCTCTGTTTACCCTTAATGTGGCTGTAATGCTCAGCTTTTTTGATATTGCTGTTCTCGATTCACTCTTGGAATTTCTGGAACTTTTCATGGTTTCTGGTCCATTCAGGGAAACTTTCTCACCTTAAGCTATTTTTTTCTTTTCCTTGTTTTGCTATTCATCTCTTTTCTTTCATTTTTTTGGGGGGGGCAGAGGGGGGAGGATACTAGATGAATCATAAAAGCTGCAACATATCTTTAGCTCTCTACATTTAGCTGGAAATTAATGTTTCAGTTTTCAATGTACTGGTCATGTTTTTCTAGATAAAGTCTGGTTTATCAGTGTTCTTTTAAATTAGTGCATAGCGCTGAATAAAACAGTCTATTTGCTCTGTCATGAAAAATAGATGGGCCATCACCTCTCTTGCCCTGCATTATACTTCTATGAATACAGTTAAATTAGTACATTTTGATAGCAACATCATATTTGCTCTCAGACAAGTTAAATCAACTAAGACCAATAGGTCTTCTTCATTTTTATTTATTTATTGTAGATATACTGATGCTAAGCTAGGTGTTCTATATCTTATACTTATGCAGTTAAATTTTTGACCTATTTTACTTTTTTAATTTCAGTCTTTTGGACTTAATTTGTTTTCCAAGTTAGTACCTATCACTTCCTATTTTCATATAAATTATAATCTATATGACCAAAGCAAAAAATATGTTTTCAAAAGACCACTGTATTTTTTTGTTGTTGAACACACAATTCTCATCATACATTAACTAAATATTTGTTAAAACAGATTTTTAAATTTTTATTTTCAGCACTTTTCTAGAGAAACTATTTATTTATTCAATAACTATTTATTGAGCACCAAGTCAAGCTCTAGATCCTAGATACAGAGCAGGTCAAATAGATTCTCATGGATCTTATTGATGAGGGAGGTGAGTCTATTTACACACGCACGCATCACAAACAACAATATTAGTGAGAAATTATTGTTCTGCAGAGAATTAAATAAGATGATTTGATAAGAAGTGCCTAGGTGTTTATTTTAGATTTGCTATTCTAGATAAATACTTGTGTTTTTGTTTTAAAGCAGTATTATATTCTCATAAGAAGGTTTAGGTACACATAAGTTGAAAAAAGTCATAGAACAATTTCTAGCTACTGCTTGTCACACACCAGGGCATCCTAAAGAGACCAAGGCTTCAAATAAAATTTTATCGAGGATCTCTTGCCAGGAGAGCCCTTAGATTATCTAGGGGAGTTAGGATTATACTTCTCAAATGTGCTGATGGGTTATGTGCATTGTAAATTTAGATGTAACCATTAAGCAACTAGTACTGATATGTTTTATGCTTACTTTGATTATAAACAAAATAACTCCTGACTGTTTTATCTTGAATTATCAAAATAATCTCATATTAGAGAAATTGAAGCAAGATTATGCATATTAATGTAGGTGTCTTTTCTGCAAATAATTACTTTCCTTCAGCAAAAATTGAAAGAGTTTATATCTTCAAATCTATTTACTTCCTATTTGCCTCAAATTCTAAAGTTGTTTCAAATTGTGTTACCCTAGTATTGTTCACAGGTGATCTTGCTTTAGAATTCCTTATTTATAATATTATTCTTTTAACCATATAATTTTTTTCCATTTAATGTTTTCATAAAATCCTTCCTCTTCCATAATTTTCATTCTTTGTTAGGTATGCGGGATATATGTGTTTTTATTCACTGTCGATTTCAGTAGAAATTGGTATTTCTTTGCAAATCAACTTGAAAATAACTGTTGAAATTTAAAATTCATGGATCTTCAACAGAAAAAAAAATGTAAGGGCCATGAGAAAACGTATGTGAATGATAGATATGCTCACAATCTCAAATTTCAGTGGTTTCACATGTCAAAATTTAAAAATTATATGTTTTAAATATGAGCAATTTAACTTTGTTAATTATGCCTCAGAACAGCAAATTAAAAGAAGGCCTTGAAGATCTTTCTATCCTCTGACTAAAATATACTTTTAAAATTTACTGTAGGGAATAGGTAAAATAATGCTACAAAACTCATTGTCAGGTTTGTTTCAACTGACAGTCACTGGCACTTGACTTCATGTAACCAAACTGTTCACTTACTTGATAAATGCAATTATTCAATCAAAATTAATTAAAAATGTACCACGTTCCGTGTAAGGATACCGAGATGAAAAATCACAGACTAAACATAAGGTTTTTTCCTTTACCATTTTAAGACCTAATTAAAAGATAAAAACAAGTTAGAAGCAGATGAATTTTATAGAAACAAATAGATTAGGAACAATTGATTCCTGGACAAGTGTTTTCCACGTTTCTTAGAGTAGAAAATGGAGTGATTTTCAAGGAAAAGATACAGATGTATCTACCTCTAAGAATGGAGGTGATATTGATGATGATTTGAAAAACAGTATAGATACTCCTCTCTCTTACCATTTGCCTCTCAGCAATTCTTCTCTGAAGAGGAGCACTACTACAATGCTCAGCTGACCTGACACTTTACTGATCACGTGGGACAGAACTGCCCCTGGGCTTGTTGGAGTGTTCAAGCACATAGAGTTGTTACATTCTCTAACCTTCTCCAGGCAGAGAGAGTAAGAACACTCAGACTTATCTAGGTGGCTTCTTATATTTATTTTTCTTTTCATCATATAGTGATGAAATATATACTGGATGTTTATGGTGCCAGATACATGAGGCATTTGGGATAAAATGGTGAATAAATAAGACATTGATGAACTCTACGTTCTAGTGGGATACTCAATCAAAAAATAAAGTAATATTACAACTGAAATAATTTTAATGAGAGAAAAAATAACAGGGGTATTTGATATTTCCTAGCGCAATTTCACTAAAAGGTGACTATCTTTCTGGCAATCTGTTGAAAGAGCAGAAGGAGCTAACTAGAGAATAGAGAAAGTATGAACATCCTAGCAGTGGAAACAGTATGTGTAAGCACTCTGCCAGGAAGATGGTGGAGAGTTCAAGATTAAACAAAATATACAGAGCACCATACGACTTATGTGATAGTTAATTTTTTGTCACTTTAACTGTACCATTGGGATGCCATATCTGGTGAAACGTTATTTCTGGTGTGTCTGTGAGGGTGTTTTCTGGAAGAAAATAGCATTTGAATTGGTGAGCTGAGTAAAGTATACGGCCCTCTGCAATGTGAGCAGACACCATCCAGTTCCTAAAGGATCCGAAAAGAACAAAAAGGCAGAGGAAGGTTAAATTCACTGTCTGCCTGACTGCGGGTTGGAATATCAATCTTCTCCTATCCTCAGTGGTCCTGGTTCTCAGGTTTTTAGACTTGAACTAGACTCTGCACCATCAGCTCTCCTGCTCTCTAGCCTATTTAAACTACAAACTTTCCTAGGTCTCTGCTTGGCAGATGGCAGATCATGGGACTTCTCAGTTTCCATAATCACATAAGCCGATACTTTATAATAAATAACATGTATCATATATAATATATATAATTAATTGTTTATATGTTATATAAATAAATATATATGTTTATATATAATCTACTGTTTCTGTGTCTCTGGAGGACCTTAATAAAACATATTAAGAATTAATTTCTCTACCCCGAATTAGGTCGCTGAAAACAACAGACATTTATTCTTTTTTTATTATTAAAAATTATCGAGGTGACATTGATTAATAAAATTAAGTAAGTTTCAAGTGTAAAAAAAGAATGAGTTTCTCACAGAATTATAGGATAAAATATTTTTTTTCTTAAAGCTCGTAAAGTGTCATTGATGAAAGCCAATGAGCTAGTTTATTACTCATTCCTTTGTAGAGGACCTGTTGTAATTTAATTTAAAAAATTTGTTTTTTTCTTGTTTTACTTTCTGGAACTCTTAAGATTACCAAACTTTAGTGCTTTAAAATTTTACATGTCTGCCGTGACCAACTGTTCATTCTTTTCTCTGGGAAATCAATGGGACCTTAAAGTGACTGTGCTTTCACTTTACCAAATTATCCATCCTTTATTTTTGTTCGTTTCCTCCCTCTGTTTTTCTGTTTTGTCTTATAAACTCTTGCTTAATCAGCTTTAATGAATTAAATGTTAATATAAATTCACCAATTTAAAATATACATTTGAGGAAGGTTTGACAAATTTACACAATTGTGCAACTATCAACACAATCAAGATACAGAAAACATTCATTACCTCAAAAGTTGCCCCCTTGCCCATTTTGCAATTAATCCCTTCTCCCTACCTCTAGCCCTTAGTATACTCTGTCCCAGTTCAGTCTATAGAACCCTTTTCTAGAAATCCATGTAAATTCAATATTACATGATATAATTGTCAAGCAATTTCTAAACAGCAGCACAGTGGTGGAAGTTGCTGGATTGACTTGCCACGCATCCTGATATTTTGAAAGTTTATTACACACAAAACAGGCCGTATAAGCTTCATTTTTTCATCCATTCACTGGTTCCCCCTAAGTCCCATGGGGGTGGTGTGAAGGAGGGTCCAGGAGGGTGCTGTACACCAGTGGAACTGTTAGCAGTGGAAGAACCCTGAGCTTAGGATACTTCCAATTTTTTTAAATAGGCTGCTAGCAAAGCTACACAAAATTTGCCCCAAAGAAGAGAGAATATCTTTTTTATGCAGGTTAGGAAACAAATCTGTCCTCTGACCTGGAGGAAGACTTCTAAAGACTTTGAATAGCAAACATGCTTGAAAAGAGAGTCTTCAACAAAAGCTATCATAGAAAAGTATAGAAATGCCATGAAGAATTGTCTCTCAGAACCATACTTCTGAATATGGCCTATTTCTCTTAGCATAATGTTCTTGAGATTCATTCTTGTTAATGTATATATCAATTTTTACCTTTTTATTCCTGGGTAGTAATCCATGGTATGGATATAACACAAGGTTTTGTAACATTTCAATAGTTCATGGATATCTGGGTTGTTTTCAGTTTATAAGGGTAAGAAAATTGTAGAATACTTTTGTTCCTATTGTTATTGCTGTTCCTGCTTCTTTTAGGGGAAACAGAAAGTGCAGGTTCCCAGACTTCTGACCAATCCTGTAGTGGTTCTTTAAGCCCTATAAGCAGAAGTTCCACCAGTAGCCTCAACAAAGTTTCTGAGTGTCAGTAAAATGCTGGCTCCTGATTTCCTCCTTTCTGCTTCTCCAGCTCTTAAGTCAGTAGCATTTTCCTGCAATTACTGATCTTTGAGAAACAGTACCTTCGTTTTTTTTCTTATATCAGCCCTTTCAATACTTGTGTAATCATTTCCCTGTTTTAAAATCCCCTCTGTTTGAAATACTTATAACATCGAGTGCAGTGCAGGGACTAGATGATGTTGGCACTGAGTAGGACGATAATGGTGAAGATTTGCAGTGAGCCGACACACCTTGCTAATAAATTGCTATATTCTGCAGTGAGCCGACACACCTTGCTAATAAATTGGAAGTAGAGAGTGAGAGAAATAAAAGGATCGAAGTGGATTCTTATTTTTGGTTAGAGAACCTGGTGTATTTACTGAGATAAAGAAGAAATCCAAAGGAGCAAATTGAGCAAGAAATATAACTGTGTTGAGATTATGTCTGTGAGCATTTAGGATGTCAGAGAAGGCCTTGTAATAGTATACCTATGCATGAATAATATATAATTTTGTTTTAATTTTACTTCATGGGTAGAATAATATATATTATTCTGCAGACTGTTTTTTCTCAATTTTTATACCTACGTGTGTGTATGCAATGCTAAGTCCCCCATAACTGTTAGTTATCTGATAGCAAGGCTTTTGGAGAAAAAACAATCTTCTTTGACCTTAATGAGGGTGTTATATTCTATTCACCTGTGAAGCCTGAGAAGGTAAAACTGTAAAAATCAAGTTTGTATTTCTAGTATTTGCTATAGCACCTGGCCTAGAATACACTCCTAGTAAATGTTTGCTGAATGAATGAGTAAAATCTGCTATGCTATGCAAATAAAGATCCATTTTGTGTGATAAATAAATGACAGCATTTTGTAGAGCAAATTTGAGAAACAAAACTCCTTAGCACTGGGGTTGATACAGATAATGTTATTTGATTTAGAACTTGAAACAAATCGCAAATCCAAATGGCCCGATATGAGAATTGCATGTTTGAGAAAAGAAGGGAAGGTAAAGAAAAAGATGATAAAACCTTATATACTGTTTCTAAACAAGGCTTATTCCTGTTTCTGTGTAATACACATTACATAAAGATAATTCATTAATAATACATTGTAATAACATTCATTTTGCATATTTAAAATACTATATATCTTAGAACACAACACAGTATAGCAATGATTTTCACTTGTATTTAATATTTTTAAATGGGTGTTTTAAACATTACCATTTCACTGTACATACTTATTGCATTTATGAATTAGAACATATTTCTTAAAACATGCCTTCATTTCATAGCACTATGTTTTTATGTGCAAATATTTAAGCAAGTGAAATATAAAATATTCACTCATTTTCTTAATGTATGTGATAACCCCGTCCAAATATTGTCACTCCCAATCACAACATACTTTCCTAAATATGCTACTTATTGAGTCATTTGAGTAATACATAAAAAGTTATAAAATAAATTGAGATCACACTTGGGCTAAACATAGAACACACTAATTTCCTGATGGGCCTTCACACATTATAGAAATTAGACATTCAACTCTATGTAGTAATTTAAAAACTAAGGACACATACCTCTAAATCAACGTTATCAAAAATCAGTCACAACAAAGACAAAGACCATGAAAATTACTTTACAATAAAAAGATTTCTGAATCATAATCAAAATATTTTTGAACAATATTCAATAGTATAACAGTTCAGTGTAATTTAGTCACTGGGAGGGATACTCCTTGAGAAATATTTGGTTTTAATCAAAGCAAATTTAATTGGAGGATTGCCCACAAAATTTTAACCCAAGTTAATCAATAAATATTTTCCTAATCATCAACATTATTTATTTTGTGGCTATTTTTTTTACTGCTATAAAACTGAGAAATTTTATTTAGTATATAATTTTATATAACTAAATATTGCTACATTGTAAATATGATTTTAAAAATGAATGGTATACATTAACATCCCAAACACACATATGAAACTACTATTAAAATTATGTGTTGATTTTTCTAGATGTTTATAAAAGCAAATCAGCCCTTCAAAATGTTGTAGAGAATTTTTTTTTGGACTACAATTCTATTCTTATTCTCCAAGTAGCAAGTTAGAATACGTGGGGTATATTTGCCATTAAACCTTTCTTTGTGAAATGTAAACACTAAATCATCTATTAGAGTCCAGCTTCTAAATGAAATTATTTATATATCTTTGGAATATAATCATGTGAGCTACATTTAGCCATCTGGAAACTTGGTTTCCTGTAGGTAATTTGCAATTGGTGTAATAAAATATATATTTTTTTGTTTCTTGTTAAACAGATATGATAAAATTGTCTTTATAGAGTAAGGGCATTTTTTATGACCTTCAGAGTAAGGTAGTCCATTTGCAGCAGACTGATATAGAAGTAAACAAATAACAATTATTAATATTAATATAACACTACTGCATGTACTGAAAGCATGATTCAACAATGGCTAAGAATGTCAAAAGATAAAACACACCCTAAGTAGTGTCTATCTGCATTATAACATATTGAATAGAGATTCTTTGAAGAAGTTGGAGAGTTATACTTACTGAGCAGTCTAGATAATTAAATAATTAGACATTTTGATTGAAAAATATATGTGGTTCATTAAAATAGAGACTCTGACTCCGCTTCTCTAGTTAAGCTTCTATTCAGATGCCAAGTTTATACTTTAATTAGAACAAAAGACTAACATTAACTTCAATGCAACATAATAATTCATAATAATGATTGGATATTAATCTCTTGAGCTTGCTGGAATATAGCACATGACATATGGCATAGTACAGGTACCTGTGTGGCCCTTTGTGGACTAAGGTGGTGCATATTAATTAGCCCCTGGAAAATAAAATCTGTCTCACTGAGAAAAGCTACCTCAGTGCTTAGTGACTTAAGACATCAAAGGAATTAGACAGAATACTGCTAGGCTCTGTCTACAATTATTAAAGCTTTTTCTAGACATAGGCACTGAATCATTGTTCCTGAGTTAATTTTTAACAGATTCCTGTTTAAGAAATTAGAGTAGACATGCATTTCTTTGGCTTCATTGATTGGATTTTGGCTGAAAATATCAAAATTATTATTTTGGTTAAAGAAAATGATATAACTATATACTTCAAGCACAAAATAATCGAACCAGAAACATATTAAAATTTGAAGCAGCTTCTTCTCGAAAGCTCCCTGAAAGTGCCTCAACTTAATCCTTTGCTTTGTAAATTCAGATACAATCTGAATATGAGATTATAAATGTCTTTAAGAAATATATCGTCCCACAAGCAAGGTCTCAAGATACTTAGCAGTTCCAGGTATGCTAAAGGCACTTCAGTGCACATCTTCAAAGGATAATGAAAAAGTATTATGGAAATGACTGGCTGATTTACAGATAAATGCATATCGAAATGAATAGATCTTAAAATTACTTTCTCACAGTAAAAAAAAAAAAAAAAAAGCCTAATCCCATTGCTAAAGTATATCCAGAAAGAGAAAACAAAATTGAATGGATATGGCGACAATCAAAAAAGGTTAGATTTAAAAAGAAAAATTGTAACTTTTCTTTTAAATTAATGTCACTTGAAATTTTGAATTGCATAAAACAAACCCACTTAACTGAAAAATATTTGCACTTATTCAAGTGCTTAAAACACTGTTTTTATTTTTTTTAAAGATCTTTCAGAATAGCAGATTCTAATGAGGTTTTTTAAATTAGCAATTTAAACTCATTGAAGAAAAATATAGATTCACTAGTGTAGCTAGGCAGAATATTTTTCTCAAATACCATACTGTTTGTTTTTTTTTTCTGGTTGCCTCTGTGCTCCGATGATGGAAATCTCATGTTGTTGATATTGAAATATATAGACCTATTTCTCTTACACTCAACATATGGATTGGCAGTTTAAAATAATTCCTTTCTATTAAGAGAATGTGTGAATAAAACACATTTAAATGGCCTATTAAACCAAAAAGATGATAATGTTCTACCCTCAGAGAAAACTTAATTCTTGGAGCAATTACATATCACATATACCACACAATGTCCCATAAGAACATTTTGGATTAGGTCTACCAACTTATTGTGCAAATAATTCTAGGTTTTCATTTGAGACAAAGATGCTGATTCATCATTAGGCAAATGCTAATAAAGCATTTATTTTTATAACATGTATCTTTCCAATGGGGAAACCTACTGTATGTTACATATTAATTTAAGTTAAAATGTTCTGAATTTTTAAGTTTGATATACAACTGTGGTTGTCAAACCCAACACCTGCTCTTTATTTCTTTTCGGTGAAATTATATAGGCTTTTTGAGGAGGAAATTGTGTGACATGTGACATCTGTTCTTTTTTACTATTTTACATCTAGTCATATTCAACAATGGTGCATTTATTTTTAATGTTCTTATAGCTATCTTCTAATTTATCTACACATGCACACCATTGTTGGGTTGAGTGGGCCACAGTCACAAGGATGATGCAATTTGTCTTTTCAAACTCTTTCATTAACCAGCGAAGGGGTAGACTACACACTTTGTTCAGTTATTAAATTGGCAATTCTATCACTTTTTATAACCAAACAGTTCTTCTTTCTCTGCAGCGCTCAGTGTGAAGAACATGGGACTTGATACTAGAAGGCCCAGCAGAGAAACATACTTTGGCCATTTTTATTAGCAGTAGAACCTTCAACAAGTCACTTAACCAAGTTTTCTCATTTTTAAAAATAAGTTGTCATGGGGATTCAATTAGCAAAAACAAATACATAAAAAAATCTAAAACAGTGCCTACCATGTGTCAGGCACAGATATTAGCTGTATCTGCATCTTTTGTTGAGAGATACAATCATTATGCTCTCTCTCTCTCTCGCTCTTTTAATGGTGCCAAAGCTTTAGGTAGCTCTTGTTATTGTGACTCTTCAATTTTGTTTTAAATATATTGCCAAGTAATGTTTCCTCAGGTCCCAGGATTAATGTACATTTAGAAGTTCTTAAATTTCAGTGTTCATAGTGATCATCTTGGAAATCTTGCTGAAGATGATTTCTAGGCCTACTCCCTCCAAATTCACATTTTGAGAAGCATCAATTTAGATTGCCAATTTAATATAGAGTTAAAATATACTCTCATAAAAGCATTTAACTCAATGCCTTTCTTCCTGACTTCTGGTGTTATGTAGAAACTCTCCGTACTCTCCCTTCCCCCAACTTCCAAACACCCAGTTCTTTGTCTTGGTTCCCTGGCACAGATTTCTTGGTCAGGTATAGTCAAAGAATGAGCTAGTCCTTACTTAAAGCAGTGATTTCAGTCCATACAGCGCTTGATAGAATGGCTTGTTACATAAGATGCACTGGCAAAGATTATTTATAACATTAGCACCTCAGGGAAAGAGCTGGATTTATTACATGAGAAAGCAGAGAAGCTTAAATTTCAGCAGTGCTTTTGCCACTAGTTAAATATGTGACTATATCCAAGTTTCATAATCACTTTGGCTTTATTTACTGTATCTGATGGGGGTGATGATGCTTTCCCAGGATGAAGGTAACATCTCAGGGCCTAGACCGGAATGTCTCTTAGTCTTCCTTTTGATTCCAGAATCTATGCTTTTCCACAAAGGGAAGTATCCCATGTATACCCTTCCTGAACCCAAGTTCCAGTGGTGCATATTTGCTATATTTTCTTGGCAGAATAACAATTTATGATTTATGACACAATTCTATATATGAAGGATTGTGAGAATTACCAGGCACCCAGATATCTCAGCAACAATTGAAACCTACTACCAATTCACCAAAACACTTATTAACTTGCATAGGATTTTATTTACTTGGACATATTGGAAAAAAAAATAAAATTATATAAATTTGGAGCAACCCTGAGGTAATCAGACCATAGCAGTGATATTCCTAGTTAAGAGGTTTATTGCAATTGAAGATGTAGAGCATCTGTAGAATTGGTGGATATTAGTTTCTTCACATAACCTCTTTAACAGACTAGTAGAAACGTTAGTCTACGGTTGACTTCAGTTTTCAATTATCAAATGCCACATAATTTAGAAGTGAAGAATATACAATATTGGAATTTTTGTCTGTGCAATGTAGTTTACCTGGCACACAATTATTAAAAAAAATATACAAACAAAAATATTTGTGCTTTCAACCCTCCTACAGACTAAGAATGAATTTTTTTTCTAAAATGATAAACTACCAAACTGATCATTTGTCTTTACTTTACGATCAACTCCAAACGAAGAACTGGAATGAACATATGAAAGCTTGATTAAACATTTAACATCCTTTGGTATAAAACATTCTATTATGTGGCCTCACATGTGTCTGTATGTATTCCCACCTCTTTTCTGCTGTAGGTTTCTGTGGAACAAGAGGGAGCACTAATGTCGAGGTATGCAGGAGCTTGGCCCTTTTAGCCCTTTCCTGTAGAGACACTCCTCAACATGGCAAATATTTTCAAACAAACAAGTATATTCATTACAAAAAAAAAAAGACTAAGGTAGTTTCATTTATCATGTAAAAATATGTGCACACAGGCAATTCAGATGAAAATGGATTTCTGCTTGAACTATCTAGCTAATTGCCTCAATTCTTTGCCTTGAGCATATAAACATTACTTATGGTAGGAAGAGCTGACCCTTATAAATCATTCAATCAATACTGATTAATTCTTCCTCCTCAACTTTAGGCTTCTTTTAAACTAAGATTAGGTTTATGCTCATTCATAAAAAGCGAAGATTTAGACACACAGGCACCATCTGTAACATTGCTCTGGAGGTATACAATGGGGAAAATGCATTTGAATGTTGTGTTAGGTAGAAAAAAAAATTCATGTAAAATATTCTGAAGATATATTTCCTAAGGAGATTTGCTTTATCCAATACCAGAAGAAAAAATTTCAAATCAATTTCTAAGGGAAAGCTAAAAGTTTAAACTGTCACCTAACAGAATTCTAGGTTTCAGGGAATAATGAATGCTAGGGCCATTCAATGATAACGTCAATATAAAAATCTTCATTTTCCTCATGAGAGAACTGAAGTATGGGGAAGACATGTTTTTATGGTAACACTGTCTTTTCTGCATAATCTAAAATTAAGAGCATGAACACATTCTACATTTTCATCTTAGTCACAATTAATGATAAAAAAAGGAAAAAGTTTCCTTATAAAATTAAGAAGCTTTTTTCATTGATCAAAAAAACTATTTCTTTTATAGTAAGTCTTTTTTTTTTTTGGTCTGTGGCAAAAATAGCAATTTAATGCTTTTTAAGATATTTGGGGTTTTCAAAGACAAACTTTGCTACTTTTTTTGTGGAAATTATATTTCATTCTGTAAAAACTGCCTTATAGCAAAGAGTTTAAGAAAAGATACAAGGAAGAGCAATGTGAGATGCTTTCATTTTAGAGTAGCTCTGTTTCAGTGCTTCCTACAGAAACAACACAAGAAGAAATAAAAAATATTTTTTCCCTCATAAGACATATATCACTCCTGAAATTTTTACAAAATCAACTGAGGGAAATTAGGGGTTTCAAAGCTAGTCACCTTATAAGTTGTTAGGAAAAAATTTGCATTTAAATTGCTCTGTGCAGCTACCTTGGGATTTTTCCCTGGAATGTTTATGGCTCTTTTTTTCATTAATACTTAAAAAATACAATTTCATAACCAGTGTATTACTACATCTAGTTGTGTTACGAACAGGCACTTCATTTCATAAAATAGAAACATTCAAAGTGGTTTTTCGTCAACCAATCATTCAGTCAGAATACTTGAATTCTTCATATTGAATACTTAATAGTGAAGTATTAATCTGAAACCATATCAACTCTCCATTTCTATTACAGAAACTAGGTCATTAATAGCTCTAATGCAGGGAACAACTTCTGTTCCTATGTGTTTTATCCATAGGAGCAAAGATTGTCCAGAACTT
Source organism: Pteropus vampyrus (assembly GCF_000151845.1). Lineage (NCBI taxonomy): Eukaryota > Metazoa > Chordata > Mammalia > Chiroptera > Pteropodidae > Pteropus > Pteropus vampyrus. Next base: position 16,104,667 of record NW_011888795.1, read on the forward strand.
CTTGGAACTTTCCCCCCCCCCAAAATTTTTTATATATATACAAAAAAAATTTTATATATATATAAAAAATACAGCAGATTGTTTTAATAGATAAGTCTTAAGTATTATTTCAATAACTTGCTTTTACATAATCAGAAATGCAGATATAAGAAAAATATTAAATGTGCAAAATGCTCTGTTTATATGTCCATTAAAAATATAATGTAATAATAGCTTTAGATTTGTGTAAAAAGCCATTGGGGGGAAAAGTCTTCAATGTCAGAAAATCTGGTCAGATTAGAGCTTTCACTTGAGGAATTGTAAACAAACTTTTAAAATGCTGAGAGTTTTCTCAGTTCTTCCCAACCAAGACACTGTCGAACACATCAAGTCCTGCTTTGAAGTAAACCTGAGCTGAATTAACGCTGTGCAACACCTCTGACAGGGCTTCTTGAAGAGTCTCATTTGATGCAAGTGTCTTGCAGTGCTCCCAAGCTTCCAAGAGTATTGAAAACTGGCTTGTCTTCTTATCAAGGTGGTACAGGATGTTTCTAAAAAGAAATATAAAATGTATCGAACATTGTAATAAATATTTCCAGTGATGTTTGCAATAGATGAAGTTATAAAATTATATCATTTTCCAGCCTCCAATGAATTAATGGATATAGACATCGATTATCAAAAGTGATGAGATAGAAAATAAGACATTATGCGCCTTCTGATGGAAGGACACCATACTATCTATGAAATAAAGTGTTTTGTTAAAAAAATTAAATCTAAATCTTATGAAACTTCTAAATCTAATTGCTAATAAATACAAGGGACAGAGAATTATGTTAAATGATACTACGGTGTGTCATCAGCAAATTACAGACTGGGAAATTCTACAACATAAACGATCCATTTGGTTCAACAAATAATTTACAATAAAAAAAAGGTGAAGAAAGAACCTCTAGACCATGGTTTCTGAACCTTGTACTATTGACATTAGGGGCTGGATAATTCTTTATTGTGGCAGCTGTCCCATGCATTGTAGGATGTTTAGCAGTATCCCTGGCTTCTATCCGCTAAGTACCAGTACCTCCTTTAGTTGTCTCAGTCAGTTCGGGCTACTATAACAAAATGTCACAGACTCAGTGGCTTAAATAACAATTGATTTCTTATAGTTCTGAATGTTAGAAGTTCGAGATTCAGGTGCCAGCATAGTCTTGACCACCAGAATTCTTGGTGAGAGTCCTCTTCTTGGTTATGGTCTCACATGGCCTTCCTTGGTGCATGAACACAAAGAAAGAGATCTCATGTCTCCTCTTTTTATAAGGGCATTAGCCTCATCGTGAGGGCCCCATACACATGACCTCATCTAATTTAATTACCTCTCAAAGGCTTCATATCTAAATACTATAACAGTGCGGTTAGGGTTTTAACATATGTATTTTGGGAGGACACAAACTTTTACTTGATTGCAGTTATAAAACCATAAATGTCACCAGATTGCCAAAATTGTTGCTTATAGGGAAAAACTGCCCCAATTGGAACTACTGCTTTAGACTAAAAGAAACAGATCGACCAGTCACAAGTATGGGTTTTACTAGGTCTTTATTCAAACATACAGTTTAAAAAATGAGAAGTACAAAATTGAATACTAGTTGAAGATTTGTTAATATTAAGGAATTTTGAATTTTAGATGCGAAGATATAAATATGTCTTCAAAAAGTATCCTTATATTCTAAAAATACACAAAATAATATTTGTACATGAAAGGTTATCATGTCTGGAATTTGCTTCAAACTATTTGGGAGGAAAAGGAAAACGGAGCTGTGGACAGTGTAGGTGGAATAAGACTGACCATTAACTAATAATTGTTGAAACTGACTAATGGAATTCATCATACTATTCTCTGTTCTTTTGAATATATTTGATATTTAGAATATTATCTTGTCATAAGTATGGAGTGTGTAAAAATATGGTGCCCTGAAATTTATCCAACTTTCTAAGAATAAAGATTTTGGCATTGGGCAAGTCTAACAAGGTTATTTTTATTCATTGATATATAAAAAAAAGTTCATTTTGGCAGAAAGACATGGATTATTTCTTCATTTGACCTACTGTCAATCCTAATTAGCTGAGGTAGCTGAGATTCCATGGCCTAATAAATAATAAATAAATGTAAATAATTTAAATACAGTTGTCTGTCATATTAGAAATGTAAGATCCAGTGATAACAGATAAAGGATTTACCAGTGGGAAAGGTCAGAAAACAGTCCATAATAGAGAATATTTGAATTTCATCTTGAAAAATGATAGAGATCACTAGTTACAAAGGTTTTAGGAAACAAACAAACAAACAAACAAGAAAGTACAGATAGCATGCCATGTTGGAAGAATAGCATATGAGACTATAAGAATTTGTAAAACAATTTGGTGTTCTCAGTGGATCAACACCAGTGTTTCTGTATGACCAAGGTACAAGACAAGAATGGGTAGCTATAAGAGGAGACCTAGGAGAGCAAGTCATGGCTACATCATACAGAGCCTTTCATATCAAGCTAAGAATATTAGACTTTTTTTTATAGACAATAGGAAGCCAGTGAAAGATCTTAAACAAGAGAGCAAGATTTTTAGATTTCATTTTGGAATAATTGCTTTAGTTGTAATATAAAGCCTAGAGAATGACTTAATCCAGATGAAAGGTCAAAACGATGTGTTACACAGTAGTAGTTAAGTTTGAGAAGATGAAGCAAGAGCCACAGTATAAGATTTCATTAATTTATACTTTCTCTAACATTAACCTCAGTTTTATATGGAGTTCTAGATCATCTTTTTTTCTATCTCATCAAGGCTCCTCTACCTTGGCCTCTCCTGAGCTTTCTACTTTGACCTCTGGTTGTGAATTGACACTGAAATCTATCTAATCATTTATGCCATGACCCTGTAAATCATCTCCTTCCTTACATATCCAGCTGGTTTCTGATGAGATTCTCCATCTTTTCAGTATCTTTTCTTCTCTGTTGCGGCACCCCGATTCCTATATTTTCAAGAATATGATATGATATCTTTGCTTTATAAGGCAGGGTTGAGAAACATGTTACTTTTATTTTTATCAAGACTAACTGCATTATAAATAGAGAAGGTTTTCAATCACAGTGATTTAATTTACTTAAATTTTATCAGACCTAGTTCAGTGATGAGAACTTAGTAGACCCTTGATAAAGTTGGTGTCAGTTACATAATTTCAGGTTATTTTGCATTTTAAGCAATAACTAATTTAAGAACAACAGATGTTGTGTCTTAAAAAAATTCAGCTGACAATGAGTACATGGTGGGTGTCTGTGAGGCAGAAGATCCTTGAACTCAGAGGTTATTTTAGTTTATTTTTCCAAAACAGATCATTTTAAATGGGAGCTGTCAGTAATGATTCAATATCATTGATCTTTGTGCCTATGAGTAAACTTGGCATTGCATGAATTAAATACAGCAGTGTAAGAAAGATGTTCCCTAGATTCCAAACATTCTTGAATTCAGGTATAAGAAACATATATTCCCTTGGATATGGGAGAAGAAAAATATCCTTCAAATGAAGTGGCAAGTGGATCATAATCAATGCTCTGTGGCCATGAGCTGTACTCTGAGAAATATTTCAATCTACTTCCAAAAATAGAACACTCTTTAAAGTAGAGATTTTCCTTCTGCTATTCCCACAATATTCATAAAATTTAAGAGATTTTTAGAAACAATCGAAGCATGCTAACATAATCATATAAGCAATTCTATATCCAAGTACAATATATATGTGTACATATGTTTTATGTGTTAAAGTTGCTTTGATTATATCAAAATGACTTAAAATAGAATTAGCAAAATATCTAATAAAAGTTTTTCTAATTATTAGTTTTATTAGTTTTATATCATTAAGGGGGGGAGAAACCAAATAATATAGCAAAAGTTTGATAAGCATAGGATTTTCCCAAATGGAGACAAAGCTACTTCAGATAGTCTCATATATTCTCTTACATGATTACCTACACAAAAGTTACTTTTCTCATGTCAAAATAATCTTTCTTAGTTGCTACTGAAAAAAAAGAAGTGTGTTTTTAGCTTCACGATACTTATCAAATATGTTTAAATCCACAATGAACCATTTAAACAAATATATAATCATGAAAAATAGTTTATAATTAAGGCATTTTAAAGATAAAAAGTTTAAAATATATGTTTAATTATTTGATTTTTAAAAAAGTACTGCTTTATAGTCATAATGATTTACCAATAAGAACAACTAAATTAGTATAATAACTATATTTAATCATCTTTAATAACATTTATAATTTTGAATTCTCTCCCTGCACTTTATCTGTTTCATGTTTAATTAATTATAAATCATTTTGTGAAAAATATATTTCCAAAATTTATTTTAAGAATGCAATAGATATTTTCAAAAGCTGTACTAAATACTTCCATTCATTGAGGGCATATTGTTCAGCATGCTGACAAACAAAAATATTATAAGCTTCGTTATCCAGATCTGCCCCTTAATTATTTGTACTAGTGAAATTAATGTATTATTCAGAGCATAATAATTTTCAGGCTGTTACAGTGACTTTTCTACATTTTCGAAACCCACTGGCATAAAATACATTGCTACCTAACATTCTATGGTTATTAAATGTTAAATGTTATTAATATTATTAATATTCTATTTAATGATAAGATGATATTAATAAAACATGCTCATAAAGGTTACAGTATTAATCCCTCAATGCCAATTCTTTGAAGCATGAGCACAGTCTCTAATATATGTATGTAAAATTTCAACCATAACTACTATAAAATATCTATAAGAGAGAAAATGTGGAAGAATAAAAGTACATACTAAAAAGAATGTTTAGGTTTAAAGCACACAAAATACGATTACTGTGTGTGTGTGTATGTGTGGGCATGAGTGCATGTTTAACTGCAAAGCAATACATATTTTTCTTAAAGACCAATGTAATAGAGTCTGTAGTGTGCCAACATTTGTTTTTTCTAACTACTAAGCAACACAGTAACATATTTTTTAAATGATTGTAAACAAACTATGTGAATAGAAATGGATCCTTTTTTGGATTTTCAAATTCTACAAGGAGCTAAACACATTTTCCATATGCTACATGATTCAAGTAGTAGGCTGTGGCAAGCTCTTATGTAAGATAAACACTCATATCTATTTCTATCCAAATGGGATACAAATCAGCAAAAAACTACAGATACTGAGATTCTAGTTGAAAATAAGCAACTAGGATTTTTCAACATAATTTAAGAGAAAAACTTCAGTTTGGATAGCTACTGATACAACTTGTTAGTTGATCTTTATTATAATAGAAGTTTTTCACCTTGATAGTGTTTTACCTTACAACAAATTGAGGATAACAAAAATATCTCCTTTAAATTTTCATGAGAAGGATAATTTCTCCTACTGATTTTCAGAAGTAGCTCATTTTTTCCTATTTCTCTTTTGTGTACAAAAAGCCATTTAGCTTTCTGCTTACATAAAATAAATTTCTGTTTGGAGCCCTTTTCCAAAAAATACCATCATATTATATTAACTTTAATGTTTGAATGGAAAAAGAACAGGCATTTTTTACATTTCATCGCATATATTTCCATATATTACCTAGTTCTGAGAACTTTTTTACGTTCTCAATCATTAACCCTAGGTATCCCAGAATCATTCCTGGGAAGCAAAACTACTATTGTACCATTAAAATATTTTAAAATATTTTAATATTTTAATAAGATCAATGTTTCCAATGGAAGTTTCTAAGCCAAAACTCTTTGTATTCCCATGTAATTTCACCAAAATTGAACCTCAGTTAAATGGAGGAAGGAATTCAACAATATGTATGTACTACGTCACAATATCAATATGTATGTATTATGTCACAGTATCTGTTTCTCAATTACCGACCCATCTTTTTCAAATTAGGGCAGACTGGGAGTGAACCACTAGGTAGTCAAATAGTACATGTCTGGCAGGAAAAAAGAAAGGTGGAAAGAAAGTGAGAAAATACACTCGAAGAGCTTCTATGTCAAGAGTCTGTCTTTTACAACCAAAAGGAATTATACCCCTTAGTGAATTGCTCATGGTCTTACACATACCTGCTTAAGTCTAATTCAGAAAAATTTCCATGCAGAAAGAATGGACTGTGTTATTAACTCGATAAATTATCATCCTATTTGCATACACACAACATGTATCTCAATATGGCATGTTGAGACATCAGACTTAATTAAAATATTATTTAATTGAAATCATTTTAGCAGTTATCATGTTTAAAATAACATTAATTCCACCCTCATGCCTATCTTCCCTCATCTGTAACAATTTGAATATTATAAATGTAATCTACAGTCATCCTGACCCACACACAACACAAAGAGACTACTAAAAGGAAAGTGTAATACATTATTGATGATCCTAATGAAATTACAACACACATCACTCATTTTAATGGATCTGTTTCAATGACACATCACGGTGACCAGGAAAGAGCAGGGCCAAATTCAGAAACCTAATTAATAACTCCTGGCAGCATCAGTGAAGGAGATGAAGCATCTTTACTCAACTGACAAATCTTTTCCACTCAGCTAAAGCAAAGGAATACTGAAGAAAATGACTTTTGAAACAAAGGAATCTAAAGTCTTCATGAGTCATTTTCTTGTCTGTGAATTAGCAAATTAATGATGGAAATGATTACTGTCTTTCAAATGTTTCTTCTAATATTCATAAATCAGCACAGAATGCCATCCATTCTAAGCTTGAATTAACATTCATTATACTCCATGTTGAGAAATTCCTAAATGAAATCACACTAAATAATATTGTATCTTTCAAAACTGATTGGATATACATGCTGAATGCAGAGAGAAAAGGCCAGCTCATTTTCTTACAATTGTTGCTAATTGTTTATAGGGATTATAGTAACTGTATTCCATAGTTCACAGTGGATTACTATATTTATATTAACATTAGAAAAGATTATTTGATACTATATCCATGAGAATTCATAAAATATATGGCTATACTATGTGTAGTACATTTTTCCAGCTAAATTTGAATTTGATCTATACTAGCCAAAGCAAAATCAGAATTAAGACCATTCTTGATATTGTCAAACCCACTGCAGGAAATTGAGGCAAAAAGACTTGTAGATTGCTATAGTTTTCTCCTTGCTATATGCAGGACAATTCAAAATATGACTTTGCAGCTCTTTTTATCAAGAGGTGAGATCTATTTCCTGCCTCTTGAATCTGGTTTGGCCTTAGTATTTGCTTTGACTAATAGAATTTGGCATATGTGATAAGCCTATGCCTCAAAAGTCTTAAAATGTTTCCTCTCTTTTTCTAGAAACCTGACAAGTCACCATGTGAGCAATCCTACTAGGAAGAGAATGCAAAGAGCAGGAAGGAGCTAGCTATTCAGCCAAGGCCTTCCTATCCTCGCTAGCCCCAAACCAAGTCTTCAGGAGAAGCCTGAGTTGCATACACAAACACAGCCCAGAGATATCTAGCCTGGAATAGACCCGAAGAATACTAGCTGAGTCCAACCTATATGGCCACATTAAAGAATTATGAAAACAAACAAACAAACAAAAAATGCAGCTGTTTTAAGCCACTAAATTTTGAAATGATTTTCAATAAAACAACAATTGATATAATTCAGTAGTCATTTTCTTTCTGTGGGAAAGGAAGAACTTATATTGCTATAAGCAACAGTTCTCTATTAATATCATTGATAGAGTACAATGTATGATATGGATTTGACAGTTCTTTAAATGACTGGATAAATTCAGAACATGGTTTTGGAAAATTGTGCCTAAGAGTCTTCATGAAGTATGCATTGCAAAGTTAGGATATTTATGATGATTATTAGAAGTTTTAAAATCTGTTTAGAGTGCTAGGTGAGATTTTTCCACTAAACAAAAAAAATAAGTTAACCATCACAGCATCATATTGTTTTATTATTTTTTAAAATATGGATCATCTTGCTGAGTTACAGCCCAAGAAATGGACAAAATGATTCTGTCTGTTTCTATTATGATTACATATAAAATACAACAGAGAACAGTAGAAAGAGTAAACAACCGTATTCTACAAAGTTAATGTCTCAAGCATTCTCAGTCCATCTAACTACATTGTTTCTCAGGAGTTTATTGAGAAAGAGAATATCTCTTAAGGTAATGTTTGATGGTTTATTTACAAAGAAAAATTATATTTCTGTACTCAAAACTTTCCATTAAATCATAAAAGGACACAGAAATTAGACAAACATTAGACAAAAATTGTACCTTCCAGAATTTGGAGAAGATGTTGACCACTTTTTATTTACACTCATGTAATTGTTTTCTTGTTTTCATCACTGTTTTCTTTCACTTACCTCTAACTACATGTATGACCTAAATCTCAATATTTAGATAACCTTTTTTCTTTAGTATTTCAGATTCTGCTCATCAGTAGGTAGGATCTGTCACCCTCCAAGAACAACTTCATTTGAATACTCTATAAGCACTTGACAATTAACATAATTTCCTTTAATCTATACCCCAAATATTTGCATTTGCCCTTTCTCCATTATTCTGTTCTTATCTTCATTATCTTTAGTAAACAGCAGTGCTGAAGTCCAAAACCAAACAAAATAGGTAATTCAAATTTCTTTTTCCATTTATATTCTGATTCTACTAATGAAAAGGATGTAAGCTATTTATTTCAAAAAGTTCACTCTAAATGCAAAAGTTTATAATTTAGGCTGTTTCTATTTAAACAAAGGGAGTAATTGAGCCAGTATTGATCTTTTTGCTTTATTCTACTCCACAGCCCTTAGTAAACATCTAATATAAGTAATTCACTGTGTTAGGTGCTCAGAAATAGAAAAATTTACAGTCTATATTAAAAGCCAAGCACATAATGAATTAATTAAAATATTTTAATATACCATCTATGTAATACATTTAGAATATTTCATGGTATAAAATTATTTAATTTTATATTTTACAAAATTTTTCAATTTATTTTATGTATGTATTAGACTATGCATATATTATCTTTTGTATATATTAGAAAATACTACTTTGTAATAAATATTTTTGTGTATTTTGTCTCAAACTATATTATATACTCTTTATGGGCAAATAGTACAAACTCTGTAAATATTCTATGTCATGTTTAGCATATGCCTTATGGTTTGTGGGTAAAGCTCCAGTGGTAGATCCTAATGGTAGCAGTTTAATTTGGTTCATCTGATTCCAATTGTCATAATATTGATTCAGATTGCACAGTTCTAATTAAGTAAGCAGAGGTAATTCTTTAACCAAATGGATTATTTCAACAATAGACATATGACCAAATCTTGAAAATAAAATTTAAAAGGAGACTTTCTGCAGGATTCTAAAAGCAGTGGTTTCTTGTTTTTCTAAGGCAACCACAAAAGTTAATCCTTTTTCTCCTTTTGAATAGTAGAGATTATGGATATAAAATCTGTAAATGCTATATCCATTTTTTTCCAACAAGAGAAAATTGGCATTTATCTAATACTATAGAAGGCAGAACAAAAATACAGAAAGAAACTTATTGTTTGGTCATATGATAGAGATGATTGAATAAAACCAATCTAAAATTTGTTCTTCCTTTTTACTTTTGATTTATGTGAGTCAAGCTACTTTACTCTTTAGTCCAACTTGAGAAGGGTTTTATATTACTTTCAATCAAATGTATTCAAGTATATAATACTTATTGATTATATAGTTATTAACAATAAGATATATTTTCTTTAACAACTACAGGTAATTTTTTTGACCAGAAGAATTTAGATAATACATTTAGTTGACATTTAAAAATGACTATCTTGATGTAAAAATTGCTTGATTTCTCTTGAATATCAAATGTATTATTTAAGATGATTTGAAAAATTCAAAATCAACAGAACATTATAATGTTTAATTTTTGCTAGAGGGAAAAATAAGTACAAAGTAGAGTGACTGACCTATTGAAGCTATGAACATTGATCATAAATATAAAAGTTTTAATAAAGTAATGTTTTAATGTAAAATTATGCTAAAAAAAAAACCAGAAAGATTACCTTTCACATTTTACAGAATTGTTACAGATGTTAACTTACTAAAAATTCACTTTGGAAATATGACAAAAATACTGTTTTAAAGGAACCCTCTGGTGCTGTTCCTTAGCAGAGTAAATTATTTCACAGATTATTGGAGCATTACTATCTAATTGTTTTTGCTAACATAAGGAAATAAAATGTCGTGGTTTATACCTTCATGCAAATGGATACATAAAGAATTATTATGC
>NW_011888795.1:16115033-16119434 GCF_000151845.1 Pteropus vampyrus
AAATACAGAAAGAAACTTATTGTTTGGTCATATGATAGAGATGATTGAATAAAACCAATCTAAAATTTGTTCTTCCTTTTTACTTTTGATTTATGTGAGTCAAGCTACTTTACTCTTTAGTCCAACTTGAGAAGGGTTTTATATTACTTTCAATCAAATGTATTCAAGTATATAATACTTATTGATTATATAGTTATTAACAATAAGATATATTTTCTTTAACAACTACAGGTAATTTTTTTGACCAGAAGAATTTAGATAATACATTTAGTTGACATTTAAAAATGACTACCTTGATGTAAAAATTGCTTGATTTCTCTTGAATATCAAATGTATTATTTAAGATGATTTGAAAAATTCAAAATCAACAGAACATTATAATGTTTAATTTTTGCTAGAGGGAAAAATAAGTACAAAGTAGAGTGACTGACCTATTGAAGCTATGAACATTGATCATAAATATAAAAGTTTTAATAAAGTAATGTTTTAATGTAAAATTATGCTAAAAAAAAAACCAGAAAGATTACCTTTCACATTTTACAGAATTGTTACAGATGTTAACTTACTATTTGGAAATATGACAAAAATACTGTTTTAAAGGAACCCTCTGGTGCTGTTCCTTAGCAGAGTAAATTATTTCACAGATTATTGGAGCATTACTATCTAATTGTTTTTGCTAACATAAGGAAATAAAATGTCGTGGTTTATACCTTCATGCAAATGGATACATAAAGAATTACTATGCAGATTAAAAAAACTAAAATCATTTGATTTTTGAAGTTCCATTAATTTTTTCAAAATATAAATACTGGACAGGCAAATTTCTGTTGTTTATTTTGAAGTTGATTGTAAAACAAAGTGCAAAACTGGCATTTGACAAAATTCAATATTCATTTGTGATTAAAAAAAAAAAACTCTATGAAATGGGTATAGAGGGGGCATACCTCAACATAATAAAATCCACGTAGGAAAAGCCCGCAGCTAATACACTTGATGGTGAAAAACTGAAAGCCTTTTCTCTAAAATCATGAGCAAGACAAGGTATTGACTCTTGCCACTTTTATTCAACATAAAAGTGGAAATCCTAGCCAGAACAATTAGATAAGAAGAAATAAAAGGTACGGAAAGAGGTAAAACTGGAAAGGAAGAAGTAAAACTGTCACTATGTGCAGATGACATGATATGATATATACAAAAGACTAAAGAGTTCATTAAAAAACTGTTAGAATAAAACAATTCAATAAAGTTGCAGGACAACAAAATCAACACATAAAAATCTATTGTGTTTCTTTACGTAATAATAAACTATCAGAAAGAGAAATTAAGAAAACAGTACCATGTATAATGTCATCGAAAACTGCAAAGCATTAATGTAAGAAATTGTTGATAAATTACACACACACACACACACACACACGCACACATACTAAATACTTCTAAGGCATCTCTTATGGATCTGAGTCCTTGTACAGGATCTTAGATCCTCAACAAAGAATTTATAGCAATGTACTCTGAAGACCATCAGGCTAGATCTGAGAGGCAGGGCTGTAGCATCTTCTGAAAATGTAGCACTGAGGGAACAGGCATCTCTGTTCTGAAACAGGTCAGTGCTGACTGGCTGGGATATAATCTGTATACTCAAAATCAAGGTGCTGTGAGTAAGAGGAAATTTACTGCCAAACCCCACAGATGTTTCTCCCATCAGAAAGATAAAAAAATTCTCCTGAACCACATATCCTCCCATTTCTTACAGAGAATTCATCTCCATTATAATCTTATGGGGCCACAGTTGCATATGTGGTTTGTCATTGACTGAAATGTGTATGACTGTACTTACCATCTAGAGTTTTTGTAATAATTAAATGAAATAAAACACATAAAGTGCTTAGTCAGTGCCTGGCATATATAGTAAATGTTAGAAATGGTAGCTTTTATTATTTGACTTTTCTGAGTTATTCTTTCTTGGGCACATACCCCTCCCCCATTCCCCTTAATTTTCAACCGACTTTCTCCTCAGTATCACAGAGCTATGAGATTACCAGGTGATGTCTCCTTCCCAGGAAAGAGTTTATCCAAAATGAATTCAGGGAACTTCTAAGGGTTTGCCAAGGTGTATTACCACCTGCAAGAGTCTGTACCAATAAAACCACATGGCCTTTCATATTTGACCATACCTTTAACTATAAAAAAATCCACCCATTCACTTTTGCTATAACCATTCTACTTCCATAGTGCTATTTGCCCCTCCTCTCCCCCCAAACCAGTATGTATATATATACAAGAAAGACTATTTTAGAGGTATATATGCAGGTCTGAAAATGTTTTTATAAACTTTATTTTTAATTATTAGAAACAAGGTATCCTGGTCCATTGGTATACTGATAAGAGTAGATTCTTATAGTTTTTAAAGGATTTTGGTAAATTAGGAAATAAAAGTTCTACATTTTCTAACTACGGACTCTGAAAGGTACCAATGAGAGAACAGGTTTCTTGTAATCTGGATGAACTAGGCCATAAATTTGATGAATTTCAGAAAGAAGCCCAATTACTCATGTTTTCCAACAACCCAAGGCAAATCTTGTTGATTTCTTCTCAGTGCAACCATGGCATGTGGCTAATGCTTTCATCATAGCACTGATCACACACACCATCATTACGCTTAAATACTTTGCTGTCTTTAGGCAGAACTCCTCAAGAACAGAGTTTCTTGTTCATTAATTATTTCTTCATGTTTATAAAGACTAGATACAAAATAAATTTGACTGTATACATTAATAATGGTGATGATAATAACAGTTGCTAACATTTGTTGAGCATTTAATGTATTGTAAGATGTATGCCACCTCCAAACAGGCCACTTTGGCATTAGAATTAATTTGAGCTGAAAACAATTGAGAAACTGTAGACACAGAAAATTCTCTATTCTCCCTCAACTCTAATCATTGGAGTTAAATCTAGACTCTTATTAGCTCAGAAATTGCACCAAGAAGAATCTACATAACAAACCTTATTAAAATAACCCTTATCATCCACTGGTTTCTTCCACATATTTACCTTTCCATAGTTTGCCATTTTTGGAAGTCTAAATCTATTTTTTTGTTCTTCTCACTTTGCTACAAATTTATTGTTCTTTGTTAAGATGCTATATAAGCCCAAGTTCTAACAAATCCTTTGAGTTACTTATCACTGAGTTTCTCATGTGTGTATATGTGTGTGTGTGTTTCACGTGTATGTGTGTATGTGTGTGTTTACGTGTTAAGGAACTGTTTTTCTCCTGTTAATCTGTCTTTTTTTCAGTCAAATTTGCAAGCCTTCAGTCAGAGAACCTAGGAAGATACAGGAAAAAGTTTATTTTTTTCCCCTCCCTTACAATATGCTTAGCGATGTTCTAAGCATTTGGCATTTTAACTCATTTAATCCTCAAAACAATTTAATGCAATCGGTACTATTATTATATCCATCTTATAAAGAAAGAAAATAGGCACAAAGTGGTCAGCTTGTACTACGTCACAGAGCCTTTAAGTAGTAAAGCCAAGATTTTAAAAAAGTACATGATTGAAAGGATTTTAATTAGAATACCTGCCTCTGTTTTTGCACTTATATTAAAACCATACCCCAACAAGTGCTAAACTTGAACTTATGGCTGACAGACAGATAGAAAAAAATTCCAAAAGAAAAAAACAAAATAGACTTTTCCAAATTGCCAAAGTACAGCAAGCCCCAAATTTACAATAATTCTCAGCTTCATCAATAGAAAAACAGCAAATAAATTTGTCTCCCTAACTCTACGACAATGATTCCAATTCAAAATCAAGTTAGATGGTCAGGTATACTTTTCTGAGGGTGTTTTCGAGGAAAAGGGGGAGTTGATCGCAGACACTGAGCACTTTTTTACCCACCCTGAACACTTGCGATCTGCGATCTGCGTCTCTTTTCATGTAACAATAGCTCTGAACCAGCAGGTATTTTTAGAGCATAATAAGGCCATTGTTCTAAAAGCAAGAGGAAGAAGAAAAAAAAGATCTAGCTTCTGTAAATGTGCTTCATAATCTTTAACTCTATTCCCTTCTTAACCCACTGTACCTCTGTTACCTAGGCCTGCCTCTTTTGATAAGAAGACAAAAGGAGAACATTTTATCACTGAGAAATTTTACAATATAAAATTTTTTGAAGAACTTATCTTTAGTGAAATTGATATCTAAGTCCAATTTGTAGACTTTGGGAAAACGGCTTCTTAATTTAAAGGTAATACAACAGGTAAATTGATGGAAAAATCTGCTAGAATAAAGTAAGCAACTGAAGACAGAGTGGGGAAACTGAGACAACCAAAGTTGTGTGCGTTCTACTAAGGATGAAAACAGTTTCAAAAGAGAGATCCAAATTAAAAAAAAAAAAAAAAAA
>NW_011888795.1:16119974-16121949 GCF_000151845.1 Pteropus vampyrus
AAAGATGCCCTCCTTGCCCCAGAGGGATGAGAGACACCCTTATCACTAGAGTTAAAGAATCTAGGACCCAAAAAGCCTGTATAGATAAGCCTTTTTACTCCCTTACTAATTTACTACCAAAAGACCTCTTTCTGTTCAGATTCCTTACAAATGAGCACCGGAACCTAAGTGTCTTTGTCCTGTCAATTATTTACAAATGTGTTTTTTCTTTGTCTAAAAAGTGTGAAAAGCTGGCTGGTTCATCATTTCTAGGAGCATCATTTATGATCTCCCATGTGCATGTATTAAGTTAGTGCTTCTGTAATCTAGTTTTGTGTCAATTTTATTATTAGTCCAGTCTTAAGAACTCAAGAGGGGCAAAAGGGAGAATTTTCTCCTCCCTCACACTTGCTATTGTTCACTAATACTCTAGGGGTGGTAATGTCCTGCCAGAACACTGCTACGGTTCTTGTAGCACACAGGGCCTCCCATAAGACACTTCATTATTTCTCAATTGACTTTTGTGACATTCTTGTATGATAATGCATTGAGGTCAGGTGTGTGTGATTCTTTCTTTCGGGGTGTCCAAAGCAATCTGATTCGTGATTACAGAGTTGGGATGAATTCAGGCTAACAGATACTGCGAATTAGCAGAAGAGTTGAAAGTAAAAATATCTTTGGATCTTTGAGTTCCAAGCATAATGCCCAAAAGAGAATGGGCACATAAATGTTTGCTGAATTAATGAATTAAATAATGAAGCAAATAGCCAATTCGTTTTAATGAGACTCTAGAGAAATTGAATTACTATTTCAAAAATTAAATACCTACAAGGTGAGTTTTAAGTAATATTTTACATATTAATATTACTACAAGTAATTTCACCTAAAATATATATTTGTATCATTCCAGGGTAAACAAAATATTCTTCTACTCTATCTTAATAAGCATCATAGATGAGTAAATTTACATTTAACTAAAATACTTTTAGCTTTTCTGAGTTTTCTTTTGCTTAATATCTTATATACTCCTATGGTCTTCAACATTTAACTTTTCTTTTAATTCCCTTGATTCTATATTTGTCATTTACCACCACAAACACTAACAGCAGCATCACTACCATGGTTGGGGGAGGGAGAATTTCTTAAACGGAAAAAAAAAAACTTACTACTATCTTCAAAGTTTGATAAGACTATCCTACTATAAGTCAATTCAAATCATTTCATCTACAAGGAAAGACATAGGATCCTTGGGAACACCTAGAGTTATATTGTTCAAAGACTTATAATCAGTCACATATGTAATTTTTAATTTAGCTACACTATACTAAGTAAAAAAAGGTTGAATTAATTTTACTATATTTATTTAACTCAATACTATCATTTCAACATGAATTAATATAATATTATTAAGGTCATATTTTTTACTTCATTCTTTTTATTATACTAAAAGTCTTAAAATTCAGTGTGTATTTTATACTTTCACTACATTTCAAGTTATTAATACCCACATTACTAATGGCTATTATATTGAACAGTATAGATCTAGAGTTTCAGATCATATAATTGCAAACTACTTTTAAATTGAAAGGCTAATTATTTGAATTAAAACAACTTTATTTAGAATATTCTTGTTTTTCTGTGAATAAGCCAATGCATTAAACTTATTTCTACTTTATTGTATTGTTAGACATTAGATAAGAGAGTAGGAAAAAAACAGACACTCAAAAAATGATTATTAAAAAAATATTTCTAAGCTTTCTTTTAACACGAATATAGTCAATAAACTGAAATCTGAAATATGAGTCAAGCACTTGAGGCAAAAAATATGTGACCTATATACTGGTGCTGTTCTTGAGTTATGAGACTGCTGAAAGCTAGCTTACCTTAACTTTTATTGTTTAGAACTTTAATAGCTAAAAGGAGAAAAACTAATAAATATCTTGTTGCAAGAACTCAAAGATGTCCTCCCACAGTTGAGGCGTTGTATTACATAGTT
>NW_011888795.1:16122345-16136308 GCF_000151845.1 Pteropus vampyrus
ACTAGATTATAAGGTCAGAAGAAACAATAAATTACCATAGAGGTTACAACAGCAGGAAGGGGCTACTATCTCTAGGGCTAGGAAATGGAAAGGTCAAAATAATTAAAACATAGAAGCTTGAAGGAGGTGTCCTATGAAGCTAAAAGTTGTATCAATAGCAGTCACTGCTCAGCTATTATTAATGTCGCTGAGCTCAGAGATGGAAGCCTGTGAAACTGGGACCCAGACCTATGAGAAAGCGGCTCTGGTTAACTGGTGCTGATTGTCTTTAATAAGCATTGTGAGGTTGGTTTAGCTAATGTTAGGAAAAGTGCAAATCAGAATTAACTACTGCTACCAAAGTGACTGTCAATATCTGGGTGACAAAAAAAAAAAAAAAAAAAAAAACATCGTTAGAGTGGCAACAACAACAACAACAAGAAGGAAGGAAAAAATAGGAACAAACAGGAAGAAGATATGTCTCTTCCTCCCCCAAGCTTCCAGGTTTCCTTTAGTGCCTCCCATGAGAAAGTCTAATGAGGAGTCAGCTGGCCAAACAGAAACAGTTTGTAGAGTCCCAGCCCCAGGTTCACAGCATAGTATACAGAATGAGATAGATACTCAAAGACTAAAGCTGAATAACTGGCACATATATAAAAATAAAGTTATTACCTAATCAATACTCATATTCCTTACATTATCTGCTATAGCAGGCTGAATGGTAGCCCACAAATACGTTCATGTCGTAAGCCCTGGAACCTATAAATATTAACTTGCTTGAAAAAAGTGTCTTTGCAAATGTAAGTAAGGATCTGAATATAAGGAGATCATCCTGTATTAACTGGATAAGTCCAATTACAAGTGTCCTTATAAGAGAGAGGTGAAGAGACGCTACATTGATACTCAAAGAAGAAAAGAAGACGTTGCGGAAACTGAGGTAGAGATTGGAGTAATGCAGCCGCCAGAAGCTGCAAGAGACAAGCAGTGGATAATCTCTTAGTGCCTCTGCAGAGAGCTTGGCTGTGATGACAGCTTGATTTCAGACTTTTGGCCTCCAGACATTTGAGAGAATAATTTTTTTATTATTTTAAGCCAAGTTTGTGGTAATTTATGATAGCAGTCACAGCAAATTAATAAACTTTGCTTATGCCTTGTATGTAAGAGATACTCAAATTTGATGAAATAAAAAATGGTAATTATAAAACTTTTGATTTACTTAATTAGAGGAAATTTCATTTATGTAGAAAATTTATAAATATAAAATAATACTAATAAGCAGAGATCATTGAAATTTGACTAAACCTTATCTAAATTATATGCAAGATTTAATCATATAAAAGTTTGAAAAAACTTTTATGGACTATCAAGGTTTTTATTTGGGAATTATAGTAATACATATACAAAATAGAAAAACAAACATTTTCTCAAATGAAATGAAACAAAGATATTCATCTATCTCCAGAAATTAATCTAGAAAATTATTTTACTATATTTTTAATTCTTAATTTTCAATGTCCAGAATGATTTTCTATTCATTCGATATTTTATTTTAGAAAGAAAACTGGAACTATGTATCAGCTTTGAGACATGTCTAGACTTTATGTTTTCAGTACTTGTCTATTTAACTTCATAGTTAATAGTTAAGAAAAGGACAGAATTGGGAATAAGGGGAATTTGTAACAAATTGCAGAGAGAATACTTAATATTTGGTACATGTGTTACTTTCTTTCCTCTTAAACTTTATATCTGACAAGGCGACATTTTATTGGCTTTTGAGCAATATTCCGTAAAATTACATTGAGTTAGCATATTTTCCCAATTCTCTGGTGGAGCATATGTAAGCTTTGATTAGAAAATGAGACCTACTATGATTAGCAGTAAAAAACTGGAGACATTTTAACTGGCACACTTGAAAGCTGTTCCTTCCAAAAATATTTGGCCATGTTTCCTCCCATTTCACATTATTATATGAAGAGCTGATTACTATTTGCATGTAATTATTTCTGGATGAGAAGGAGAAGGCAAGGTGAATTTTTAGTCTATAGTTGGATTAACCAAATATAACTGGACAGATACAAACAAAATTTCTCCCCAAGACTATTTGGTGATTTAAAGTGCTTATAAAAAGTAATCTTATCTTGTCAGTCATATTACTTTAGCTGAAATCAGAAGAAAACAGAGAAACATTCGGCACACATCATAGCTATTAAAATTCATTGCTAGTGAGATAAATTGGTAATTCTTGATTTCTTCCCTCTTGTTCACTCTCACATCTAATTCATCACCAAGTTCTGTAGATTCTTCCTCCAAAATGTTATAAATTCATCTTCTCTTTATTTCTACTTCCATCAACATGATCTCTGGTGATGGTTAATTTAATGTGCCAACTTGGCTAGGCTCTATTGCCCAGGTGTTTGGTCAAACACTAATCTATATGTTACTATGATGGTACTTTATAGATGCAATTGACATTTACCATCAGTTGACTTTATGTAAAAGATAATAACTTTGATAATATGTGTTTTCTCATTCAATCAAATTTAAGTCTTTAATGAGCAAAAACTGAAGTTTCCTGGAGAAAAGGAATTCTGCCTTAAGACTGTAATATAGAAATCCTTCCTGAATTTCTAGTGTGCTGGCAACCTGCCCTAAAGATTTCAGATTTAAAACTGCTACATCAACTGTTCTCTGAATTTTCAACATGCTTGCCCTATAAATTTTGGACTTGTCAACTTCCTCAATCCCATGAGCCAAATTCTCTAAAATCTATCTATCGATTTATCTATCTAAGTCAGAGGTCCCCAAACTTTTTGGCACAAGGGATCGGTACTCCTCTGAGAATCAAATGCCTGGTGATCTGAGGTGGAGCTGAGGCGCCGATGCTAGCGCTAGGGAATGGCTGCAAATACCGATGAAGCTTCACTTGATCTCCCCACCACGCACCTCTGGCTGTGTGGCCCGGTTCCTAACAGGCCACAGGCTGGTATTAGTCCATAGCCTGGGGGTTGGGGACCTTGATCTAAATGATCTATCTATTCTTTTGGTTCTATTTCTCTGGAGAACTCTGACTGACATACTTAGATCTTTAAAATATCATGTTTTTTTAATCTCTCCATTTTTTTCAATTACCCCTATAATCCCTTCTCTACCTAGCGGACAGGGATATCTAGATAATGAGAGACAGAGACAGAGACAGAGAAACAGAGAGACAGAGACAGAGAGACAGAGAGTCAGAGACAGAGGGAGGAAGAGTGGGAGGGAAAAAGGGAGCATGAGAGATGGATGGATGGATGGATGGATGAATGAATGGATGGACGGATGGACAAACAGACAGACATAGATAATGATAATAGATAAATAGATAGATAGATAGATATAGATAGATGATAGATGATACATAGATGATAGATTGATAGATGATAGATGATAGATAGATGATAGATGATAGATAGATAAATAGATAGATAGATGATATAGATAGAAGATAAATAGATAGATAGATAGATAGATAGATAATAGACAGAAAGACAGGTAGACAAATTAGGTTACTTTCTGCTAAAATCAGATTTCCAATGCACTGAAAATCTAACATCTAAACCTCTCTTCGCTGCCTCTATGTCATTGTCTATTTCTCCAATCTCAACCCAAGTTGATCTTTCGCAATCAATTTGGCCACCTTATAAAAAAAATTGTGTTTATTTACTTCCAGACACTTTTAAAGTTTGTAATTACATATTTTTTGGTCTGTTTATTCACTGTTTCTTCCCGCTAAAGGGTAGGGTTGATATTTATATTTTTGAGCATTGTATTCTCAGTGTCTGGCATAATTCTGTAATTGGTGGACACTAAGTATTTGCTAAATTAACAAATAGAACCAGTAATAATGGAAACAATATGGATTACTCCTAGATAAATACTTTGAAGAAGTGGCACCAATTTCTAACTCACAGATAAGATTAACAAGAGAATCAGTGGAAATGCAGGAAACAAAGTGTCACCCAATCCATAGACATTCCTTCTACTGCCCAGGTCTGAGTAGTGGCAAAGATTAAACATCCATTTTTGTAAGATAAAATATATTGTTTCTGTTCTTTATTGTTTCAAAGTAGGATTATTTTATCTCAACTATTTTTATTTATTTATTTATTTTATTTTGTCCTACTCCTGTGAAGCTAATACAAACATGGCCATGAATTTGTTTTAAAAAATAAAACTCAGTATGGCTTCAGCCAGGTTTTATTGCTTACTAATTTATTTCATTTGCCACCTCTGGTAACTCAGTGGGGGTGGATATTTTTTCTAAACTTCAGAGTTCTTATCTGCAAAATGGGAAAAATATATACCAGGCTGGAGTCATTGACAACCAGTGAAAGTATATACAAAGCATCAAGGAAAAGAAGAAAATCTTCCATAAATTCCCTTGGAAAATATGGTAGAACAAGGAGAGAGCTTTGAAGAAAGCAAGCTCTAGGTACAACTACTACCTTCAGTAATCATGCATATTGTTGTGAAGATTAGAGGTAAGTGCCGAGTATATAAAATGCCTAACATGTGACTAGCATTTCATTTTTTAAAAAGTTTATAGTTAGTATCCTTGAGTCCCTAATCTCCACTTGACAGAAAATGTAATATAAACTGAACATTTCCAATAAAATCTGGTGCAGGAATACCTCCTCTTTGTCTACCACCACTACCAAGGAGGATTCCCAGTTCCTTTAAGGTCCAGAGAGAACATGATAAAAGAAGTTTCGTTTTTTTTTCTGAATAATATAGTCAACAAATGTTATCAAAGCACAGCTAAGGATACACGACTTAAATCAATCATCACTCAGAATTTGGAAGGCAGAAGAGAAAGTGAAACTGCATTCTTCATCAATGGTTACAGGAAGATAGGTAGGCAGATGGCAAGAATGAGATTCACAGTTTCTCAGAACTCCTGGGAATTGCCTTCTTGAGAGGGGCAAGCACCTGATCTGTCCTTGATGATTTTCTTTCAGTCCTGCTAGTTCTTGATTCCATGAATCTTAGTGGAGGCTTCCTAGACCTTGACATTTCCAGCAGTTCCAGTAGACATACAAGCCTCCAATTCTCCTATTAAAACTATTCCTACTTTGAAAAACTAGATTGCCTTTTAATTTTCTCTTTGAAATATATCTGATAAGATAGGCTGAAAGGAAATACTTGAGTCCCATCATAGGTAATTTGAAGGTTTGTTATTTTTTATTAGGATTATATCACTTATGTGTTAAATTATATATTATACTTAGTTCTAATTAAAGACTATGGGGTGAGTAATTCCCATTTCATCCTATTGTTTCTATAAATCTCCAAGTTGATGTCATCTCAGTATGGTTATAAATTTGTAGCCTCTCTTTTTTTTTTTTTGTTTCCTCATCAGTTAAAATGTGATAGTCTTGGGATCTTAGTAAGCCAACTGGATAAGCAGCACAAGTAAAAGTCGTATTTGGCAAACAATATAGGTCCTTGACCTTACCAAGGAAAGGGATGACATTTGTGTCCCTTTCCTATACAACTAGAGTAACTTATGTAAGCTTTTATTTGAATAAAAGATGACACTGGGATGAGGTAAAGAAATAACTATGTGCTTTACAAAATCATGTTTATTGGCTCCCAGCCCTTTCTATGTGTGCCTCCTTAATATGTTATACCAGTTCCATATTGTGTGATGTGTGTGTGTGTGTGTGTGTGTGTGTGTGTGTGTGTGTGTAATAAAGATATACTTTATTTTTATAAGAAGAAAATGTTGCTACTAATCTAGATATTGGCAAACATAAAATGATTTCTGAGCATTTCTGATCTGCTAAACATCTGATCTATACAGCAATCAAGTACTTTAGTTTCATTATGCAGCAAAATGATATGTTAGTTCAGTGTTTCAGTGGGTACAAAGATATTATCGAGCATGATCTTTCTCTTAATTATCTTTGGACCATATTAAATCAGTCAGATAATTATAAACATGGAAACTCTGTTGTACTAATAATAGATAAAATAGTCAATTAGATAAAAGAGAAACAAGTGATAACATATTTAACAGTATCATGGAGAACAAAGATTTTTTATTTTTCTTCTCATTGAAATAATTACTTCAATAATTATTTTTCAAAGAAATCAGAAAGTCAATTCATATTAGTTATATACACTTTCTCATCTAATATTTCCATTATCTTAGAGATCTGCCAGTATATCTTTCCTTATTTAGCACATGCCATGGAAGTTAACTGACTTTTGAGATCACTTGATCAGAAGCACTTTTAGGTCTTAAGAGTACATCTCTAAATTCCCAACCTCGCGATTCCTCCCATATATCACACTGTTATTTATGGGGGGAAAAAAATTCTACCTATTATATATGAGATTTAGCAGATAAATTTTCCTCCCCTTTTAATTGCATCTAAGATTTATAGAAATATGAAAGAGTAGACAATATTTTGGGATAATTTTGATTCGGGACAATAGGGCATATCTTTTTTTCCAGAAGTATGGATACATTTGGTGCCCCATAGATGTACTTTTGCAACAATCAAGGTTAAGAGATATAATTCTGCAAATCTAGAACAAGTGAAATTTACCTATTTACTGTTTGGCTCTATTTGCACCAAATTGTGAAAATTGACCTATTTACTGTTTGGCTCTATTTGCACCATAGTCCAACTATAGTTATTGGTGACTTCTAAGTGAACTAGAAATAATTTGTATTCAGTACTGTCTAGTAGAAAGAGCAGTGGTTTTAGAGAAAACAAGACAGTTTCAAATAGCATTTGCGCTACGCATTAACATTTCATAAGCCTCGGTTTTCTTAACTGTATAAAAGGGGTAATAAAACCGATCTTGTAATATTGTTAGAAAGGTTACACATAATATATAAAAATGTACAACATAGTGCCTGGTACAAAGTAAATCCTCCGCTGTGACAAGTATTGTTATTATTATTAATCTTAATATTATCAAATATACCATAAAGTCACAACTCATTTTCATTCTCAGACTGGCAATGTGTCTTTACTTGCAAATATGACAATAATTTTTTCTTACTTTAGATGGAAAGAAACCTCAAATCTGAAAGAAATATTTTTATAAAATTCAAACAGTTGTGTACACATGGATTTCTATTTTGATACCAGCAGAATGAATATCAGATTAATTAGCTTGATAAAGTGGTCATTGTCGATTAAAAGTTTTAACAAGTTTTTCTATGTCTAATGAAATTGCAATGAAATTATCTGTCACAATGGAATACAACTTTGTTTTAATATTAACAAAATGAGCTTGGATTACAGTATATTAATTTGGTTTCTTTTAAAATTTGGTAGCTTTTTTTTTGCTCCTTTTAGAAGTAGAAACTTTAAAAATATGAAAGGGATATGTAATTATAAAGCTAATGTATATGTTTATTCATAAAAGCATAAAAGGGAATGTATATAATGATCAGCATTATCAAGGTTTTGTATATGAGCCAGGTCTTCAACCTTTCTTTGAAAATTTTACATTGTATAGATTATAAAATTGTATTCATACAAAGATTCTTTTGTGCAAGTGGCCGCTATTAAAAATATTTTAAAAGCATTATAGTAATTCTTAATCACTAGTTATTTTTTTTCAGTCTAAAGAAATCAGAGGCATTGCTGATAGAATTAATGACAAGAGAAACAATGGTGGGATTTTAGCTCTATTCAGACCACCCACACATCCCTAAAAGAAAAAGTACAATCCGAACAAAGTAGTTATTATCCCAATCAAACACTGAACATGAGGTTCTATTAGTACTTACATAACTAATTCTAATTAAAACACCATGAAAACTATGTAATGAGATCACTATTATTCTGAAATGGTTTTCAGGAGTTTGGGTTTTAGTCTCTTATAATTCTTAAAATCAAATTGTATGGAATCAAATGTATGATCAGTGGATAACCTGACCATAAATTATGTGAGCAATGTGTTTTTCAATAGTTCTGTCTAATGTCATTGCTTGCCTAAGTGTAAACTAGTTCTAATATCTTTCAAAGCAAAGTTTTGTAGCTTTGAGGTTGGAAAAGTACTTTCAGTGGATTGCTTCCTTTGTTTATTCTTGGCACAAGGCAGAGGATCTTGACATTTACATTGCCATTTTCCTGCTTTTAAGGATTCTAACAACAACAAAAAAATGTTTTGGCTTTCAATGGCTAGCAATCGTCTTCTGAAATTCCACATGACCATTCTAGCTCTCTTGGAAAGGGCTTACTTTATTATAAATCTGTTCCCACAGCTTTCCCAAGGACACAAACTATATATTAAGCATATACAGGTACATACACATGCTATCTCTCAGCTTACAAAAGAATTATGCTCTCCAAACTCCTGATAAAAGTATTGTTTGGAACTCAGAAGTCTCTTCCCAAAGATATAATATTATAAATGTAGTTGCTTAGATAGCCTTTAACAGACTACTTAGCCACAATGTAGCAGAAATGTTATATACTTAAAAAGAGCAAAAGGACAATATTACAGTATGACCAATAGTTTTATGTTAAAGATAATAATTAGACTTTAATTTATTTTGAATGATGGTGCTTGAAGATGTTCACTTTCCCAGAGTCCCATTTTGTTCTAGCAGCCAGTATTAAATGCTGGCTGGCTTATGTTTGCTTCCTTCTCAATTCCCACATCCTCAAGTCAAAACTATTGCAATACAAATGCAATGGATGGTCTCTGATTCTTCCCAAAGCAACAATAAATTTCCTATCCTTTGGTAAAATTACCTCAAAATTCCACCTAACCACAGTTAATAGTGCAGCAAATGAGTGTGTTTGTGAGTGTGTATATGTGTTTATCTCATAATGGAAAAGGGAAGGAAAATATCATTAGCTTTTACTCTTTAATTGTTGTCTCTTTAAATGTGTAGAGAGAATAAACAAGTATTTTTATGCAGATATTCGACCCCAATGTATAAATGTGAGGTCATGTTAATACATTTTGCACTCAGATATTGGAGTTGTCTATTAATAGAAAACCTTTGCCAATCATATTTTTGCTGTGAGCAGTTTTGAAATCCCATGGATTTCTGTTTGTATACTAAAAGTTTAAAATCAAAGACCTTTCATGTCTGTGTAGTTTTGTCTGGTCACTTCAATAAATGAGTTGGTAATAATTATTTAGTCTAGTATAGAGACAGTTGAAGAAAGGAGATACAGAGACAGAAAAGCAGTCTCAAGAACTCATGCCCTCAAGTATTGTAACAGTTTGGGACAAGGCCAGGAATTTTGCTGAAATTTACTAAAATAAGCTAAGAAGAATGCTTATTCATAAGATATTAAATTTTAAGAATGAAATGGTTGGTGCCAAAATCTAAAAGTGGTTCAACTTCAAAACTTAAAATGTGAGAGGATCTACACCTGAATACTATAATGTTTACAACAGTGTTCTCTGTACACTTTTTAAAAGTGGTTTGAAAGAAGGCTTACTTAATGGAAGAAGTTTGTCATTTTGAATGCCCATATTTACTTTGGAAGCTAATGCTATTCAAATATTATATTTATTCTTTTTAAAAACTGCACATTTAATTACATTTCCCCCCAAGACTCTATCTATGGGATGTTGCAACCCCTTGATACAAAGTTTTAACAAATGTTTAAGGGAAGGAACTGTTTATTAAAAATAAAAAATGGAAAAAAGTTCCCCACTGCAGTGACTCTGGGGAGAGAGAACTTGTTGTGTCACCATATTTTGAAGTGTTCCATCCTTGGTTAAGAGCGAAATTGGGAAGAAGCTGTGAAATCCATATATTATCAGAGTTTGAAGTAAAACTAGCAGAATGATAGAAAAATTACTTCTATTTTATAACAGTTGTATAGAATGTTATAGTTTATAAATTATCTTCCCACATTTTAGTCTCACTTTATCTAATTTTATCTTAATCTTTTATCTAAATTTATCCTAATATTAATAGCCCTTTGAGATTTTCTATTTTAGAGATGAGAAACTGACTGTCAGAGATGCTAATTAGCTTGCTTCAAGTCATTCAAATAGTAAAAGACACATTTTTCTACTCAAACCCCACTCCCACTTTTATAAATCTCAAACCCAGTGATCTTTCTACAATATTGTTACATGGCAATCTTAATTCTGAAAGTTGTTCTACTACAGACAAGTAAGCTGCTTGTAAAAGATAATATAAAAAGTGCATTGTATGGCAAAAGAGAGAAAGCAAATCAATGAAGAAAGAGTAGATTTTTCAACAAATTGTGCTCGAACAAGAAGACATCCACGTGCAAAAATACACACACACACACACACACACACACACACACAAAACTTGACAAATTAGATTTAATTACAATTAAAAGTTTCTGCTCTACAAAAGACACCATTAAGAGAATGAAAAAGCAAGCCACAAATTAGGAGAAAATGTTTGTAACATGAGTATCTGATAAAATATTGGCATCCAAAATATAAAAAGAACTCTTAAAACTCAACAATATGAAAACAACTCAATTTTAAAAATAGACAAAATATCTGAAAAGTCATCTCATCAAAGAAGACACAGAGATGGAAAATAACATATAAAAAGATGGTCAACATCATATGTCATTAGAGAATTGCAAATTAAAAAATTGAGATAACAATATACATCTATTAGAATAGCTGAAATCCAGAACCCTGACAACAACAGATGCTGGTGAGGATGTGGAATATTATAAGTGAGAATATAAAATGGTACAGTTTGGAAGACAGTTTGGCATTGTTTTACAAAGCTAAATATGGGCTTACCATATTATTCAATAATTATGCTCCTTAATGTTTATCCAAATGAGTTAAATATGTACATCCACATAAAAACTTGCATACAAATATATATATATGTTTATATATATATATGGCGAGTTTATTAATAATTGTCAAAATTTGAAAGTCATTCAATGGTTGAATGGATAAACAAACTATAGTACATCCATACGATGGAACATTATTTAGTGATTAAAAAAATTAATATGGAGAAAACTTAAATTCACACTGCTAAGTGAAGAGCCAACCTGAAAAGGTTACATATAGTATGATTCAAACTATATGACATTCTGGAAAAGGCAAAACTGTGGAAATGGTAAGAAGACCAGTGGTTGACAGAGGCTCAGGCAGTGGGGAGGGAGACACGAATAGGTAGAGCACAGATTTTTAGGGCAGTGAAACTATTTTGAATGATACAGTAATGGTGGATACATCATTATATGTTTGTTAAAATTCATAACATGTATAACACAAAGAGTAAACCCTAACATTAACTATGAACTTTAGTTAATAATAATGTATCAATAGTGGGTCATGAATTGTAACAAATATGCCATACTATTGCAAAATGTTAATAATAGGGGGACTGTATTGGGAGGGGAAAACTGTGTGTGTGTGTGTGTGTGTGAAGGGTATAGGTTATATGGAAACTTTGTATTTTCTGCTCAATTTCCCTCTAAACCTAAAACTGCTCTAAAAAATAGTCTATACATATTTTCTCTAGGAAAATTTAATTATAGAATGTATAGATGCACTAGGTCAGACTGCTTGAACTGCTTTTGTAGAATAATAACTATAGGGAATTAAAAAGAACCAATAACAAAATACAGATGCCACAAGATCTCATATCCAGACACAACCAGTCCCATCAGTAGTAGAGCAGTACTATTATAATCATAGTAAATAAAGGAGAGAGAGGACTCAGAATTCTTAAGAATATATGTAATGCCTTTTCTACTCAGGGGCAATGAGTCAAATTCTGACAGTAGTAATACTTTTGGATGCTTTGTAGTTTTCAACATACTTTCACTTACATGGTCCCTGATTGATCTGCTCCCTATTGCCTACCAAGCTCAGCACCTCTGGGGGCACTTTGCAGCTTTTCATTATGCCATCAATGTCAATAATTATGTTGTTTCTTGTTCCACTTACTGAGGATTAGACGAATTCTTCAAGTCTTAATACAGTGCGTATCCATTGAATCAGATTCTTAGAGCTAGAAGGGACTTCAGAAATGATCTTTAACAACAGGTTATGATATAAATACACGGAGACCCAGAGATAATGAGTGCCTTAATTAATTGGCTGGAGAAATGGACAGAGAAGAGGCATCTTCCACTACCACCCCTGCTTCATCTGCCTTGCCCCTGGGGAATCCTAAAAACCTGAAATAAGACTTCCATAGCCACTCAACAGCTAATCAATTCTTCCTTAACTCAATCTCTCAAGTCAGCCCTTTGTTTTTCACTGACACCAATATTCCAAATTGTTTTCTTATCCCTCAATATCTTTCCTACACCATAGTCATCCTGAAGGTTTTTGTTCTCTCTCAACTGCAGTGCACCCTACCTGGAGTATCAGATAAATCCTCCTAATGACAGATTTCTTATGGCTTCTTTTATGTAAAACACAAAATCTAAATCTCTCAACAGAGCATTTAAGGGACTCCACAATTTGATTCCTTCCTACTCTCCATAATCATGAACCTAATAACCATTCAGACTATTTCTATTTCTACTTCTTGTTTCCTAGCATATTGCAGGCAACCTTTCCTTTGTATCTTTCTTCACACTGCCCTCTCCTGGAAATGCTCCCTGTCTTAGTTTAAGCTGTTATGACAAAATGCTATAGATTGGGTGACTAAACAACAAAAATTTGTTTCTCACAGTTCTGGAGCCTGAGTAGTCCAAGGGCAAGTCCCTGGCAGATTTAGTGTCTGGAGGGCCTGCCTCCTGGTGCATAGATGGCAGCATCCTGACATGGCAGGAGAAGTGAAGGAACTCTCTTAAAGTCTCTTTTATAAGGATACTGATCTCATTCATGAGGGCTCTGTCCTAATGACCTAATTATCTCTAGAAGGCCTCACCTCCAAATATCATATTGAAGATTAGGTATGAACGTATGAATTTTGGATTTGGGGAGGACACAACCATTCAGTCTATATTACTCTCTAATTTATTGGACCTCTTATTTCCTCAACCCTAGATAAATTTCTCCCTTTCCCTATATATTCTTTCTTGACTGCCACAAGATAATAATTTTTCTCTTTACTGAATCCCAAAAGAACTTCTTGCCTGTAGCATTCATTGGGCACTTTGCATAAGTATTCTGCAAATTTATTTAAATTATGATTTCTATACCTTACCTGTTGAATTAGTTTAAATTCCTTGAAGGCAGGAATCTTATATTGCCAGTTTCCATCAGTGTGCTTGCAGAGAGCAATATTCAGTGACGGTTTATTTATAGGAATGACAGTTTTAGACACAATATCACAGGATTTGAAATCTTTGAATCATCCGATGCCAAAGTATTCCTTTACATATTCCAAAGATAATATATTTCAGTGTTTAGTGATATTTTTGTTAAGGCAGTAACTTCTGGGACATGATTAAAATTCCAAATGCAATATTTAACTGTATACAGTGAACTTCTGTCAACAACTTTCTTAAAAAGTAAACCACTTTTGACTGTCTTCTTATATATTTGATGAGATTGTCATAACACTATCAGGTTGAAGAGTGAGATTCTTACATGAATAACTAAAGGTTGTTTAACATTAACAATCTCTAAAGGTTGTTTAACATTAAAAAAATTAAACTCTGTTCACCAAATGTTCTTTGGTATAATACAATTAAAAATTTTATCTTTTCTTTGTGTAGTTGTCACTATAAATAATCATTTTTTCCATTTTCTTAAATAGCATATCATGTCATACCCATCTTTTTACTTTGAACATTTTCCCTCCCATAGAAGATGAACTGATATGGATTAGGAGTAGAAAGTCGATTGTAATTTTGAAATTTTTTGCATCAAGTATATTTAAAAATGTGAATTCTCTACCAAGAAAAAAAATGAAGTAGGATGATTTGGTATATGTTTCAGAAATAAAATAAAATTCATGACAATCTTGAGATAAAGTTCAGTCAGATAAATCGAAATGAAGCTTTTTAATCTATTTGCACTGCTGGTATATGTATAT
>NW_011888795.1:16138178-16167916 GCF_000151845.1 Pteropus vampyrus
ATATATATGTATATATAATTGTTATAGACAAACACACATTATATAAGCATCTTTTACACAGAAAGGTGTATGCATTTATATTTTGTATTTTATAGAAGAATCAGTTAAAAATGTTTAAAATATGCAATAATCTTTTAAATTACATTTTCCCTCTTTGTTTAATTTGTACTATATCAGGGACCTCAAACACAAAACCATGTACTTGTCTCAGCCTCTAAGAGCCTAAATTGAGTCTCTTTCCACATAAAAGTTGTTTTATTAAAATATTTGTTAAAATGTTTAAATGTTTCAACAATCATTCTATTGTAACACTTCAACCAAATATCTCTAATTCCCAGGTTGTTTCAAGATTAATGAAATCCCACTCTTCCCTGAATATTTTACTTATTTTGCTCCCTCTTAAAAATGTAGTTTCAAGAATTAAACACAGTGCTCTAGATTTGGTCCTACTAGGACAGAATAGCATGGGTTTATCCTGATTCATTCATAAAAGTGTATTTCTCCAAATACAACCTTTAATTCCATTTGGTTTTTCAGTATCCATATCATGTTTGACTCACATTGACCGTAATGTCAAAAAAAATTCTTAATTGTTTTCTATATGATACTGCTACACTAAGTTTCCTTTACATTTATGCAGTTGAACTTTCTTTAGGGGAGGAGATTAAATAACTGTTTTACATTAAAAAAATAGTGTTTTGTTCACAATAGATACATATTCTGAAAGTAAACAAAAAATTTAATTGAGGGGTATAAAAATATAAATTTGAGACGCATATCCTACCTATAAAAGCCTGGTGGCACTTGCTGTACCAGGAAGCTCTTCTCCATGTCTTGGAGAATGTCATTCAGCATTCGGACACGGATGGGAACTCTCTCCTTGGGATCATTAGCAGGACGCATCTCATCTGACTGAAAGAGTTCAGCACTCTCCCGCAGGCGTGAGGCCAGGGCTAGCAGTTGATGGGTGTTGGGCTGATCACCTGGTGAAGATAAATGAGCTCATCTCAGAAGAGACTTTCTCAAAGGAATAAAATAACCATTTTATAATAATGATGTTTTCATTCTACCAACAACATTCTGTTTAAATATACCATATTCTACTAAATTATTAAATTTGTTACTACTACTACTAATACTAGTAGTAATAATAATGATAATAATAATAATAATTATGACTAATAATAATACAGGTAAATACGTACTGATAGGTGAAAGACTGCTACGTTCCAGGCACTAGGCTGAGCCCTTCATATAATTATCTCATTTAATATTCACCAAATCTTGTATTGTCATGTCTATTTCATAGAAGCTGAGAATTAGAGTAAGGAAATTGGCATAGGTCATTAAGCAAGTAAACAACAGGCCGGAATTAGAAGAATGATTTTTCTGACTCAAAAATTCATGCTCATGATGGAGTATCCTGTATTTCGGAGAAAAAATGTAAAAAGAATTATCTTCTTTTCTGAGAACATATATTACTATGTGTTATTATGAGTCTATGGGATCTTTTTACGAAAAATTTTCTGTAATTTGAAGTTAAAATACATGTTTGATTTGAAAATACACTGACAACTTTCCTAATGTTTATATTATTTTGTTTTGCTTTTGAGATGATTTTTGATTGTTGTTTTTTTTTGTTTATGTAACTTAATGGATGCAATTCTGATGTGATTGGTGGTAGCAGAGACCACAGGTCATTCCACTAAGAGAAAAGCAGCATTAGTATATGGATTATAGCCACCAGATCCCATAGCTAGACCACTTGAGTTCAAATCTCTGCTCTACCAATAAGTAGCTGTGTGATGTCAGGCAAGTTACTGAACCTCAGTGTCCTCATCTATGAAATTGACATAAGAAAAGCACCTGCTTCATAGATTTGTTATGAGGATTAAATTATCAATAAACACCTTGTTTAAAGAGCATTCTTTTATTATGCCATAGCAGGGGCATTTCCCCCTCATCTTCTTCCTGATATACCCACCATTAGAGCCAGTCTTTGGTGAGGCAATAGTAAATGATGTCATTCTCAGGGGACTAGGTACAACTGACTCCAACAAAGTCAGCATATCACTACAAAGAAATATTTCAAGTCAAAGTAATGAAATGAACATAGGCCTAGTAAATCTAAGCAGGCAGTCCTGAGAGCATGTCATTGAGATAAGCAGATGGAGAGATGAAAAGAGGCCTTATAGCACCCACTCTTGGGGAAGTCTTGGGCAAAAGGGAAAGAGCACAAAGGGATTTTTTCTCCAAGTGAAGTCCTAGGGTTATCAGCCCTAAAAACACCTGGGCTTTATGGAAATGCAGATTCCCAAGTATGATGACTCTCTACAGGGGTAGAACCTAGAAAATATTATTCTATATATTTTCAAGTTTAAGAAGCACTGTGGAGAGGTGATCTGCTAAGAAAAGGAAAACTAGGTTAGAATTGTAGCTGATGTATAAAATACATGTCTGTCATAAATTTACCAACTTATAATATAATGATCTTTTTGTCTTTCACCTTTATTTTGATGGAGACTATTTTAGAGCCCAGCATAGTTCTGACTCTCAATAGTTGTTTATTGAATAAACAAAATAGATTTAATGAAGTATTCTTATGGAAAAAATCCAATAACAAAAGAAAACTATGTAGAGATTATGTAGAGATAAGTGGTTTTTATGAGAGCTACAAAAAAGATAGCCCTCTTTGTAGCTCTCTATTCACTGAAATTAACAATATAAATAAAATCAATTGTAGAAGTTCACAGGTTTTGGCATTTTGATGTTTTCATAGTGCATTTTAAATTAGTTAATTATCTTATTTGATTTCAAAACAAAATGAGGTTGTGAGATGAGGTATTTTTGCTCATTATGAAGATCTAGCCCCCTAAATAACAATAACAACACTAATGTTATTTTATAAAAATATGGTTTATCTTAAGTTATTATGGTTCGCCAAAGTTAACATATGGAGAACTTACAGGGAACATCACGGCACAGGAAAGAACAAGATGGATAAGGTACATTTAGTTTATACTGAAATTGAAAGACTAAACAACAGAAAAAACAAGGTTGACATTCTTGAAAGTCTTCCATTTTAGGAAGAAAAATCTGTTCTGATGTAACATACACCAAAGAATTGAAGACATTATTCTTGAATCAAGTGAGACAAATTGTACCATTCTACCTTATTTAGCTTTAAATGAATTTATCTTTTATGGTAGTACAGATATAGAGAATTGACAGCTTTAGAAATTGGCTGAATCCAAAAAGTATCCTCATAGTAAAAATCTGCCATCCACAGCATACCCTGTGCATTATTTGGAGGGGTTGAAGTTATAAATTGAAAAGTAGCTTCACTTGTCATGTTCATGCAATTATTCTGATATATAAATGATATTACAAAGATTCCTAATAGTCATTTCTGTGCCAATAAAGCTTTTTTTTGTGTCTCCAAATAAGACCCAGAAAGTAATGTCACCTTTTCTATGTAGGATTTTATAACTACAAATGATTGTTACTTCATGATCCTTAAGATCCCTACTAGAATGTCAGCTCTGTGAGGGAAAAGCTTTTTGTCTTTTTTGTTCACTACCATTTCCCCAGGACCTAAAACTGTTCCTGGCATAACATTTAATGAATCAACACGTGAATTCTGTACTTTGATCACAGCATTTTAGCATCTGTAATATTTTAGTCATTATCTTTCTTGTCTCTCTCCTTTCCTTGACTGAACAGAATCCCACAAGAGCAGCAAATATGTTTTATCTCTCTTTGTATATCCATATCCCAGCACAATACCTTACATATCGTAGTCATTTATTAAAAATTTTGTTGAATGAATGTCGATTTATACAATGTTTTATTTGAGATATAATAAATGTCACTAATAGCTGTAATCAGTAATAGTTGCAAAGGGAAAAAAGGAAAAAAGAAAAAAGGCTATTTTAGGGTAATGATAAGTTAAATTAAACTCAATTGAATCAAAATATGGCTTACCAATAACCTATAAAACTAAGAATATATAAAACTTCATTTAAGGCATAGTGAATATCAGAGAGCAGAGAACTAATTGAGGCTCTTAACAGTTTAGGTTTAATAAGGAATAACTCCAAAGAAAATGTACCAGGAGCTAGAGATTTCTCTCAGAGAAGGTTAGCATAATTATCTTGAAGTAATGCATACCTGAAGTCTAAAAACCAAGGACTTGATATCAAAAAAACAAAAAACAAAAAACAAAAAACAAAAACAGAAGAGCCCGGTCTACTTAATTATGAACACATCTTGAACAGATTACTTAATAACAGTATCAAAAAAAAATAGAGAAAATGGTCATTTCACTTTCTAAGTATCAAGATTACTATGCGAAGGCAAGTTACTGTTATCAAAGTACAAAAACTAAATACGAATTACTAACAACTCATTTTTTTAAAGGCATGCAAAAAGCTTTACTAATGATTTTACTCTCAGAAATTTGGCTTCTTACACTTTCTCCAGACCATGGCACCCTCTGGGCAACTGTATCTTACTCCTCCTACATACATTTTAATAGAGATTCCCAATTTATTTTGTGGTACCTATGAATCTGGAGCCATATTTTATTTCCATGGGTTGGCATATCAAACCTTTTAAGCACAAGAAAAGAAATAACATAAAGGGTAAAGTAATTAAACAGCCTGTCTCTAAAAATGATCCTTCTACATCTTTGCTCCTGGTGAAAAACCAATCATGAATAAGGTTTTACGGCATGGCAGAAAAGATGGATTTGTGATAAATATTAAAAATCAACCTTAAGATAATACAAAATAATTGAGAGTGCCTAGTGAAATTACTTTGATATTATTCAAGAGATAACTGAAATGTACTTCTACATTTCAAACAAAAATAGTTTGTATTTTTTCCTCCATTTCAACGTAAAATAAAAAATATTTTTTTCAGTAAGTACTTATTGAGTCTTATTTTGTGTGTTATTCTATAAATACTGGGAAAGAGACAAAGACATAAAATTAAATCTCTAACTTAACAAGTTTCTAAACTAGTTAGAAATAATCAACAAATGGAGAATAGTGTCAAATGAAATAAATGCCCATAAGGATAACTGAAGAGTTCATTATGTATAAGAATATTCTAAATAGATTCCAGGGAAGAAATACAATTTGAGAGACAAATCATAAAATTGCCTGGAAATCAAGGGCATCTCACATGGAATACTTGAAAGTTATGGGCATTTATCTACATTAAAGCAATAGAGGTAGGTAGGTATTCCACTTATAAACAGCAACATGATCAGTCTTCTCTTCCTCTTCTCAGCTCCCACCTTTCTAGAGTTTGAATCTACCTCTAACTTACATCCTTTCATTTTTCTGGCTTGTTATGGAAAAGACAGAGCTGGATATTATAAGCTGTGTTCATACTAATTTAAGAGGAAGAAGGCAGGATGGGAGGAAGCAAGAGAGGAAGAGAGTGAGAAAGGGAGGGAAGTAAGGAGAAAGTCAGTGGATATTTAGATGACCATTGAGATCTAAGGCAAGCCAATTTGGGAGAGGCTTTAAAATATACTGGAGGGAATATATTCCTACTTCCCAGGAAATCTTCTGCCTTGTAGCCAACCTACAGCATCTTCCCCTCAAGGCAGTTTGGGAAGCAGTGTGGTATAGTGGAAAGAGCGGGAACCTGACAGACTTATTCAAGCCCTAAACCTACCACTTAAATGCGTACATCTGAGTAAGATTAAGGCATACACACACACACACACACACACACACACACACACACACACACACACCTACTCTGATGTCTAGAGGCCTATTTTTTTACTATCAAAATTACTGGTCTTAACAATACCTAGCTCTGTTCACAGGGTTAGAGTAAGGTTAAATGTCACGGTAAACGTAAGGCACTTAGAAAAATACCTGGGGCTTTGTAGAGTGACCCCTAAAGTGCCAAAGTGCTTCCCAGAAAACTTGTTTGTCCTGCAGACCTTTGATTCAGGATCCTAAAACACCCTCCGACAGTAGATCAGAAGCTCAGAGTTACTTCATACAAGTCCTATCCTTGAGGACTCTAAGACTTCTGGGTAAGACCAGTAACTACAGTGCTGACTACACCCATTGAATCTATACATGTTCTAACCTACCAGGATCTGGGACCTGTACAAAATACCTCTTATCTTGAAAAACTTTATAAATTGATGAGTTTCAACTTGGTATAACCCTGTGTGTGTTAAGTCTGTTCTACAACCTCCCGGATACGTTTATAACTGTCCTATTTTAAACAATGATTTCGGTAACCATTATTGTAGTCTCTTTTCAGATTTTCATACTCTAAAAAGTTTTAAATTTTAGTTTATTTTTATTTTCCTATCTTTTGTTTATATTTACCCACTATATTATTAAAGACTCACTCAATTTCATTTTAAACTAAGAGTGAAATATATTGGTCATAGTCTAAAACTACATTTTTATATTAAACAAACATAGCCTTTTACTTTAATAGTATTTCACAGAATCTATTCTTCTATAGATGAGCTAATCACAGTTTTAAAGGTGCTAACAATTGCACAATCACAGCTTAGACTTCACTGATTTACAGTGACAAGAAAAAGTATGATTTATGTTCCACAGAACACCGTGATCAAAAGCAGAACGGAAGATTATTTTTGGGGAAAAAATGTTACTTAATGTCATTTTTTAAATACTTTGTGGCATCACTAAAGAAAAGATATTGCCAATATGATTTCGACGAAGGGAAACAACGGTCTCCTATTATCCTACATTTTCTATTTGTCACCTTGCCTTTTTTAGTATGAATCACAATAAATCATCTTAGCTGGTTACTTAAAGAAGTTAAATAAAGAAAGATACAGGTAGAGAAAGAAATGTGGGAGCTACTGCACTATTGATAAATAATCTAACATTGATTTTACAATTTATAGATGGAAGGATATTACTTAAACAAGAAATATGCCAGAAGACAGTGGATAATTATATCTAAACTGAATACAACAGAAATCACTTTTTGCAAAGTTGCCAAAGTGTCACATTTACAAGAATTAGGTTGGCTACTTTTAAAAATTAGCTACACATTCTAAAGATTGTCCTGAATTCTAAAGATTATCCAGCGGCTCAGGTATCCAAGGCAGATGAAAATCTAGCAAGAATTTCAAAATATTACATGGAATGGGTCCATGTGACTGGTATAGAAATTAAACCAGGGGCTCTTTTTTTGGCCCACAGATGCTGCCACTGTGTTATGTTTGCAACTATGTGATCTGGTTATTGGCTGCTTTAAAAGAGTTAGCAAAAGCTTTCTTGAATGAATTAAATTCATGTGTGGTTTATTTTTATCACTTTCCTCCTAAGGCAGAAAGTTGGAGTTGTATATTTAATAACAACTTTTGTTGTGTTTTAGCTAAACCAAGAAACTGAAAAAAGAAATAAAAAAAAAACTTGGATAAAATGAATCACAATGAGGGCAAGTGTACTCTATGCTCTATTACAAGCCACAATTAAAAATATCTCAAAAAAAAAAAAGTTTAAAATTGTTGTCAGTGAGCCGACACTCATAGAATAAGGACTGTAGTATTATCCTGTCATGGACGACACAAGGTTTTGTCCTTAAAATAACACTTAGAAAAAAAATAATGATATAATAAACCATTAGATGGGAGAGTAGGAAAAATATATCACTAACATATTTCAATTAATGTAGCAATACACAAAATGTAAGTACTAAAAAGAAAATGTTATAAGGATTTGGATGAAGTACTCAGAATAAAGAAATAATGATCACAAAGGGAAGCTGCATAAACAGCAACAAACTGTAAAGACAGGAAATGAACAAAAGAAAAGAAAGTATTATTCCGAAGAAAATAAAATGGATAATGTGCTTAAGATAATAAGTAAGGGACATTACACAATAAAAATATGAGTTCAAAGAGAAATGGGGAGAAAGAAAAATTAGTTTGGGGAGACAAACATTGAAAAAGTAGAGACAATCATATTTTGTTACAGACCCAACTGTCTCACATTCTTTTTTGAGATTAGGTGTAGAATATCAATAAATGAAATGCAATTTTTAAGTAGTTATATAATTAGAATTCTTACAAAAATATAAACTAAAGATATTTTTAGAAAATTGTACCCAATGGGTGTCCAATCTCATCAATTTTCTCTATCAATTTGAGCAAGCAAGTTAAGATAGTTCTTAGAGAATGCTTTGGGTTTAAGTCCTTGTCATACAAAAAGATCACTTCCAGAAATGTCAGTTCAGGTCAAACTGCTAGAAAACTAGCGAGATTCAGAATTCCCATGGGAACAAAATCTGTTCTTGGAATTTTTTGTATTTTAGATGATGGGCTGCTTTGGATTTCTTAGGGAGGGACGGGTCCAGGTACTTAATGTACCCATCCTTTACTATCTATAGGCCAGTCCAGAGTTGGAATTGATGGTAATTAAAACCAAGACTGAAGACAGATGGGCCGAGGACTAGAATCATGCGATTTACACAGCACATATTTAATTTTGCCATTTGAGAAATTCATCTTATATTTCTCAAAAAGAAAAAAAGACATTAGGTGGGTCTTAATCACTTTTGATTGTAGAAAAGAACAAAGGTGATGTTTGAAAATATGAAACTATGAATCTAACAAAACAGAGTACTTTCCTCAGTGGCATCATCAGCTTGAAATACTATTCTTCCTTCTAAAAGAAAGTGATCGACACTAATGAATTATCAGATCTAATAAGAAAAACAAAGTCAGATCAAAGTGGCATTGCCAGTTTTCCAAAGAATAGGAGGAAATGCTGCTGACAACCATTTTACATTTAGTAAGACAGTTGGGAGGCAGCAACAAGCCACACAGTTCAAAATTATGTTTCCTGCTGATTCTGGCTTGCACTAAATAAATGTGTACACAGCCAGATCAAATGAAAATAACTTTTATTTTATTTGGTCATTTGTAGTTTTTACAATAATGCTAAATAATTAAGATCCAAAATTCTAACAAAGAAAAATAGCAGATAATAGATATAAAACAAAAAGCATCGGAATTATATAATCATTAATTATTTTTGAAGTACTGTTTTATACATTAAAAAGTAGATAAAGTGAGAAACAGTAAACTTAGTAGGTTTATGAACTGCTCACTCCTTAGTCTGCTTCCAGGTTCAAGGAGGTGGTGGTACTTTATTCTTGACACTTTCTTCCGCCCTTGCAAACTAGTACCATTGCCTTGTATGTGAATTTTTTGGACATAACTTTTCTCACAAGTATGTCTGAAACATATCAGTTATCTTATCAGTCACTATTTATGATACATCTCCATGCACTACATATAAATATTCAATTTCTAACTATTATATGTTTGGCATTGACCAAATATTAAGAGCCAGGACTGCTCAGTCAAAATGAGCTTTCAAGAAGCATCCAATAAATCAACTCAAACAAATTATTCACTGGTAAATTATCCTTCTGTCTGGTGGTTGTGAGAACGATAGAGAATGGTCTGCTGCTATCGTAAACTAGTGTAATAAATAAACAAGATGGCCGGTTGTCAAGGGTAAAAATTACACCATTGAAAATGCAATTGGGTTTCAGAGACCTTCATACTTAAACTCTGCAGTAAGGAAAAATGGAATTTTATAGTTCAGCCTTGAAGGTCACTTTTTTTTTTTAAACTGTAATTGAGAACTGAAGACTAATCATTATTAAGTGTTATAACAAAATAAGAAAACATATCAACAATTAAAGCTTGCATTAAGCGGGAAAATTATGTTTCATTTAGCTACAGAAATTCTGTTTTGCTAATGAAATAGTCTACAATGGTAGACAAAATTGAAACTAAAATATATACTTAGTTGTTGTTAAGTGCTGTCCATTATTCACACATTAGCATATTAAAGTATTCTATTTTAGAAATAAGGTTATAACCAAAGTACTCAAAATAGAACAGCTATACCAAATTGCCTACAATTTAGCAAATATTTGAATAACCTTTGACTATGATACAGAGCAAGTAATTTTGAATCATGATTACTAAAATACAAAAATGTATAGCTTAAAGGTGACATATCATATCTGTTTGATCAAATATTTATACTCAGGTTAAATAAAAGAAAAATAAACACATTTATTTGCCTCTTTCTTTCTTTCTTTCTTTCTTTCTTTCTTTCTTTCTTTCTTTCTTTCTTTCTTTCTTTCTTTCTTTCTTTCTTTCTTTCTTTCTTTCTTTCTTCTTTCTTTCTTTCTTTCTTTCTTTCTTTCTTTCTTTCTTTTCTTTTCTTTTCTTTTGTATTGGGCCCATCTTAAGTCTGGCTGCATCTTTCTGAGTGAAAGTGAAAGGAAAACCCAAGGAGTTTCATGTTAAAAGAAAACAAAACTCAAAAACCAAACAACCAACAACCAAAGAAAAAGTTCTTCACCTACAGCAGAAGCAGTCGAATATAGCAGCAGGAAGCCAAAATGTTCCTGCTCCTCCACTGAGAATCTTGGATTTTAGGGAGAGGTTAACATGTATTTAGTGGTATCTGACCTGCAGCAGAAATTTTTGTGGAATGAATGCAGGTTTTCCCCCCATTGTGTTGACACGCTTTTAGATACAACTATTAAAGAAAGGATCGTTAACTCGGTCTATTCTGAGAATATTACCTTTACTTGGTTGCTTTAACTGGAACCTGGCTCTCTCCTAATGACATTGCTTCCACTGCAGCCCTCTCAAGCAGTGATTCTTTTTCTCCCATACCCATTCTACCACTAGCCCTAGAAGAACAATATGAAGTACCTCTAGGTCACCGCCCATTCTCTGAAAATTTTAGCTTATAGTTCACCCACTCTCTCTTATAAGAATTACTCTTGTCTTAAATTCTTGGTAATTTCAATATCCATGTAGACATATTCTGGCTTCTCTTTTCTTTAGCCTCTTTCATAACAGTTACCATACTCCCATGGTCATACCCAGCTAAGACATTGCCATTACCACTATCTACACTCTTCATAGAACCACATTTTCAACAATCTCATTTCCTTTCCACTGGCAAATAAGTCTTTTTAGTTCACTCACTCTCAATATTTTGATCTCATGGAGAAATACAGTCTTTTCATCTTCCTTCCTTTTTACTCACTCTCATTCCCTTCAGATCCTCATTTTATTCCATACCCAGTTTAGCTTCTTTGGCTCATCACTGTGAGTGCTCCTTTGTATACAACTCTGTTTCCTTTATCTTATCTATTTCATCGTCCCTCTCTTAGCAAAGCCCTAGCTCTGATTCAATCCACCTTTGTCTGTTTCTATACCTGAATCTCCATCTGAAGGCTGGAAAAAAATATAATTATGCTGAATTATCTCATTTAAAATATATTTTTTTTCTGAGATTTTAATGTTGCCCAAAACAATTATTGAATTTACATAGTTCATTTACTCTCTCGCCCTTCTAAACAACTTTTTTTATTGTTTTTCCAATCTAAAAGGACTTGCTAAGAGTCCTAACCACCACATTTACATAACTGCCATATGCTCTGCCTTCTTTCGCATTTTTATAAATGAACTGCTATGTTGATAACTAAGGCAAAGTCCTCCACCCTTATACTGGTTTTAGTCAAGAAATCAGCCCAACATTCTCTGTTCACTTTTTTTTTTTTGATCAAATATTGATTCTCTATAGAATCATTCCCTTTAAAAAACATGCTAATCTTTTTCAACTCCATATTTACTACCTAACATCATGTGTCCTCACATCCCATTTATCATCTCCTATTCTTTTTGGAACCCCTCTAATCAGGCTTTTTCTTCTACCACTTCACTAAAATTGTTGTTGTTAAGATCACCAGTGACATCTAAATTGCTAAATCTAGTGGTCAATTCTCAGTCTTCACTTTTCTTGACCTATCAACAGTATTTAACACAGTGAATCACTCTTTCCTCTTTGAAAGATTTTACTTGGTTTCACGATATCATGTTCTCCTTGTTTTTCTCTTACTCTTTAGTCACTCGTCCTCAGTCTCCTTTTCCACCTCTTTGCCTGGTTTCTAAATTTATGAGTGCCTCCCAAATCTTATACCTTTTCTGTCCTTTATCTATACTCAATCTCTTAGATATCTCATTTGGGACAACTCCCAAATTTATATTCCCAGACTATATCTCTCCTTTGTACTCTGGGTACAACTGCAGTCAGTTCTGCTATAACACTTATATGGAGAATGCAAATTTGTTCCAAAGTGATTGATATTAAAAAATAATTTGAGCATAATGCTAACTTAAAAATTGCTTTCATGTGTCAATTTTGTTCTATTATATATGTATGTTTCTCAGATGCACGGAGTTTAATTTTGTTTTATATGTTTTTTAGTTGCTGGATGTTTCTTTGTTTTGATTTTCTGTTTTTATTTTGTTTGTTTGTTTGTTTATTTGATCAGAGAACTGTACTAGGCAGAGTGAATGCTCAAAAAAATATTTGTTAAATGAATGAATAAATGGGTTCAGGAGATCCTGTAAAGTCAATGGGAAATAAATGCAATATTTTTGTACACATGTTATTTTCAAGGGAGAGAGATCATGCTTTATCTGAATTTTGAAAAGGACCCCTAAATATCCACAAAAATCTGAGTAATATTATAATTCTAACAATGATTCATTAGTATGTTATTTATCCTTCACATGTAGTTTAAGCTACTTAAAATGTTCATATAGTAATTATAATGCTTAAATATTGTGTTTATTTATGAATTTTTAAAAACAAATTCAACTATTTAAAAAAAAATAATAGAACTTGGCATTTAAAATGACAATAGTGCTAATACTTTTGTTTTTGCTGATTTTATTTCTTTAAATTAAAATTTATTACAAATGTAATATACATTTATCATAGAACATTTGGATTCCTAAAAGCAACTTGTACATTTGTTTATAATTCTATCATGCAATGTTAGTATTTTGCAGCATACTATTTG
Source organism: Pteropus vampyrus (assembly GCF_000151845.1). Lineage (NCBI taxonomy): Eukaryota > Metazoa > Chordata > Mammalia > Chiroptera > Pteropodidae > Pteropus > Pteropus vampyrus. Next base: position 16,151,109 of record NW_011888795.1, read on the forward strand.
AGTCTCCTCCCTATGCATAACAGTCATAGATGAACTATTTTATAGATGAACAAATCTTTGTTATATTAATAATAATCTCTTTTAGTTCTCTGAAAACTTTAAGTATTATACATAGTACCAACTAAATTTTCTTAAGTATAAAAGTTAGAGTTATAGGAAAAGCAAAACAGTCTACAGAACAAGTAAAACAGATGCTTTAAAAAGTCCTTACAGAAAAAATAATTCTTAATATTCACATAACTTTATAGTCTTTTATTAATACCAGTTCTGTTCTTATTTTGAAAAATTTCATATACTTGTTGACTCAGTGTCTAAGGCCAAAATATTCTAGAAATAGTAAATCAGAAGTGGAGAACGGAGTGAATGCTCCAGGCAGTCACACTAACGACAGTGAGATAGAAGCTTGACAAAAGTTGAAAAGAAGACAGCTATATAGAGACTGAATTAAATATACCAAAGCTGAGAGATATGAGGCCATTCAGTATAAAGCAAATAGCCCTAAACAACAGTTCAAATGCTGCTGAGGTTATGGTTTTACAGCCACTATAATATAAATCATAAATATCATTGGGGGTGGGGTGACTGTGTTATAGTATTTTCTGGGTTAAGAAGTAACCCAGATAGTCAAAAACAAACAAACAAAAAGTATTAAACTTTCAGATACCGGAAATATTTGGCTCTTTAGAATGATACACTTTCCAAGGATTACTATAATTAAAATATCGACTTTTGTATTAAAAAGTATATGCCCACAAGTGACTCATTCAAGATTGTTAGTAAAATGTGTGACTCAAAGAGAAGGAAGAGGGTGCATTCTTTAATTATAATACTGACCTTTGTAGTTGGTTAATGAAGACAAATTATAAGCCTAATTGAAAGATTTATATGTAGATAAAGGGGAAATGAGGAAATTATTAGGGTGGTATCCGAATTCTGAAGAAAGATATATATTCAAATCTGAAGGAATGGAAATAGAGACTATTGCAAACCTCCTCATCATTCTTAATCTAGGATGAGTCAACACTTCAGTGAAATGGACTGGGCCCATACCTCATATACACCAATTCCCAAGAAAATTCTAGGCCAGTCTTATTTGAACTGACTAAATGTTTGGTAAGAGTGTTAAAAAACAAAATTCCTGAACTATATTTTTCCATATGAAACTTGTAAATAATAACGAAAGCTTGAAATTATAAATCTCTTTGATAAAGGATAGTAGGTAGAATGTTCTCTAAAATTTGATGTGTTGCCTGATGCTTACACATAAGCAAAATTAATTCTTGTTAAAATGGCAGCCAAAATTCTTCTAAGCCTTTCTCATGATAATCCTCTATAGGAAGGGAGTGTCTGAATTGACATGGTTAGTATAGTAGATAATTTTATCCATTTCTTGTTAAAATTATACATTAACAATTTTTCATTTGCTAAAATTACTATAATTCAAAGAAAAATTACCTTTAAGGCTGTTTTGAACTTCTATTGCTATATCGAGAGCATTAAAGGGCAGAACTGGTTCGTTGGCAATTTGTAAAATCACTTCTCCTGAAAGCTGAAAGAACAAGAAGATGAAATGCTAGTATTCAGTATTAAGGTTTTTATCTGTTTGCTTTTCATTATTTTGTACACTCATAGATCCAGAGTAGCAAAAACATAGATGGTAGAATAGACTTTTACAAAGTCTTTTTCTTTTAAATCTTTTTTTATTTTTCTAAAAGAAAAAAAAAAAATCCCTCAGTATCTGTCTCATGTCTCAGAATAATATAAAAATATAAAATTGTATTCCTTTTTTAGCTGTTAAGAAATTGCTTCCCTAGTTGGAGTTATAATGTTTAAACTTTAAAACAATTCCTTATAAAACAGTTCAGAATGTCACAAGATAAAACAGAGAGGAACAGAAAATCAGTACCTGGTTATTGAACCAAGTCAATCTCCAGACAAAATTAATGATCAATTTATTTCATTTAAAATATAATCCAATCTAAAAAAGAAAATTCATTTAAAAATCTTAGGTACTATTTTCCTTAATACTTTACTATATTTCTACATACTTCTCCAAAATTGTCAAAACTAATATCATTTATACATCTTTGAGGTCAATGTTTAAATTAAATTAAAAATAAATAAAATTCTAAATGGCATTCCCAAAACTCATACGTGGAATTTTCATACACGCATATCCCCCACCGCAGCACTCCAAAACTGTTTGAAAAACAACATATATGCTAAAGCTGAACTAGCATCTGCTTAATAGACTGAACAAGTCATATGCATTCACATACATCACAAAGGAACTCAGGACTGGCGGTAAATGGTACTGTGACTCTCCCTCTCTCTCTCAACTCATCTTTAATACTTACCTGGACTTAACAAATATCTCTACGTATCTTATAGCCCTAAAGCTGGCACACAAAAAAACATGGCTACGGTAATGTTAGTGAAAAAAAATATTGTCTTGTGAAATTACACAGGGGAAATTAGCACACTAACCTGAGACAGTATAGAACACATAAAAGGGTAATATGATGTTAAATATTCAAATCTACATATTCAACAAGGGTCAAACTCCATTTTATATTTAAAAGTTATATTTCCCAATAAGCAATTTATATAACGATAAAAATATAGTTCAACTTGATCTTCTATATGCTTGGAGAAATACATTTCTTAGAAATAAAAAAAGGAACTTTGATATCCCTTTATTTTTCTGAGATATTTTTCTCTCAAGCCACCATTCCTCCTCCATTGCCTAAGATATCTTTGCAGAGTTTAATCCCCAGCATAGTTAGCACAAAAATCCTGGGAAACTGCCTACTCTGATTATGCTGCTTTTCAGAGAAAAAGCATTATCTGCAATAGGTTGATATGAATTCTGTTTCTAGTCCACCCCACCCCATCCAAATCATGCAAGGAACTCCAATATTTGGAAATAAGTTATTTGCAAAAAGAAATTTTTAAAGAAGATTAAAAAGCATTACGGTTTGTTTTTCCAATTTGCACTGGATAATAGAAAGTACAGAAAAGACATGTTTTGTTTACACTTTTGGAATCTGGAAAACACACATTACCAAAGATTAAAATGAAAGAATGGGGAGGGAGGGAAAAGGCAACTTCTTTGTGCACTGCCGGAGAAAGTTGTTTTGTTTTGCTTTTTTGAGTCATTTGGTAGTACGAACAACTGGAATATAAGCCAGCCATCTTCTATTTCTTTCCAAAAGGACCTGGCAACAAAATTGGGATTTCTAAGTCAGCTGGCACATGGTAGACTTAGACTAAATCGGCTTTATTTGCAGCTTCATAAGCAAGAGGGAGATTTGTGTATGCCTTCCCATGAAGTGAGAATAAATGAGCCATACTGCATATTCTTCTGACCCACTTTGGAATTCACTCATACACAGGACAACACAACTTTCCTTTGTATTTATATAAGGCCTCATTCTTTTCAAAGTGCTTTATACCTAAATGTCATATTTCATTATACTGACAAGCATAGAGGCAGGTAGTGAAGGAATTAATCCTATTTACAAACACTGAGTATAAGCCTTACTAGGAGGTGGTCTAAGATGATGACATAGTAGGCTCCTTAATTCATCTCCTCTCATGGACATTACGAGTGTACGGCTATACACAGAAAAATTCTCTCTAAAAAAAAAAAAAAAAAAAATCCCCCAAATAGCTGAGTGATTCTTATAAATCAGGCTAAAGAGAAAAAGCCCACATCAAATAAGGTAAATAAGAAAATCCGAGACACACTCTGGACATAAAACCCACCCCATCATAGGAACATTAAATCAGGAAGAGACTCGCAACTCCTAGCTTCTCCCTGAGGAGAGAAAGATTTGGATCCAGCATCTACTGCCCTAGCTTTTAAGACTTCCACCTGAGAGACAGAACCCCAAAACAGCCAGCCCTCAAAGCCAATAAGGCTTGTGTTCACAAGACTCACAATGCTATAGTAAACAAACAACAAAAAAAAGAGTTCTTACATACCTTGTGAGGACTAGCTGTGGCTCTCCCCACAGAGCTCAGTACAGAGGCAGCAGGCAAAAAAATGCCCATCTCTAAGTCTTTTACTAAAAGAGGCCTATCTGCATATCTTAAAATTTATAGCTGGAAGATCAGGCTCCTAATTTAATACACATCTAGGAGCCATCTGAAATCCTTTTCAGAAACTGGAGAGACTGGCAAGTGCCATTTTTGTGTTCTCCCTGTACTCTGCTCCAGGTCGCTAGTGTCTCCATGAAGGAAGCTTGTGCTCATGTCTGGTGCCTGGATTTTGTGGCTGCCACCCAGTGGAGGCACCCCTTGATCAACTGGCTATGGTGGTCCCTGCAGCTTGCATTCACAGGTCCCACAGGATGTAGCAAACAAAGAAACACTTCTTAACTTGCTATCACTCCAGGTCTCAGCACAGAGGGAACAGAGAGAAATGCCCATCTTATATATATATTTTTTTCTTGAAAGGGGTTTATTTACACACTTCAAATGTTGCTGCCTGAGGGTCTGGCTTCCAATCAGTGTGTATCTAGGAGCTAATTGAGACCTTCTTTGGGACACTGGCGAGTTTCGGCACACCCTCAACTACTAGGAGATATGAAAAACACAGGAGGTTTGGCCAATCCCAAAGGTCTGAAAAACAACCAGGAGTTAAACTGAATAATAGGGTTCATCTTCTACAGATTATTCCATGAAGAATGGGAGAGGTAACTGTTTTATCTAATGCACAGACAGAACCAACACAAAGAGTCAAGGGAAGTGAAGAAAGAAAGAAATATGTTTCAAATACAGAACAAGATAAAACTCCAGAAACAGATCTTAATAAAATGAAGATAAGAGATTTACCTGATAAAGAGTTCAAAATTACGATCATAAACTTGCTCACCAAGATCAGGAGAACAATGTATAGACAGAGTGAGAAATTCAATAGAGATAGAAAACTTAAGGAAATATCAAGCATAAGTCACAGAGGTGTATTGAGGAATACAATAACTTAACTTGAAAATTCAATAGAGGGGTTCAACAACAGACTAGTTCAAGCAGACAAAAGGATTGACAAACTCAAAGCCAGGGCGGTGGAATTCATCCAATCAGAAAAGCAAAAAGAATGAAAAAGAGTGAAGATAGCTTAAGGGACATATGGGACACCATCAAATAGATCAATATTTGCTTTATAGGATCTAGACAAAGAAAAAGAGAAAGGGGCAAAATTTTTATTCAAAGAAATAATGGCTGAACATTTCCAAAACTGGGGAAAGAAACAGGCATCTAGAACCGGTAATCCTAAACATTTCCAAAAAAGACAATCCCAAAAGACCTATACCAAGACACATAATTAAACTGTCAAAAGTTAAAGACAAGGAGAGTATCTTATAAGCAACAAAAGGAAAACAAATTGTTATTTACAAAGAAACCTCCATAAGACCATAAGCAGATTTGCAACATAAACTTTGCAGGCCAAGAAATGTTGGGATGATAGATTTAAAGTGCTGAAAGAAAAAAAGCCAATCAAGGTTATTATAGATTATTCTACCAGGCAAAGTCATCCTTCAGAATTGAGAGAGAGAATTTTCCAGACAAGCAAAATCAGAAGTTCATCATCACTAGATCAGCCTTACAAGAAATGTTAAAGAGAATCCTTCACGCTGAAACAAAAGGATGCTAATTAGTAATAGGAAAACATGAGAAAGTATAAATTTTACTGGTAAAAATAAATAGATGGTTAATTTCAAAATAATTTTTAATGGCAAGGAGGAAATTACTTTATAAACCTAGTATAAAGGTTAAAACACTAAGAGGGTTAAAAGTAATAAAATAAAACTACAATTAAGTTGTTATCAGCTTAAAATAGACTATTACAAATATCAAATTTTTACAAAAACCTTATGGTAATCACAAACCTATAAAAGATACACAAAAATAAAGAAAAATGATTCTACACATATCACTACAGAAAATCATCACGTCACAAAGAGCGCATAAGAAGAATAAATGCACAAAGGTATGGCAAAACAGCCGGAAAAGAATGAACAAAATGGTAATAGTAGGTCCATACCTATTGATAATTACCCTTAAATGTAAATCTATTAAATTTTCCAATGAAAAGATATAGAGTGGCTGAATGAATAAAAACACAAGACCCAATTATCTGCTGCCCACGAGTGACTCACTTCGGCTTTAAGGACATACACACAGACTGAAAGTAAAGGAATGGTTTTTCCATTCCTATCTTTTTGATAGCACACAAATGAAAACCCGAAGAAAGCAGAGGTAGCTATACTTGTATAAGACAAAGACTATAATAAGAGACAAGAAAAGGTCATTATATAATGATAAAGGAATCAATCCAAGAAGAAGATATGGCATTTATAAATGTTTATCCACCTAACATAGGAGAATCTACATATATACAGCAATTATTATTAACAAACCTGAAAGGAGGAAATAGATAGTGATACAATAATAGTAGGGGACATCTACATTCCACTTTTGCGGAAAATCCATAAGGAAACATTGAATTTAAATGAGACGTAGACCAGATGGATTTAATAGAGTTTTATAGAGCATTCTATCTAACAGAATATACATTCTTTGCAAGGCACGTGGAACATGCTCCAGAATAGATCATATGTCAGTCCACACAAAAAAGTCTTGATTTAAAAAGACTGAAATAATATCCAGAATTTTTTTTTTATTTATTGCAATGGTATAAAACTAGAAATCAATGACAAGAAGAATTGGAAAATTCAAAAATATCTTGAACTTCAGAATAGTGAAGTTTCTCATTGGCTCAGACTGCTTAAGTCCATGACATTGACAATTTTGTGATCCCTGACAGCAAGAGCTTTGGGAGGGTCCTGAGTGGCTGCAAGGGCTATTTGGACCCTCAGAGGCAAGAGACTAGGGCAGGTGGTAATGGTGGCCAGAGCCAGTGGTATGCGCATGCTTGTCTGTGGAGCTGGCTGCAGGTGTCTGCGTGGTGGCAAGGGCTGGCTACAGGCACTCACACATTGGCAAGGGCCTCAGCCAGCGGCAGAGGCTGGGGCCAACTGTGGGTACATGAGCAGCTATGGGACCTAGGCTGTCTGTGTGCTCTCATGTGGTTGCAGGGGCTATTTGCAGGTCTACACACTTTGGTGAGGTCTAGTGACAGCAGTTAGTTTTGGCAGCATGAAGGTCTATGCTTTAGCATGCTGCAGGTGCATGAAGCAGTATGGGCCTATGATGCGGGTCAGGACTAGTTCTGGGTACACGAAAAGCTGTGTGGGCCTTTGCTATCTGCATGCGGCTCATGTGGCTACAGGGTCTAGCCATGGGTGCACTATAGAGGCTGGTGACAGGAGTCAGGGCCAGCAGTGTGCAGGTGCATAGCTACACAGGGGTTAGCTGCTGGTGTACATGGAGATGTCAGCCAGTGACAGGACGTGGAGCTTGGTCCCTTTGTGCTGTTTCTCAAAAGGCTGGAGAAGCTAGTCACTCATTCTGCTCTATATTTTCCTACAGTGAGAACTCTCTCTGGCCAGGAAGTTCCCTCTTGGCACTGAACAGGGCTGTCCTGGGGAATAGGATGATACAGGCAAAATGAAACTCTTTTTACTACATTCTTTGTGTGATTATTCTCAGATTATTTTGCTCCACTGTATTGCTGAAGTTTCTAATGGGGACTCCTGAGCTCCCCCAGAGCTATTTTTGTTTTTGCACAGCTTTTGAATTATTGTTCTTCATGGGAAGATGGAGGCTGGAATTCCTACTCTGCCATCTTGGTGACATCGCTCCCCTGAGTTATCTGAAATTCCATTATAATAATTTTATAAGCACACAATGTGCCTCAAAATTCCTGTGTTCTTCTTTCTCCACTCTTCCCTAACCAACCTACCCCTGACCAGAAAATAAAAGAATACATTAGAGCAACAACAACAACAAAATGTTTTATAGAAGTGAAAGTACTCAAAAAAATGAAAAGATTATTTTATTGAAAAATGAGTCAACGAACACCACATTCAAAGGCTTTCTTCTCTTATTAAATAATATTGATAACTCTAGAGTTAGTACTAGGCAAGATCAGATTGTTGAAAGATAATAATTTTAATAAAGCTTTTCTTCTAGATTTTTAAGGGTAATAAAGGCTAATTATAGCTATCCCATATGAAAGTTTATCTTTCTTCAGCCTGAAATTTTAGTTTTATTTAAAGGTTTAAAAAGTGTTTTTAGAAACTTATTAAAGGAAAATATACATTCAAAACTTTTTTTCTTAAACTTTGTACCTAATGATTTGTTGCCTTCTTGCTTTGTAGGAAGGTATTTTTATATTCTCTTTGTCACAGTCTTTCCCTTACCAGTCTAGAGAGAGAGGAGAAAAAGAGATATTTATTTACTAAATTATTAATATCTAGAATAGGAATGCTTTCCTCCCTCAATTATTATATCTCATTGACTAGTATGGTTACTGTATCTCAATAAATACTTTGAATGAATTTATTGGTTAATTCATGAACAATGAAGTTGGCCAAAAATAGGTTAACTAAAGCAATACTAACACCATGGTTCTATAATGTAATTTTAGTTACAGTAAACAGGTGGTTTCTTCCATTTTTATAATTCTAAATTAAAATAACCTTAGTTCATACTTCATACTTAAGCTATAAATTAAACTATCATAGTGGGATTGTTTTATGTCCTCGATCAGACATAAAATGCAGTATAAACCCGTTCTAGAAGGTAGTGCTGTGAGATAATCATACCTGTTTTCTAGGTTAGTGTGAGAAAGAAATTGAGAGAGACTGGGTTGCTATGGCATAGTGCGACATAATATGACAAGCAGTAGATGAATCACGAACCATCCCACTAGCAGCTATTGAGCTTTTATTGTGTGATCATCACAGTGCTATGGGGGAGAAAAGAGAAATGTAAGACAGTTTCCTTCTCTTAGGACTTACTTTCCTGATAGAAATAAGTCATACCATTTTTACACAATTGGAATAAGAAGTTAACAGTAGAAAACTAGTAAACATAAACCTTTTGTTTCCTAGAAAGCATCATTTTTTATTTCCACATTAAACACACCATGCAATTATACCAAGTGTATATATTTTGGGTTTAAGAATCTAGAGTGTAAAGAAAAAGATATTCCAGATGAGGGGAATAAAATGAGCAAACAACCTTGGGGTAGAACGAAGCATAGACTTTTTAGAGAAACATGAAGAAACCAGTGTGACTACAGTGGAGTTGAAGTGGGAAGTAAGTTTGTATGTGGATTGTAGGAATCAGAAATTTATATGTGGGTGAGGAGTCAGAAAACCCTAAAACTCAACCAAGTCATATAGCCCTGATTCTGTGATTTGTAGGGAGTCCTCCCTTCTTCCCTTAACTTTCAAAGCAGTGGAATTATATGTTAAATTATGGTCTGATGAGAGTCTTCATAACATGATTTTGTGGTGCATGGTAGCTTTCAGGCTATTATGTTCATCCCGAAGTGACCTGACTCCAATTTATGTCACTTTATAGTAGAGAATTCCCAATTTAGCAACAAATACACTGTGGATAACAAACCAGGGCAGCCAGCCATGGGCAAGGGGACTTGGGTATCTCAGAGATGAGCAGAGCAAGAAGCAGCCTCCCACACCTCAGGATTACTTTCCAAAGCTATGATATCAACAGAGGAGAGGAAGCAAAGATGTACTCCTGACATACCCAGCCTATTTTCCCAGCAAAAGGAGAAATGAAATGGCATAACACAAAATTAATGCATAAAATTTGTGTACCCCTAACATGGCTAAAATTCAGTATTAAGACTCTCATTACCTCTCATCTGGAATGCTCTACGACCCCCTTAATAGATCTAAAGTTTGCTTCTATCCTATTATAGCTGAACTATCATGCAGTTACTTATTCAAAATATATTTCTGTGTACCCCAAAAAACCTGTCCATGTCACTTTCTATTGCTCTTTTTAGCTATAGCACAATTGATGGTATCTAACAATTCAAAAACCTATGATCTGGCAAATCTATGGGAAAAATTACTTGAAACTAAAATTGTTATTGAAAATCAAGGACTTATCTATCCCCCAAACTATCAAAATGTATCACTTTAAGCCAAACCCACATCACAGAAACCACTGTGCAAAACTTAAATGCCACAACTGCTCCCTCAGTGCTCACAGGGATTGGCCTAGAAGAGCTGTGTGTAGAAGTGGCGATACCAGTTCCTTGGAAGAGAACTCTGGTTATTGCCAACAGATGACAGGTGTGAGGGCTGCTTTCCATGGAGACTTTTTTTTTTATTAAATATTATTGGGGTGACATTGATTAACAAAATCCAATAAGTTTCAAGTGTACAATTCAACAGTATGTCATATATATATTGCATTGTGTGTTCATCATCCATATTAGATTTCTTTCTGTCATCAAATATTTGACCCCTTTAACCACTATCTCCCTCTCCACTCTCTTTTTCCCCTTTGGTAACCACTAGTTCGCTATCCATGTCCATGAATCTCTGTTTGTTTGTCATGTTTGTTTGTTGCTTTTAGATTTATATCCCATATATGAGTGATTTCATGTGATTTTCAACTTTTTCTGTCTGACTTATTTCACTTAGCATGATTATCTCAAGATCCATCCGTGTTGTCAAAGGCAAGGGAAGTAAAAGCAAAAATAAATGAATAGGACTACATCAAACTTAAAAGCTTCTGCATAGCAAAAGAAATCATCAACAAGGCAAAGGGGCCACCATCCAAATGGGGGAATATATTTGCAAACAGTGCCTCTGATAAGGGTCTAGTATCCAAAATATACAAAGAACCATGGAGAGGTTTTGATGGAATGTTTAGGAGGTCTTGCTAAAGGCCTTGTATCCGCTGTTTTTCCTACACATTTTCGAAGCGCAATAGCAGGGGGGTAAAGAGATAAAAACACTTAGAATTGCTAAGCTTCCAGGGAAGAAATGGTTTGAGACTCCACCTTTAAACAAACAAACAAATAAACCAACAAAACATGCTTTCCTTAAGATTTCAAAGATATTAGAATAGTTTGGATGGACTGAGGTAATCTCAAATAAAATTTACTGATAATAAAGGATATAAAAAATCACTGAAGAATTCCAGAAGCTACTGAGAGGGAAATTCATTTTAAAGAGGAGAAGGATTCTAACCAAAAGAAATATATGGGATATTTCGTTCCTAAAATTTGTGGCTATTGTTAGGAACTCCTTGTGACGGATTCTGTCTGGCCCAGGGATCTAGTACAAGGAAAGTATTGTGAACTTAACCTATGTTAGCAAACAGTGATGAACTCGGGAACCCATCATCTTTGTACAGTTGAATGCCTACAGATACCATTGGGGGAAGGAAAGCCCTTTTCTCTCTGGCACCCTGAGAAATTGCTATTTCAGTTACCAGCAAGCCTCCTACAGCCGAAGGCTGAGTGAGAATTCTGGAACACATAGTTTGTGTGCTGGCACATGCTTTCACTGCAGAGATGCTATAACTGACAGATTATACAAAAACTCACTGGATCCCTTGGGCATGACGGGAAACTGGTGGGATATGGAGTAAAGAAAGGAGGTAGAAATGGAGTGTGTTTCTACAGTAATTTAATTTGATTATTAATTAGATGGGCCTTTAATTTGTCCCCCAAACTGATAGATACATTCTTTACAAACACACACTAACCACCTGTGACTGCTAGGGCATTAAAAAATAAGAAGACAACCTCTGCTGGAAGAAACTATTTTTAAATACAAACTCCCTGATTCTAACCCTCTTTTCCAGCCTCAGCTCCTTCTATAAGTCTCATCTCTTCTCTATATTCTCAGCCTAAACTCTGACCAAACAACCTGGAGTTTACCATGAGCCTTACTTTGGGTTCCTGTGGAAACAGACTTTGAGACAAAATTTGAGAGCAAGTAGTTCATTGAGAGGTGAGGATAGCATAAGGAGAAGAGACAAGACAGGGAAGAGAGCCAAGAGGAGGTATTTTATTAAGTCAGCTATCACTGTGGATGATTGATTGGAACTCAGATCTGCTGGAGAAAATTTGAGAGCCACTATAAAATAGATTGCAGAAAATTTTCTCCTCTATGTGGCAAGAGAGCTGGGTGTTGACTCCCCACCTCCCATCACGCATTAGTGAGGGTTGTTTCGTGGAGGTATTAAAAGTTTAACCTTTCTGTACTGTTGTACACTGGTGGCTCTCCATGGCTGAAGAAAACCTAAAGCAAACGGATGCAAATCTGTTGCTAAAATAGAATTCATACTCTCTATTCCTTGACAAAAGTAACAGATAGAAAATTTTTTCAGTGTTAAGATATCTCTTCTCTTTCAGTGACTGTCATCACCCATCTGTTATTAAATTATAGCAGAGATTAAATTGGAAATAATCAAGTTAATTTATTGGTATTTTATAATAATTATTTTTTCATGCATGTAGTCATAGTTTTCACTTTGTAACACAATTGTTACTACTGCTAGTCATACTGTTCTTAGAGTAGAAACAAAGTATATCAGCATTTCTTAGGACATTAGAAAAAGACACTTTAAGATGCCAACTTTCCTTTTTATCATGTTTAGTAGTAATTTGCCTATGCATGTGCTGATTGACAAAAAATTTAAGTATCTTTATTATGTTTCACTAATAACTTCAACGCAATGTTAATAATAATAACAACAACAGCTAACATTTATGAGCTCTTATCATGTGTCAGGCATTATTCTAAATTCTTTACATGAATTTAATTCTTACAATAGCCTTATTCTATTTTGCAGATGAGGAAACTGAGGTATTGCTCATTTAAGTAACTTTTCCAAGGTCATTTAGGTAGTACATGGTAATTCTAAGAATTGAGGCCAAGCATTCTGGCAGCTAATCTGGACTCTTACACTAAATTGCATCTTTTTCTTTCCTTTCAAATCCCTCACCTAATTTTAACAAATCAGGTATACCAGTGGCCACCAAAACATTTACCAGACCTGAACATATGATTCTAAAGAATAATTATGTGCTGATTACACCTATCAGCCATATTTAAAATCAAGACCACAAGAGGTCCTTTCAGGAATTAAAACTGTTGATACTGAGCCTAGAAAAATTATGTAAAATAAATGTGAGAAGTAAAAAAAAACTTGTAAAGTAAAAGAATTCTCTAAGATGCCCTGAATGAATAAAGTATTTTTTCACTTTTACAATAAACAGGATTGATTAAACAAATATAAAATATAACTGGAAGAATGAGGGTAACAAACTTGAAAGGTCAGCTGGTATGCATAATAATTATCCATCTTAGTAGACTGTAAGTTATTATTATTCCAACTTTAAACAGGTTTACTGGAAATATTTAAAAACTAAACGAACACTTACCAAAGGATTATCTGGATTAACACCCATTCATCCATATTCCTACTGCTTAAGGGCATTTCTAGTATTAAATACATATTTATAGGGCACTGCTATATGTCAGAGACTATGTTAGGTATTGAAGATTTCCAGACTTTTCTCATGAAAGGAGAAAGATATTGACTATAATTATCAAACAGTTAAATGCTACAAGCTGCTATGAGAAGGTATACAGGGGTCCTAATGTAGAGATCAAGAAAGGCTTCCTTGAGAAAATTCTTTCCGTGGGGAAGACACTGTGCTAGACTATATATCATACAGGAAAGAATCAAGCAGATTTGGTGCCAAACACATACTCTTAAATCAGTTTACACAAGGTAGCTTAGTTGTATTTTATGTATCATTATACAACAATAAAATTAAAACATTAAACATGTATTTTATTATCTTACATTTATTTTATGTTGTTTTTGAGTGGACGGAGCTAGCTATCCTTCCCGCCAATACCTCCCCACCCCATCAGCATAATCACAACAGAAATCAAGTTCTCTGTCATTGCAAATACCACTACAAGTATGGTGTGGCAAGCAGGGTAGGGGTTGTCTATTTTTAAAGGGTAATTATATGTTTATTAAATCATGCACTTGATAAATTATCCAAGTAATTAATCATGTAAAAAAGATTAGAGAATTGATTTAGCAAAGTTTATAAACAATGCTAAAGAAACATACAGCAAATATACATGATGCAGGAAGAAAGAAGAGGCCAATGATTTTCTATTTATAGCTTATTTTTAGAGACTATTTTCAGAGCATAAAATCGGATATCTATATGTGCCAAATAATATGGTTTTAATTTGCTCTTTAAGAATTTAATAAAACAGTGCTATAGTATAGAATAAAGATTACATTTCTTCCTAACACCTAATCATTAAACAAAGGATATGTTGGTGATAATGAATTCAACTTCATACTGTCATTTAATTAATAGATCAATATCATTTTCATATAAATTGTTAATGTAATTATTTCTTTCTGTATATCCTAGTTGACAAATCAACAAAAATAAATTAAACTTCTGTCCTACTATAGATTTGGATATCTGGTAAAATTTTATTTTTCTAAAAAATAATATTTTCCAAATATTAATTTTTTACAAAATATTAGTATAAAAAAATCACATTTCTATGTTCATGGAGGCAATAAGGGCAATAGAGAGGGGTAGAGATATAGGAATTAGAAAAAAAAAAGGTTGTTCTTTTGAACTTTTTGCTTCTACCTAGAGATTCTTTGAATAATGTCCAAACTATATGTGACCCTTACTGTATGCAATTATATTGTTAAAGTAGTTCTTTTCCCCCTGGCTGTAAATGCAATAAATGTTGTAGACTGCATCCTGCAGAGTGAGACTTGAAATTTAAAACACACACACACACACACACACACACACACAATGATGTCAGAGATTTTGATGCGTGATCATATTTATGACAAGTTTCTTATATCGACTTTTTCTGAACTAGATGCTATTGTTCAGTTGAGTGGGATATATATATATATGTAAATAAATTGCACAAAGCACTGTCTAGCTTTAGAATTTCCATGATTTCTCTTTTCTTCTTCACATGTTGCTGAGTAAGTGATAGAATTCTTACAATTCCTTCCTTCTTAAACATCCCAGGATGAACCACAGAACAACACAGATCAACAATTAAAGAAGTTTTTAATACTATTATCATTCACCATTAAGCAGTATGATATAATCCTTAATTTTATAATTTATTTATTTTAGAACTTTATCTTGTAGATATTAATTTTGATGAAGTACTTATAAAGCACCTACAATTCAAGAGTTCTGAAATAAATGCTAAAAATGTAAAGCAGTTCTTATAATTAAGAAGTTTATAGATTGGAAACCAAGATATTTGCAAAAAAAAACCCAAAAAGAACATATAAAATGTTGCATCCAAAGAGTCAAATGAGTAGAAATACTGTGGTCACTACGCATAGTAATAGCACAAGGACATCTCTTGGAGATTTCACTTCCATTGGACCTTAAAGAAATGATACAATTTAAGGAGGTGGGCAGAGTTTAGGGCAGTATTAACAGCAAGATGAAATGGCAGGCACAAGTTCTGATTCAAACCTCTGGGAAGTCAGTTTTGATAAAAGGATTCCTTTAAATGAACAAAAGAAAATAAAGTTGGAGAAGAAAACTTATATTGTGAGTGATTTCTTGTCAATGAGTTCCTTGTAAAGAGGAAAGATATGCATTTTCATTGAGATGTCTTGACAAGTCAAAAAAACTTTAAGCAACACTAACTGGTTATTCATAAATTAACTTAGAAAAAGTTCTTTTTTTAATAGGGAAACTATTTTATTGAGTGTCCTGAGAGTGTTGAGGGACTCAGTCTAATAACAAAAGCTGGGGTTGTCTAAAGAACTTCATATGACTCCTTTCTCGAAAATGATGTGGATTTTAACCAACTGCTATGTTTGTCATGACTCCATGTTTTGTAAGCAGATTGTTTTTAAAGATGCCGTGAAATGATCAGTCTCTTCGACATGGGGAGAGCTTCTGTAATGGCCAGGGCTCTGCAAAGTCTGCCACTAGTTGCTGACTGAGAAGCGTAGGGTGGTAGAGGGTAAATTCTTTTCACAAACGTCAGAAATCCTTCTTCCATTGCTTTAGGTAAATGAGTGATCATTGTATTTTTAGTTTCTCAAAGGAAACCTTACACTATACATCACATATATGGCTGCTCACTGTTTGCAAAGAAACTAGGTCAATAAAGAGGTGACCTGGCAAATTTCTGTTTTTTTGCATGTTTCAAAGAAGGACGGAGGACAGGAGCAAGTGTTAATTGAAAATCTACTATGTGCCAGACCTTTCATTAGAGCTGTGAATACATGATTTCATTGAATCCTACCAACAAACCTGCCAGATTACATTAAGAAATGATGGTAATAGTTGGAGCACAGCAGATTGGAGCAATGCTTTGGGTCTGGTAGATTACAGTAAAGAAACTGGACTTTGCATTACAGATGAGACTGTTTCAGTGTCTGATCTCTGGATTACCTGTATCAAAAGCACTTGTAAAACTTTCTAAAACAAAAATTTCCTTATATGACCTCATCCCACCATGCAAAGACACACAATTCTAACCCAGTTGATTTGCATAGAGAAGCTGGAATTCACCATTTTGAAATAAGCACTCCTCATTTTGATGCAGATGATTGAGGAATCAGTCTTTGAGAACTAGCATTATAGATAAAAGAATCTAATAAAAGATCTTTGATTGTATAGGGAATAGACACAATCAGATTTCTATATTTCTATAAATATATATTTAATAATGTCATCAAATTTTTATGTAGAAAGTCTAAAATGTAAGTAGAAATGTGATGTTATTATTGGTTTATGGAAAAGTATATCTATAAATAAGAAGAGGCATAAGAAAACATTCAGCAAACTTGAGAACAAA
>NW_011888795.1:16169051-16171536 GCF_000151845.1 Pteropus vampyrus
TGAATATTCCTTTTATCCTAATGAGATAATCTTCTTATTAAACTTCTAATCTAGTTTGAGCTTTAAAGTCTATTTTGTCTGAGTTGGTAATCCTACAACAGTTTTATTTGCATGATATATCATTTTTTAATCCCTTTACTTTCAGGTTTCCTGTCTCATAATATTTTAACTTGAAAGTAACATATAACTTCTTTTCTTAGAACTGAAATATTGTTTGACAAACTTTCTTTCAACTGATTTAACCTATTTATAATTACAATTACAGATATAGTTGCATTTATATTACCTTATTTTTTAGACAATGAGCTCTCTCTTTGCTTTATTTTTCTCCTTTTGAAGTCCATTAGTTTGACTACATTTTCTGTTTTCTCTCTCAGCTCCTCTTTCTATTAAAACCTGGCTTCCCTTGTACTCACAATGCCAGCCAGAACATTCTAAGGTTTTTCCTGACTTTAAGAATTTGCATATGCTTTTCCCACTGATGCAAATGTTCTGTTTCCAATTCTTCGAAGAGCCGTCTCCTCATTCCTTTCAGCCTCAGTTTAATTTTGAGTTGTTAGTCAAGCTTCCACATGAACATAAGGAAAGAGGGTTTCTCCCTACTTCCTCCAACATTTTTCTTTTTTAAAGCTCTGTTTATTACTTTCATAGTGCTTTTCTTTATGTATGTATATATTTCCTTGTTTTCATCACCATCTATTAAATATAAGTTCTTTGAAGGCAGCTATCTTGCCTGTTTGTTTATTGTAACACACCCAGTACCTACCACAGTTCATTCCTCACATTAAGTATTAAATGAACATTTATTGAATGAATAAATAAAGGATTTGTAAAGCTAGTCATTTCTATATCTTCAAATACTTGAGTGTCCACTGTATAGTCATTTGTTCACTGTTTTATTCCCCAACATTCTTTGATCAATTATTACCAGATTGTAAAGCCTTTGGAAAACAGATATAACATCTAATAAGAGTATTTGTGATATCTATGCAAAAAATACTCAAATAGATAATATTAATAATTTTGGTACTTACTGTATATATATATGTACCAGAGATTGATATAAAAAACAATATGAGGTTTTGAAGACACTATTATTATATTAAGCATTTTAAACATCACCCAAAGAGAGTTCATACATGATCAAACAGAATAGAGCAGAATGAACACTGGTGTAGCAGTCAGTGAAAATGGATCTCTTATCCTGGTTCTGTCACTATCCATGTGACTCTGAAATTCTTCTCTAGGTCTTGGTTCTTTATTCATGGGGGATGAAACGAGAATAACTGATACAATACTAAAGAAATGATCTACTTATACTTAAGGCATAATTGTTATTGAAATAACAGTATGATCTTTCTTAAATATTTGTGCTTATAACGTGAATAGAGGAAAGAGAAAATACTGATTTTTTAAAAGCCTGATTTGAAAAGAATATCAAAGTTGTTAGGAGCTCTTTAGCAATTATTAAATATCATAAATACTTGATATCTAAAAATTTAAACTTTTTCTCAAAAATCTCTATACTAGAACCCAGAGTTATATTAAGTATATTTAAGCAGCCAATTCCCTATCCAGACTATCATCCTGTCTGCATTTCAGGGCAGTAGAAGACATTTGTAAGAATTAATGAGGTTAGCTATTTCTAAATAACAAAATGAATGAATCATATCACAGACTGCTATAAACGTTTTATTCTTTTCTCCTAAACAAATACAATATTACACTCAAAATAAATTGAGTTCAAAATTGTTGATGAAAAAAAACTGTTGGGTGGGCAAGTAAAAACTTGCAAAGCTTTGAAACCCTAAATTGTTGTAGGCTTTAACTGTTAAGCATTTTATCAATTCACAATAACACTATGATTACATATCTATGAATCTTAACTTTGCTATCATTACCTTACATGAAATCTACAAATTTAGAATTTATATATGAAAATAAAATCACTGTTTGACTTCTAATACCAGATGGTGGAAGAAATAAAATATATACTAAGTTGTATTTGAATTGTTTTCTATTACATCATAGCAACTGTTATAGCATTTAGATTAATTGCAAAGGTTTTGAAGCTTTATTAATTACCTCATGAGCTAGTGTTATGCGCTGGGTATATGCAAAAACAAATTAATCCCCAAATTTCAGTGGCTTAGTACAAAAATATTGGTCAATGGAGATTCTACCTCAGGACACTTTGGAATACACACTTAGGAATGTTGTTGGTTGCCATGGCAGGTGAAGTAAAAAAGCTGGAGGATAATTCACTGACAACATTTTTTAAATTATTATTTTTAATTAAATTTATTGGGGTAACATTGGTTAATAACGTTATATAACTTTCAGGTATACAAGATTATAATTTGACATCTGTGTACTCTATTGTGTACTCATCACCCAAAGTCTAGTTTTCTTCTGTTACCCTTTACTCACTTCACCCTCCCCACACCTCTCCCCTCCTCTGTAACCATCATTCTATTGTCTATAT
>NW_011888795.1:16172205-16181186 GCF_000151845.1 Pteropus vampyrus
ATTTCCCTTTTCCATTTATCTAATCTATTAATATATTTATTATTTTTCTACTTCTTAAAAGATATGGTAGGGAAAAAGTTCTTTTTTTGTTTGTTTGTTTCCATACAGGTGACCAAAGGGTCAATATGGATTTTGAAATGCGTAATGACTGTTATAAAGTAACTTTAATATATATAAAGACATGGTCCCATACTTTATAAATATTGTTTCTATGTTGTTTTCTATGTTTTTTTTTTCCTCAGAAGTCAGCACCATACTTAACATAATGACTTTTCAGCAAATGTTTGTTAAACTTAAAGCTTTGTACCTTATGATAAATAAATGTCAATTATGTAAAGTAAGTATAGAAGGCATTTATTATACACATGTCTATAAAACTGTATTAGGAAAATAATTAACATCTTTATCTTGACTCTCTTATTGTTCCCAGAAACCAATGGTACTTTTTCTCTATTAAACTTACTAGGCTATCACATATTGCAAAACCTATTTGACTCTTTAGTCATCTGTATGGAAGCAAAAAAAGCATTCCATCTTTTTCATTTTATATTCTTCCCTCATTCTGAGATTTCCTGCTTTTAAAATCTGACTTGCTTACCATATTTTTCATTTTATATTCTTCCCTCATTCTGAGATTTGCTACTTTTAAAATCTGACTTCTTCAGATCAAGAAAGAGACAGGGACTACAATTTAATGTTTTATGTATCCTTTTTACACAGATTACATGGGAGGCAGAATGTGTATTTGAACATTGCCTTACAGACTGATGATGCAAATATAACATATTGATCTAAATGAACTGTCAATAAACATGGAAGGAAGGAAACAATTTAAATCAAATCTTTAAACTAGCTTTTACTTATTTATAATATAAACAATTTGATGACAGGTATAAATATGTTTTTATTTTTAACTATAACTTCTGATTTAGATGTAATAGATCTTTGTATTTATTCTTGCAAAAAATAAGCATTTCTCTATAAATTCAAATCATGTCTCAATGCAATATTCTGTATATCTTATCATTATGACAAATAGATCACAGTGCATGCTTCTCTTAAAGAAAAATATGCAGTGTAACTTTTAAAAAGATAAACTTCTAGTGAATGTACAGTTCTCTGAAATGAGGTACTTAGATAAAGTTGATTACTATAACTAGAGGCAAATGCATATTAAAATTACATTTGAAATAGATTTTTAAATAAGTGTTAAAAATTAATTAATATTTTTAAAATTAATATTAAAAAATAATGAAAGCCCTGTGTTCTTGATGACAAATAAAGGTATGTCATTTTACCCTGTAATACCTT
Organism: Pteropus vampyrus; assembly: GCF_000151845.1. Classification (NCBI taxonomy): domain Eukaryota; kingdom Metazoa; phylum Chordata; class Mammalia; order Chiroptera; family Pteropodidae; genus Pteropus; species Pteropus vampyrus. The sequence goes on from NW_011888795.1 coordinate 16,173,517, forward strand.
ATATGTTCTCATAACTCTAGTGCTGTTTTTGTTTAGGAAAGAACACAGGAACAACGATAATCTCATTCAAATATTACCCAGTCAAATACTTTAAACTAAAATAAATGTTATGAGAAAGGAAAAAATTAAGGCCAATGGGTCACAGATGATTTGGATAAGTTCTTCTCCGCACATAAGATACACACTAATTTCTGAAGCTCATTTCTCACTAATTATAAGGCTTACTGGCAGAAATGTTTGTCTTTTGTGAATAAATGAAAATTCTTTAAATCCACCAGTAACATTAAATCATAGCATGATGAAGACATATAATTTAATCACTCATAAACTTTTTCCATTAATTTTAAGCCCTGTAGTCATTATCTAGTAAACTACATTGCAAAATTTTAAAAACAAAATAGATTCTTTGAATGATGACTAAAAGCATGATTCTGATAGCATTTCTCTAATCACTCACCATTATTGAAATGAAGTTGATTCAATTGAACCTGTAAAAGAGATTACATTTTCTAATCATATCTCATCTGTAGATGCTTATTATTCAAAGGAAGCCATATGTATTTTCAAGCATCCTTAATTAAAATAATGCATATAATCTTAGACATATTTTTCCCTTGGTAGTTATTCTATAATGATTCTGGTCTTTTTATCATTTTGTATATTTTCCTTATTCTATGTAATGCATGGTCAATATTTTCTTTTCAGCATTGAGCAAAGGGAAATTTGAAAATAATTAATTAATACTTAATCATTTGACTAATTTGAAAATAATTAATCATTTGACTAATATCTTTGTATATGAAAGGTAAATAGCAATATTGTATAGATGCATAAATTCATAGAAACATCAAGAATAATTCTGAGTTGTATTCATTCTTGAAAAATAAAAACAGAATCTTGGGATAATTTTCCTGATCAGCCTCATATAGATTGAGCCTTTTTTTAGAGTGTACAAATAAATAAAGAACACAATAAATAATATACTTTGAGGATACAGAGGAATACATATGTATATATTTATTTTATATATATATATATGTATATCTGTATACATGTAAATATATACACACATACATATATAAACATGTGTATATGTGTGTGTGTGTGTGTGTATACATATTTTATTCACTAGCATTATTTAAAATATCATATACAAAGAGAATAATTGAGAAGCCTATTATCTCCAGCCTAAAGCTTATTCTTGAGGTTCAAATAAGTATATACAACTGCCTAGTGAACATATCCACTTTGGACTTCATAGGTACTTCAAAAAACTAAACTTACCATTTTAATTTTTCTTTTTCAAGTACTTTCTTTCTGAAGTACTTGAAATATACTATTTATAATATAATCTTATTGTATGTAAAGAGCATAAAATATGAAGTTATGTGCTAGTCCAACTACACACACACATGTGCACACACCCTCCCAAACACACCATATCTATTCATCTTGAAACCACTTACACTGATGGCAGAATAATTATTAGTTAAAAAGTAGTCCGAAGTTGAACTATATTGATGGTAAAATATAATTCTGAGGAAAATTATCTGTAGTACTGACCATTTTTAAGGGATTCCAGAGTATAAAAAATGTAAGTAGGGTGGTCCTTGTAGGACTGGTAGAGATTTTGATAGGAGTCACTGCAAGAACCCAAGCTACTGACGATCAATGCTGTACTCAATTAGTGTATAAAAGCTCCAGGTAAGCCATGTTAAAGTAGAGTCGCTTTTACCTTAGAAAAAAAATGCCTGTTTGGGGTGATGAGGGAAGAGGCATAATATATAACTTTTCCTCTGATATCTGGTCATATCAGACATGTCTTCTCTCCTTCTGTAACTTCCATCATATATTCCATCTTCTCCAATTATATATTTTTTATTCTCTGGGTATAAAAGGTAGGAGAAAACTGAAATAATAAAGCCATTTTAGAAAGCCATAAACCTACTGTCTCTTTATTTTTGGTTCCAGTCCTAAATAGTCTTAGAGGGGAAAATGCACTAAGGAAGAACTATAAAGAATTTTAGTCAGGGTTTTTAATCAATACATACCAAATCTGTTTTTTTTGTTTTGTTTTTGTTTTTGTTTTTGTTTTTGTTTTTTCTTATCATGATACCACTATCCATCCAGCTGATAAAAGCAAACTCCTGGAAATAACATTTAACTTTATATTGTCCATCATTCTTATAATAAGGCAGAGATGTTGGCCTATTTTGTTTATTGATATATCCCTAGCACCTCAGACAGTGAATAGTTTTAGTAGACATGCAATAAATATCTTAAATGAATTAAATTACTTAATATTTCTTGAATCTGTCTATTTCTTAAAATTTCTTCTACTATTACTCTAATTCAAGCCACCATCGTCATTCATCTAGACCACAGCATCTACATTTGAACTGGTCTCTTTAGACTCATTCTTGTCTTTCTCCAATCCATTTTTTATATTCCAGTAAATAAACATTTCAAAACAAAAGTCTAATATTATTTCTTCATTGCTTATAACTCTTTAAGACTTTCTTTTGTTCTTAGAATAATGCCTAAACTTATTAATATATGTTTATATGACTTCTTACTTTTCTAGCATTATCTCTTGAACTGTTTTGTTTATGTCTTGATCTCTATGTTCTAGGCATATTGAACTTCTTTCATTTTCTAAGTGGACCAATTCTCTCTCACATGGAATTTAAACATAAGCTTGTCCTTGCCTATAATACTTTTTTTCCTACTTCTTCACTTCAGTAAATCATTTCATGACTCCATTGGTCACCACTGTTTTTCAGAAGGCTTTCCCTGAAAACTGGGATGGCACCTGTGCTATATATTCCCTTAGATCTACATTTTTTCTATTAAAGCATCGATCACATTTATTATAATTTTTAATTTACTATATATCTTTGTCAACTTAATTGTAAGCTTCATGTGGACAATGTCAAAGTCTGCTTTGAACACTACATATCATCTGAACTTTAGTATTTCAGGGAAGAATTTGCAACTAGGAAGAATTAAATAGTGTTTGAATAAATTACTTAATTTAATTTCTATTATACTAGAATAAGTGTAAGTACTTCTTCCCAGTTTACATATAAAGAAAATAAAACTTAGGTCAAGAAAACTGTCAAGGGTTTGTCAAACTCATTTGTTATGTGATATTCAAGTCATTTTAATGTTCCTGATACTCAGTTTCATCATCTATGTAATTAAGATAATAAATCTTATCTTGAGATGGATGAGAGAGATTGAGATGAAAAAGGTAAATATTTAGAACAATGATGGGCAAATGACAGTCCACAGGTAAATCATTTTTAATACTTGTATGGATCATGAGGTCAGAATAATTTTAAAATTTGTAATAGTTGAAAAAAAAGTCAAAAGAAGAACAATATTTCATGATATATAAAAATGTTATTTTTCATAAATAAATTTCATTGGAAAGAGTTGTCATATTTATTCAGCAACATATTGTCTGTTTGCTTTTGTGCCAGCAGAGTTGAGTAATTGAAACAGATCTTATATGGCTTACAAAGCCAAAATATTTACTGTCTGACCCTGGTCTAGAAAAATGCCTTTGGACATTTAATATGTTATATTTATAATTTTTAGTATTGTTTTTAATAGTAAAGCAATCACAAGTGATTTCCCATTTTAAGTGACTTATATAGCTTATCCACTAGCAAAATTTCTGGTTAATAAAAAATATGACAAATTTCTTTGTTCTTATTCTAAGTAATACATTATATGCAGATGGTTAAGTAATCAAATATTTTTACCTTCAGCAAGATAAACTACTTATAGAGAACTACACAGGTCCTTATGAGTGTTCTGGAGATGTGCTCTGGAGTGCTCTGGGACTAATTTTTTTTTTTTTTTAACTTATCACATTTTCCACCTTTGTACAATAAATTTCATCACTCTCAAAGATATTCCTCTAAGATCAGGATCCTGAAGAAAGGTAGCTAAACACTGTAGAATTAACTTGAATCTTCAAGATTTGTGGAAAAGCCTGGGCTAGCTCAAGTGGGCATTGAGTCCCTCTTCGTAGTGAGCAGTTTCTCAAATTCCAGCCTAGGAGTTTGAATTAACAGCCTCCTCAAATGAAATGTCAATGTGTTCTAGAACTTAGCTTGGAAAACAATGGTAATTTAAAAATGTTTAGCTATTTGTGATTCTGAGACAAAATCTGACTACATGGAACAGTGATTCTTTGGGAAATATGGACTAATGAGTGTTGGGTACATTCACACATGAAATACAATTTGAAAGGCAAATGAAGCCCTTGAGAACCAGACATTTTATATCCCCTGTTCGCTCACTGTTTCTTCTTCATGCTGCTTCATGACCTATTTGTCATCCACACGTTTCTCTGACCTCAGCACTCTTTCTGTAAATTTGGAGTCCGAAAGTTATTCAAAATGCAAGGTTATTTATATGATTAAGCTGAAAATGCCCTGTTACTTTCTTTGCCTAAGTATGTCCTTTCTTAAAGACATTATCCTAAAATCTTTCCTCCACCAAAGTTTTTAGATTACCTAATTGTCTTGTTTTGAACTTAATGTTGATCTCATTCATGAGTAATAGAGTTTGATTAGTCGATGAGATAATTTTGGCCTGGGCCAAGCAAACCCAGGTTCTAATCTTAGCTTTCCACTTAACTTGCTGTATGACCTTGTATGCATTACTTGGGCAAGTTTCTCATATCTCCATCTCAAGAGACCTCATTTGCAAAAAGTGGATAATACTATCTAACTTAAAGAGTAGTTGTGTGCACTCAAATAATATAATATACAAAATATCTAGCATAGTCCCTGGCTCACAATAGACAATCAAGCTATATTAGTTTCTTTTTGTTCTTTACTTTCTCCTCACTTCCAGTTGTTAAAGAACAAAGATACACTCAGGAAAATATTTCTTTACAAGTAAATGGAAAATTGGGTCATTTGTAAAAGATGTTCTGTCAAAAATATTCTGTCAGTATATGTCACACCAGAGTGTAACACCTTGTATCTAAATAAGGGATGTAATACTTAAGAAAATTCTAACTAGGTACATAATGCAGCACAAAGAGGACCAGATGGGAGTTGGAATAAGATTTTGTCTTGAGCTTGTACTCTGTTTATTTTACATGTCATTTATGCTCAATGGGCTTCATTTTCATCTTCTGCAAAATGAGTATAAAATCAACCCTACAGGCTTGGCAGGTTGATGTGACATTCTTTCATGATCCTCTCTCTTTCTTCCTTTCCAGTCTTTCTCCCCCTACTCCTCTTCAGTTACACTAGACACAGTTCTCTACACTAGTGAGGTTTGTGAGCAAATGCCTCTGAAAATTTGGTTTCCTCCATCTGGATGACTTTCCACCCCAGGCTCTAATTCATCTTTCGAATATTCCTCATTTAGAAGATGGTCATAACTCTCACCCTCTGGTAGAGTTGCTCCTTCTTTCTTTGATCCCATGGCCATCTGTATATAGCTCTTTCACATGTTTCCTCATAGTTAAATAAAATTATGAGTTACCCATGGAGCCCAGATTTCAAGGATGGATTCTAGGGCTCATTCAGCTTTGATATCTTGATACTTAGGAGAGTGTTATCACATAAACCCCTGTTCAGATAAAATGGGGATCATGTGAGCATGTTTAGCAATCTTTAAAGTCATCAAAATATTCCAATTTTAAAGATTTAAGGAAATAAAAGTATAAAACAGTGCAGAGAAATGGTTACATGAAGAAAGAGTCTGCGGGAAGTTAGGACAGATTATATCTTCCAAGGTCTTTCAGATGTTTGCACCTAATGACAGAGGACAAAGGAAACTCTTAGTGCCCTACTTTCTAGTAATAGTAGCTAATATTTATGTAGTATTTAGTTTTGCAAGCATTGTACTAATATATTTACATATATTAACTACTTTAATTCTCACAATAAATCTGTGTGGCAAATATGATTCTATTCTCATTTTATAGAAGAGAGAAATACAGAGAGGTAAAATATCTTGCTTAATTTATACAGCTAAGACATGTTAAAGTTATGAGTCCAGCAATGAAAATTTGGCTGAAGTTAGTGCTTTTAAAGTCCATACCAATGGAATTCTCTAGAGGTCTTATTAAAGTGCAAATTGCTGGTCCCATACTCAGAGTTTTACATTCAATCAGATAATTTGTATTTCTAAGATGTTTTCTGGTGGTGCTGATTCTGCTGGTTCTCAAATCATATTTCAAGACTCTTACTTAAGACCACTGCTCTATTCTAACTCACCTCTGTGAAATCCTTATTTGTTTGAGAATCTCATACAGTCTAATTTTCATATCTCACATACAAAGGAAAAGAGGCTACAAAACATACTGTTTAATATGCTTTGGAGAGAAATGTTGAGGGTAAATCTCACTTTCCTATTCTCTAACTCACTAGCACTGTGACCTATGTCTCAGTTTTCACATCTGTAAATTGAGTACACAACACCCACTTCATCAGGTTTCTGTGTAGAATAAGGGAAAGATATATGTGTACAGTAAGCATGTATTATATGGAAAGCATTAAAAAATATATACTTTGTTATGATGTAACACTTGGCATATATCTTATAACCCAAAGTGAGTACTTCCTACGCCCCCTGGAGACAAGTGATTTGCTTGAAATCAATCACATGATTAGGCGCTAAAACTGGAACAGGACACTATTTTGTAAAAGACTGGAAGTAACCCTAGAGAGTCTTAGGGAGAAGAGATTTGGAAAAGGAATAAAATAAAAGCAATTTTCCTCACAGAGCCACACGTTATCAATATTATTTTCTTACTTAAGCCAAGAATCCAATACTATTTAATTTTATTTCCCAGTGATAGTAGGATAAGAATTTCATCAAAGCCTAGGCCAGAACTTCCAAAGGAAACTCAAGAGTCAATTAGGAATTTGTACCAACTCAATCATAATACTCTATATGAATGGATACATTTTAAAAACGAATAACAAAATAAAATGTATTAATCACTGTCAAGTTGAGAGACTTAAAAAAAATGGAAAATGTATGTCAGTTTATTTAGCTCCAAGTTAACAGCTTAGGTTAAATAGTAAGGAAAGGAAGGTACTTAAAGAAAACATTAATTATAGTACATATATTGAGAACTGTCCAGTTTCTCCTTAAACTAGTAAAAACTGCCAAAGCTATCAGAGTTATAGTACCTTGAGAAATCCCAAAACAGCTTGATGGATCTCCTGAAGTATTTTATAATGACTTGTTCTCAGGCTTTAATGATTCATTTGCAAAAAAAACATTTCTGTCTATACTTAAAAAAAAATCTGTTTATGAGCTGAGAAAACTTGCTTCATATTTAGGGTTATTTACAAGAGAAATGTTGTGATTGCTAGTTTATTTTGGTTATTATTTTAACCTTAGATTCATTCTTCAACAGAACATTTTTCTAACCAGAAGACATGTCAATAATGAGGCTATATTTAATTAAAATAATTTATACATCATATAAAACAAAATAAGGATATTGCAAAGGATATTTTATAGCACTCTGGTAGAATTTTCATTCTCTTCTAGTTACGAGAAACATCTCTCATTCACTTCTATTTTATTTTCTTCAATGTATTTTTTTCAGATTTAAATATACAATCTAAGGATTTACTCTCTGACTCATACCAATATTTTCTTCTAGAGATTTTTTTTTTTTT
>NW_011888795.1:16181236-16219020 GCF_000151845.1 Pteropus vampyrus
TTAAAGTGCAAATTGCTGGTCCCATACTCAGAGTTTTACATTCAATCAGATAATTTGTATTTCTAAGATGTTTTCTGGTGGTGCTGATTCTGCTGGTTCTCAAATCATATTTCAAGACTCTTACTTAAGACCACTGCTCTATTCTAACTCACCTCTGTGAAATCCTTATTTGTTTGAGAATCTCATACAGTCTAATTTTCATATCTCACATACAAAGGAAAAGAGGCTACAAAACATACTGTTTAATATGCTTTGGAGAGAAATGTTGAGGGTAAATCTCACTTTCCTATTCTCTAACTCACTAGCACTGTGACCTATGTCTCAGTTTTCACATCTGTAAATTGAGTACACAACACCCACTTCATCAGGTTTCTGTGTAGAATAAGGGAAAGATATATGTGTACAGTAAGCATGTATTATATGGAAAGCATTAAAAAATATATACTTTGTTATGATGTAACACTTGGCATATATCTTATAACCCAAAGTGAGTACTTCCTACGCCCCCTGGAGACAAGTGATTTGCTTGAAATCAATCACATGATTAGGCGCTAAAACTGGAACAGGACACTATTTTGTAAAAGACTGGAAGTAACCCTAGAGAGTCTTAGGGAGAAGAGATTTGGAAAAGGAATAAAATAAAAGCAATTTTCCTCACAGAGCCACACGTTATCAATATTATTTTCTTACTTAAGCCAAGAATCCAATACTATTTAATTTTATTTCCCAGTGATAGTAGGATAAGAATTTCATCAAAGCCTAGGCCAGAACTTCCAAAGGAAACTCAAGAGTCAATTAGGAATTTGTACCAACTCAATCATAATACTCTATATGAATGGATACATTTTAAAAACGAATAACAAAATAAAATGTATTAATCACTGTCAAGTTGAGAGACTTAAAAAAAATGGAAAATGTATGTCAGTTTATTTAGCTCCAAGTTAACAGCTTAGGTTAAATAGTAAGGAAAGGAAGGTACTTAAAGAAAACATTAATTATAGTACATATATTGAGAACTGTCCAGTTTCTCCTTAAACTAGTAAAAACTGCCAAAGCTATCAGAGTTATAGTACCTTGAGAAATCCCAAAACAGCTTGATGGATCTCCTGAAGTATTTTATAATGACTTGTTCTCAGGCTTTAATGATTCATTTGCAAAAAAAACATTTCTGTCTATACTTAAAAAAAAATCTGTTTATGAGCTGAGAAAACTTGCTTCATATTTAGGGTTATTTACAAGAGAAATGTTGTGATTGCTAGTTTATTTTGGTTATTATTTTAACCTTAGATTCATTCTTCAACAGAACATTTTTCTAACCAGAAGACATGTCAATAATGAGGCTATATTTAATTAAAATAATTTATACATCATATAAAACAAAATAAGGATATTGCAAAGGATATTTTATAGCACTCTGGTAGAATTTTCATTCTCTTCTAGTTACGAGAAACATCTCTCATTCACTTCTATTTTATTTTCTTCAATGTATTTTTTTCAGATTTAAATATACAATCTAAGGATTTACTCTCTGACTCATACCAATATTTTCTTCTAGAGATTTTTTTTTTTTTGCTCATAATTTAATTCACAATACAGATTTAGCAGGTAGAAGAGGTTTTTTAAGTTCTTGAGATAGGAAAAAAAAGTTGCACCTTTTCTTTACTTAGATTCATTTTGTGGACACAGAAAAGTTTAGTTCTTAGCAGATTTGGGTTTTAAATCAGAAATATTTTGATAACTTCTATCAGGATCTTGCATGGACTGAAATGCAAATTTTATTTATTTATTTGACATTTTTAATACAGAGCTACTTTTTATTCAAGTACTCTTTGTTACTCTGTATTTTTGTAGGTAATGATTCTGTTTTTAGGTCTTTTTTTTTTTTGTTTTCCATAAAGTTTTCCATAAACCTTAGACATAGTAGGTCCTCTGTAAAGATATTCTGATTGAGTGATTTGGTAATAAAAGTAAAATCAACACTTGTAAGATAAGTTATTTTGAAAGAAACCCTAATAGTAACTCTATATCCAGATTCTTCAGCAAGGATTTCTTTTAAACATATTGGACAGATGATTATTTTGAATAACAGTGTCCTTTCTGCTTTGTGACCTGCAGAGAAGAGCACAAAATTTTGACTCCAGACTTCTATAAACTACTGTTAGAACAGAATTACAAAATTAGCTTTGTATTTCTTTTCTTTAGTACAGTTTTATAAGGCCATTCATTATGTTGTTAAATATTAGAAGTAGCATGTTTGATATATTCATAATTAATTTCAAGGAAAAAAAACTCAGGAAACTGTAAATAAATATTGTAGATTTGGAGGGTCTAAGAAATCTAGCTGAATCTGTTAGCTCTGACAGCAGCTAAAGTCCATTATTTAGGAAATTGAAATTTGAATAAATTAGTATGGTATTCATCTAGTTTTTAATTAGCATAAAATGAAATAGAAAAAGAAACATACAATTTGAAACAAAAGGATAGAAAAATTGAATATGTGGTTAATATTACCTGAATGTAGAAGTTGATTCAATTACATAATCCCATCATGTGAAATACATTTTTTAAGATATAAAATGCAAATGGAGATACTACTTATAAGAAAAATTAGGCTTCATAAATAATTTTTGTTTTTTTTATTTTTTATAAACAAATACAATTATGGTATTAAAATATTAATTGTTACTTAAAGAGTTACTTTGGTGTTGGCCTCTACTGCTCTTATGATACATCTAACATGGTAGAACCATAGTCGATTAGCCAGTTGGGGCAGTTTTTTCCTATGTCCACAAGTGCCGTTTTTCAATGGAATGCATCATATTTCTGATAAACACATGTGTGAAATCAGTCGCTAATTGCATGTGCACATCGGGCATCAGAGACATGTGTCTGTAGTGAGAGACTGAATATATAGATAATAACCAGACCATATATAAAAGTAGAACAATGACCAATCAACTGGTCCAGGAAGGCAAACCATAACTTCTATAGCAATCAATCCCCAAACAGCCAGATTTAATCAATAACTGACATGTGCTCTAAATTTCACCCCCACTTCTAGCACAGGGTATGATTTAATAACCTATATAAAATGCCCTGCTTCTAGCTTAGCCCACCTTCAGCTTCTCCATGCTTGTAGCCTTCAATCTAGGCACACCTGAAGCATCCTCTTTTTTTCTACTACTAACCTTCCCTATTCCTATATCCACTTTTGAGACTCTGCCAAAGGCAAGTGATGATGGGTGGCTCCCTTGCTTGTTCTCATTTGGGTAGTTTTCATTTATTTCCACAGTGATAACATTTTATGACCAATATTGCTTAGCCTGGAGCATCCTAAAACTCTCATGATAGCCCCTTTCTCATGCTCTTTTTTTGCCTTTCCGTTGCCACCAAGCAAAACAGTACTGCTCATTAGACTGATATAGCCAACACTACAATTTAATACTCAATAACTACTCCACTGCTCTTACATATTTTTTCAAGATAAATATGTATTTCATATAATTTTTTTTACATATTAATCAATCACAACTGAATTAAATGCAAAATTACAAACAGGAGTAAGTTTAGAAAGGATAATAAAACAGATTGGAGTTTATTTTATATTACATTTGTAATAATTTCTTCATTTAGTAGGTCAGAAAAAGTGATGAGATTTTTAAGATTGCTCTAAAAACCTATGATTCCATATTTTCTTTACATATGGCCTCATATAAGCAATTTTAGATGGTAAAAGTCATATATATTGGCAAATCTCATATTCCTTGCAAAGAGCAAGATCTTTTATACTTATCTGATTCTTCCATGAGCTTCAGAACAGTCAATTACTTTTGTTAGAACTTCTTTGAGAAACTCTCTTCCTAAAGGAAAACCTCTGTCTTTTAATTAAATTTTCTGTTACAGTCTTTTCCTCTGAACATATACAATTTTATAATCTTAAGTCTCATTCATGGAAATTTTATGAGCTTTTTCAGAACTCATATCCTATTGGCTTGATGGCCGTATTGATCTTTCTCAATTTATTTCAATCAACTGCCTCAATTAAAGCTGGGGGGAAATTTATAATTTAGCATTTTAAAAAATCTGGGCTTATTTTTACTCACAGCTAACATGTTTGAAAAACACAATCCAAAATATAATATGTATAATAAAATAAGGCCTTCACAGACGTTATCATTTCTCTCAAAAGAGCACTGTCAACATAGTTGATTACAAATATGAGACATAAATCCTTTGGGATATGAATAATTAATACAATAAATTTTATCTTTAGAAGCTAACTCCCAAAATATAACTTGAAAGTCATAAAAGTTTACTATCTCTGGTAGTCTAACTGAACAATAGGAAATGACTTGAGACATTTTGCCAAGTCTTTGATTCTCTTGTCCTCTGACAATAACATGTTGCACCATTGCTTAAAATGTCGTGAAACTAAGTATTAAAAGATTTGGCATTTATCAATTATTTAAAAGGACCTATTAAAATAATGACTATGCTGAGAAAATATCCTTTGATATGTATTATAGCACATAAAAAACATATTTCTAGTTGTCACTCAGTGGCACTCAATAAATACACTGGTGTGTGTGTGTGTGTGTGTGTGTGTGTGTGTGTGTGTGTGTGTGTGTGTGTGTTCTCTCATAACCTTACATTTAATCTGTCTAGTTCCAGAAAGGTAAAAGAGTAGGTTTTGATAAATACTTGTCGAACAAAACTTATTCGCGAGAGACCAAAGTTTAGTAGTATTAACTTCCTGACAGACTATTATAGAAGTGAATTTCTAGCCTCTCAAGTAGACATGGAAGATAGAGGGTTTATAGAACAGGAACACCTTATAGAATCTTAGTGGGAGACTCAAGACATATTCTTGAATGTAAAGCTAATGTCTTACATTGTTCCTGTGAAAAGATCAAGATAAAAGCTAATGAATGAGCTTCGCGTATGTTTACAACCAAGGCAGAGAGTTACTCAAGAAAACTACTTCTTTACCTTACATCCTATTGCCTGTCATCTATATGGGTAACAGGAAAAAACACAAACTTAAAACACACAGAACAATTATATGTATTGCTTTATGTTAACATTTATTGTCCTCAGTGTTGTTTTTGTGGATCCTCTAACTTCTTGAATTTGTAACTAATGGATTCAAGTCAGATCTTTCTAGCAAAAATTTGCAAAGCTGGAGCTTGGACACTTTGCCACAACATTTTTCCCTTGAAATGATTCTGCTTTTTAATAACTAAAGAATGTATTATAAACAAAATTTGAAAATTTAAAGAAAAATTGTACTTTGGGAGACACTTTAAGGAATGGTTCTCTACAGAACAGTACTGAGATCCAGAAATCAGAAACTTTAGAGTCTAAAAAAAGTTTGAGTTTTGAGTATATTTATATATTTCTGAATGCTGTCAAATAATTTTAAGTGTGTTTAGTACTCTTTTTAGAGTATTGATTTCTACCTTACTGTGGAATTGTAAGCATGTATTTGAAGTAATGTTTGAACTAATGGGGATTTACTGCTTCATGGTCTTTGAGATCAAATATTATTTGACAGAATTCTCAGTTCTCATGAAGATTATGAAACTGGAGATTTTCACATTCGTGTGCATAAATGCTAATAATGTCTTATCTTAAATAACTCTAACTCATGGAACATGCTACAAAGTACTTCAAATGTCCCTGTATTTTAACTTTTAATAAACTTGTCTACTCAATATATAATATCAGAAAGGTTGGCTCTACCTAACTCCTAAAGGATATGAAAATCTTACTACTCTTTTCAGTCATCAGTCTATTTTCATACAATTTTGCTTGGACTATCTATATACTGAGTATATACTGTATATATACTCAAGCTTTCTGTATGCCTTGTCTTGTTCCATCAGTGATATTTGTTATTATTTTTAAAATTAAGTTGAGAACTTGGCCTTGGGATAGTTATGATTTACAGGATTGAGATTAGTTAGTGGACAGGTTAGTTTTTGGAGACAAATCTTACTTTCAGTTCCAGAATTATCCCACAATTTTAGCTCGGTTTCTACATCTGAGAAACAAAAATAACAACATGTCTTCACAGGCAGTTTTTTGTACAGTTTTAATACTGACACATTGTAAGTAGTTGTTCAACAGAAAGTGGCTAGTAAACCCTATCCATAAAACACTTATTGTATGAAAACGGGATTCTCTGTATCCTCTTCTGAGGCATGGGAGGAATCCCATCTATCAGCATTCCATGGCTTCCTGGTTCCGCTGCACAAGCTCAGGACAGCGGGCAGATCTACATGCTGCAGAGACCTGGTTTGAACTTCCCAATAAGATTCAAATTCTGAAGATTTCTTGGCTGATGCTGTCTTCAGATTGACTTACATCCAAAATGTTCCCAGACAGGGTGGAATTCATTAGTGAGTAACACAGGCCATCTTTTTAAAAAGACTATCTTGAGGCCATAATCTGTCCCTAACCAACATACCTTGTTCAATATTATCCACTATTTTTTTCACTCTGTCTTTTACAGTTCAGTTAAATGACTCGTGTTTGTGTACTACAAACACATCTCATGAATTCACATCCCTGGGCTTTTGTTTACTCTCTCCTCTGTGTCAAATACCTCAATTGTTCCCTCCATCTTTTCTCTCAAGCCCTAAATAAATGGTACTTCCAAATGATCCCCTAAACTAGGAAAAAAAAAAAAAAGACTTCCGCCCCTGAAGTCTAATAAATTTATATTTCTTTCCTAATACTGATTCATTTCTCATGTATCATAACTTGGTGTGTATGCTTCAGCTCCCTTCAAGGATACTAACCTTGCCAAGGAAAGACCTATGTCTGGCTCATTTTTATCTTCATAGCATCGCACAAAAGTGCTTTTTACATGCTGGGTGCTCAGTAATACCTATTAAATACATGTTTTCAGATAAGAATTGTTCCCATGGGAACACTGTGGATCAAACTGGTTTTCTGAGGATGTTGAAATTAACCTGAATATTTGTCACTCTTGCTATAAAAATTAATGGCTAAACTAGAAAATGTTTCAACATGCTCTTCTTTCAGAGGCAGAGTTGTAAATATCAAAATCAGAGAATAACAAAAAGTGTCATTTATTTTCTCTTTTGCATACCTAGTGGGATAGCCTGTTATTAGTTTCATCCTTTTTAATTGTTTTTTAAGTAGGACATGACATTACCATCTTAATTTCAATAGGGACCACTGGGCTAATCATTACTAATAAAGTATATCAGTCTTGAATACTAGATAGTATTAAGTTTAGTGATTACAAATAATAGAGACATATATAGTTGTTTATTCCTCTTAAAATGCTCTAAAAATATTTCCTGTATATTTAAATCTATTCTGGAAGTATTATGCCATTCAAAGGAAAACATTTTAAAAATTATTTTATCCATTTTTTTAGTACTTTTTGCTGAAAAGGATGATGTCTGCTCATTATAGCAGCTTTAATATTAAAAGAACAAATAGTACTAATTGCACCTATACTGATCAATTGCACAGGGTGATAACTGTGCCTATTAAATCTCAGTATATGTCACTAGACTAAGAACATAGTGCATTTTTTTAAAAGTATTTTTTTAAACATCACTGTGAAAATCACTACAACAGATATTGGAAAGTAAACGTCAACAATAAAATTACAACATGGAATCAACAATCTGAGAGTATTTAGATGGCAGGAGTGAGATAACAGAAAAGTCTCTATTCAAAACCTAAAGGGATCTTGTTGGAAACCATGGTTTACGTATAATTGAAAAAAAAACAAAAAACAAAAAACACTGGATAAAATTGCAAGTGTGTATTGTACAAAAATGTCTAATTATCCCAGAGATTGGAGTATTTTTTCAGTCATCTATACGAATCTCACCACCAACACATCAAATTAGGCAATGCAAACACGGCTAGCTCCAGAAAGCCTAACAGCATTGAAGTCAAAACTGTTCATTAACAACAGAGCGCTGAATCTAGTTTTATGTTTACAGATTACAGTGTTGAAAGTCTCCTTACGCTTTTCTGCGACACTACTGGGAAAGACGGGTCATTGGATTAAATCATTTATTTACCTGAATATCTGTTTTTATATCCGTAAAAATCTGGTAGGTGAAACGAAAGATTAAAGGAGACTAATTATTTCATTAAATACTGACAAAGGACTCAAAGATGACACCAAAATAGAATCCCTAAAGTCAGAATTACACTTCTTGTTTTTACTATGGACATCTCACAGAGGTGTCTTAGAAATTTTTTCTCCTCCTTCTCCAATGTTAATTCCTTCCTTATCTCCAGAAAACCATTATAGCATACAAAATAGACACGTTTAGAAAAAGTATATAGCATCGGTGTTACTAAACAATTCATTGACTATGAATGCCCACTAAAATTAATTTTTCCAAGAGAACAAGAACAATGAAACACTATAGCCTGTATTTTGTATTATTTTACCCTTATTCAGTCAGTATGTTCACACCAAGGATACACTACTGCACTCAAAAACATGTCTTGTATATACTGTTTTATCTTATTTATTTTATAATTTATTTTTTTGATTTCTTAGATATACTTTCATTGTTAGAAATAAAATAGTTTCCCTATTTAAAAAAAAAGAACTGATATTTTAAAAATAAATATTTAGATAAACTGTTAAAGTAGATTAATTTGTAACTACATTGGGTGATGTTTGCTATGTCTGCTGGAACAAGTGAAAACTCATGGAATATGAACAAAAGTTAAAGAGGTTATTTATTTATAGAAAATTTACTTGAATTTATTTAAATTTATTTTCTTTAACTTTTATACATATGTATATACATATATATATATATATATATATATATATATATATATATATATAAAATAGGCTTTTAAAAATTCCTGCAACCCCCTATATAAAACATATTTCTCCACAATAATGTTTTGTACAGTATTTATTTGTTTTTCTGGCATCAGATTTTTTCCCAAAGCAAAATAATCTGATTAAAATACTGGTTGTTAAAACACAAATATTAAATAATTGATATTATTATTGTTTCCCAAAATAGTTGAAATTTTTGAAAAAGCTACGTTATGGGCAAAAGATTGTTTTATAAAAAGATACATAAAAATGGTAACATGTATATTATTCTTGTTTCAAGGAACAGAAATCCACCTCTGGCTGCCATGTAGTAAAGAATTTAACTTTGCCTAAAGAGAGGTCTCGCCTTTGCTCTTGGATCATGGTATGTAATATCTAAATCCTTGGAATGCCATTCCTCCTGGTAATATCTTTGTTTGCCTAGGAACCTGGAGTCATACCTGATCATCTGACAATTTGAGTTAGGGTGGGGGTGGGCATACCCGATAATCTATCAATGTGATATGGAGTAAGGTTTTTATGTCAATGATATCAGTTTACCTCTAGAGGGAGATATCAACCACAAGGGCAGTCTACCATGTCTGCATAATGGATCCTCAATAAAATCTCTGGATATCAAGGCTTAGATGAGCCTTCCTGGTTGGCAATACTCCATGAGCATTTTCATACATCATGGCTGAGAAAGTAGCACTCTCCATGATTCCAGTAGAAGAGGACAATAGGAAGTTTTACACTTGGAAATCTGGAATCTGCTCCGTGCCTCTATTCCCTTGGCTGATTTTAATCTGCATCCTTTCATTGTAATAAACTATAACTGAGTATAACAGTTTTTTGAGAGTTCCATGAATTTTCTAGTAAATTATTAAATTTGAGATTGGTCTTGGGGACTCCCAAATGTAATTAATATTAGAGGTAAAGGAAAATTGAGACCTCCAAATTTTTATTTGGTTTCAGAATTGAGGAGATCTTTTGGACTGCTTCTAGTTTTGTGCCTTCCCTGAAACAAGCTTATTTAAATAAGAGTTACTAGTAAATATTAATGAAAAACTCAGGAAAAAAGGAAATTTCGGTTTTATTTTGTTCTCATAGTTCAATAATGACACCAAAGACTTATTTTTTTCTCCCATATTTTCATTTTTTTCTCCAATTTCCTAGCTTCATCTTCAGCCTAAATTTTTCTCCTAGCTTCAAGGTGGCTGAAAACTTTCTAGATACAAATCCAGAGAGTTGTAGTTTTTCCTTCTCCACCATTGGATTCCTAACCACAAATAAAAATTTGGTTATACCTATATGGGTTACAGTTTTTTTAAAAAAAGAAAAAAATCACTGTGGCCAGGATAATGCCATACTTTCACTATTTCAGACCAATTAGATCATAGCAAAAATAAATTGTGAGATCAGTCCATAGAAAACTCAGGATTGCCACACAATGGGTGAGAGCTGCAATAATATTAAAGAGATGATCACAGTGTCACTACAGACTTCCATGGTTTATCAAAAATTCATTTATAAACAAAGAAAATTAAGTTGTATTCTGGTAAACTTTCACTTCTAGGCCCCTAGTTCTACGTCATTTAAGATGCAATTCAGAATAATCTATAGTTTTAAGAGACCTACAAGTATAAAAACAAGGAAAACCCCATATGAACATAGCAAATTTTCACATTAAGTTCTGCACATCACAGAAATGTAGTGATAAGGAAAAACAAGCAAACAAAAACTCAACAAACATCATTTTCAAAAATCATAGAAACAGATTAAATTTAAGATTCTAAACATTCATAGATGGCAACCAAACCTGAGATCAGACAGAAATGACACAAAAATAAATGAGAAAAGAACTAAGAAGAGTAGTAAAAGACCCAGGAGCATCATATTTCAAAGCAGCAGAAAAATATAATTCCTAAAGATGCAGGGTTTGCCTTGAAATGCACGAGCTATATCCTTTAAATAGCAGAAAATCTAATATTGATTATCTGTTTTAGAGCATATACAAAAAAAATTCTCAATTATTTTTATGATACAAGTTTGATATTGACCTTAAACTTTAAAAAGACTGTACTATAAAAATGCAAGCCATTCTAATTTATGGATGTTATTGCAAAAAGTCTAGCATATTAGCAAACAGTAAAATGTATAAAGGGGGTATACTAAAGGCATTCACAATGAAATCAGAAATAGGTCAAAACGTTTAGTATCAGCATTATTATTTTTATGTTTCCTATAGGCATTAGTCTATACAATTAGGAAACAGATGTAAATTAATGATATGAAAATTGACAAGTAAGAGGGAAATAGAAAGATTTTAAACCTAAAATACCCAATATGAATTGAAAAAAAATAATTACAAAAGAATGAGAACTTCAGTAACATCTTTAATTATCAAATTAATAGTTTCATAAGATGTGCAACTCTATAGAGACAGAAATTATATATACTCTAGACAAGCAAGAATTTCATTTTAGAATAACCTAAAAATTAAGAGAGAAAGAGAGAAATGCTTCTAAGACATTGGAGTAGGTCTGAAGTGAGACCCAGGAAGCTAAATTAAAAATCTTCCATGGAAACTGCATTCTTCATTGGGATAAAGAAAGAGATACAGATATAGAACTATATAGCTCTAACATGCTGTTAAATAATTCAGACAAAAGTAATGCTTATGTTCTGAGTTCTGTATCTTTGACCCAATTTGTATTATAGGTTAGGGTACCTGAAGTTATTCAGCTGTGAAATCTTACCCTTCTCAAGACCTCATGTGGTATTTTCTATTTCACATTTTCAACAAGTTAAATTCAGTCCCTCCATTTGGTGTTTGCCTCAAACTTATTAGATCATTTCCTCCCAAGATTT
This sequence comes from Pteropus vampyrus, assembly GCF_000151845.1. Classification (NCBI taxonomy): domain Eukaryota; kingdom Metazoa; phylum Chordata; class Mammalia; order Chiroptera; family Pteropodidae; genus Pteropus; species Pteropus vampyrus. The sequence continues at coordinate 16,192,947 of NW_011888795.1, forward strand.
GTCATTTTACCTGCAGTAACTGGTAGGAGGAAAGTCCTAGATATTTTCTTCTACTTCCTTTATCCCTCTAAAGCCACGATACTCCTGTTCTGTGTTTTACCTTTTACATTTACAGTCACATTTTTAATTTGGCCCAGATATGACTGACCCACAAGTCACAGTACGAATTCTGGAATAAAAATTCTCTCAGGTTCCATGAAGGACTACAGAACCAAACTTTCTCTGCTTATTTATATAGTCACTAAGTCTAGATCCTCTATGTATTTTGTGTACATACTAAAATTTCTCCTAAGCATAATTCTCAGTGCAGGAAATATTACTAAATCCCTGAACTGTTTTGAAGGGTATTTCAATATATTTGTTTAATAATGCAATTAATTTCAGTTGATAATAATTCCAAAGATATAATTTAGAATTGGAAAGAGAAAAGGGAGCTAAATGTAATAGAAAAAAGTGTAAATACTCTTGGAATTTAGCTAATAATGCCCACTGAGTAAAAGGACATTTCAAAGTCACAGGTTCTTTTAGACTGAAGCTTGTGGAGATTTTGAAAAAGGCTAGAGTAAAGAATACAAATGTCAGAATGACAATTCTCTAAATATCAAGGATCAATACAACTTTCCTCATCAAAAAAAAAAAAAGAAACATTTAAGTCAATTTATCCTGCAAATTGCAATAATTTGCGGAAGCATTCATTAGGAATGTTCGCAGTGTCTGAAAAGAATAATCCTGCATTTACCAGATAACCATGTGGTAGGTACAGTTTGACTAACCATACAGTCACATGTGAGGAGTCTGGTTCCTGGTTAAAAAAACATTGTGTGGTTATTCAGGACTGACCATAGGCAATTGAAAAAGCATTATCTGTCAGGCCTCATGGGGGAAGCTGCCCCATTCACATGGGACTTTGTGCACAGCCAGTGAGCTGCAGTTGCTGAAGGAGTCACTCGCTGAAGGGGACTCAGGCACCCTTGTCAACCAGGCTCTTTGCTATTTGCATTTTGAGCCTCAATGCCTTCATTCTCAGTCTTCTTTACCAGAAGTTTTGTCACAGGTCCTCTTCCGTAATCTTTGCTAAGGCCTCATTGGAGGGACTGAGGTGAATGCAGCGGAGAAAAATGTAACTTAAGGACACTTCCTCGCTCTAAGTGTTCAGAATTTACCATTTCTAGCCCTTTCTCCTTACCCTCTTCTATACCCCAGGTGCATAAAACTATCGGAGCCTTTTGTTCTGTACTCCTGCAACAGTAAGCCCATGCCCCACATCTGTGCTGATCCTCCCGACACTTGACTGGTGCATCTTTCCATGGCAGAAAATAGAACAGGGGAGCCAAAGCTCTCTCTGGTTTTAAACTCTTGCTTATATCATCGCAGTAAATGATTAAAGACTTAAGTCTTCCATTTTTAGCTTGTTTTTTTTTTTTTTAATTGGTTACTTCCACACTTGATAGATAGTTTAGCTCTGTCTCTCCCATTTAAGCTAAGCTCTCGACAACATGTTGACATAGGTTCTACAATATTACTCCACAACCTTGCTATTTTTAACACAAAAATACAGTTAACCTCTCAATATGGTCTCATTTCTTATAAAAATGTTGATATATATTGAGAAAATACATAGAAAAACTATTTAGATTACCTTATAGCCTCAACAAGTATTTATTAATTTCTCATCCTAAAGAACCCAAAGAGTCTTCATAATTATAAAGTTATTTTGTTCTACATCACAGAGCTTTCATATAGGATCTTAACTTTAGGATTCCTAAACATGCAGAATACTAATTTGTGCTTTGAGAACTTTTCCTACTCTTCAGTTATATAACAAACAGGCTTGAAAAGAGTATAAGCTTTGGACCAGATGTTCTGATTCTGTTCCTTACTAGACCATAGTCCAGGACCAGTCCATAATGATTTCTGACTTTTCTACCTCAAATGTTATTAAGAAGATTAGGTGGGGCTACTATGTAAACTGTTATATGTTCTCTTCAGAATTTATGAGACTCATAAAGATATGCATAAACAGTAAAAAATTTAATGAATATTAGTAATAATATATTTGATCTTTCTGGATCAAAGATATGTTATCAGATTAAAAATGTTAATACAGATACAACACTTAGAATAGTGAATAGACATAGCTCATTACTTCTTGTATTGAACTTACATCATCATCATCATTATCAAAATCTCATCATCAATAAATATGTAGTGTAAATGGAACAAACTGAAGAAAAAATATAACTAGAAGAATCTATGATCAGTGACCATAGATTAATAAGGTTATTCTTGCTTTTATAAATCACTAGATATTTTACAACCACATCACTATCATTCTTCAAAGTACAGTTTACCATTCCAGAAAATACTGATATTACTCAAAACATTTTTGGAACATGCTACATTGAAAATGCCTTTGTAATTTATAAATGAAGTTATTTTATTAATTTATAATTATATTTCACTTTCAAAAGTTGAATTTCCAATACCCAATTTCATCATCTGCTTTATTTACTAAATTACTTATTTGATAAGTAATTATCTGTTTTATTTACCAAATTACAATTACTTTTTTATTCTAAATTTACTTGTTATTGTTGTCAGAGTCAGATTAATCACTTAAAGATACCAATTTGCCACTATTTAGGAGTTTGTTAAAGAAAGTTTTTCCTGTTTTAGAACAAGTCATTTATGTAGAATGAGATTCAAATTCTGGCTTTGCCACCCCATAATTTTGTAACTTAGACAAGTTACTCAAACTCTAATATTTGATTTTTTCATATGAAAATGAGAATAATAAGTTTAAATGCATAGAATGAGATTAAATACAATTATGTGAAGAAAATATAGAAGAGAATGTGTTCACAGTAAACACCATGGGTTATAGCAGTTTGGCCCACTTGTTTTATTATGGTTTTTCTCTAACATTGGACATCCTTCACATAAAGATATGTTTAAAAATTATATATTTTACAAATAGTCATGAAAAACCTGATTTTTTAAAGAAAATTATTTTTTTTTAAATTTAAATTAGTTTCATGTATACAGTACATTGGTTAGACATTTATAGAGTTCATAAAACTATATAGTTTGCTCCCTCCCTCCCCTGGTCCTCCACCTAGCCAACATATTAATGCTAACTGCATTCCCTCTGTTGTGCTCACTATCCCTGTGCCCAATTATCAACTACTAATTTGTACTTCTTCAACTCTTCACCCCATTCTCCCAGCCCCCAACTGAAAACTAATTTTTTTAAGGAATAAACATGACTGCGGCAGTCATGTAACATGTTTGTTATATAAATCTTCATAAAGTAAATAATCTAAAGTTAATATATAATTATATTATTTAATCAAAGTAGGACTTTTAATATTTTACTTAAAATTGTATTTAATGCATTTATATGCAAATATCCACTAATTGTCATAGCAGGGGAGTTTCATTAAAACCTAGGTTAATTGAAAATCTCTTCACTTGCTTACTATTAGATCTAATTATCTGCTTGCCTTTAAATGTTTGAACATTTACTGTCCATTTGTAAATGGAAATTTTTTGAAGGCTGGAAGTAAATTTGATCAGGGCTTCTTTTATATTTTATAAGATGGTCTATATTCAAACCTGGAATTAAGATATGCAGTTATTCTTTAATAACCTGTTAATATCCTTCATAATTAAATAATGTATATAACCCTAATTATTAATTTTCTTTATTGTTGCTTTTGTAGTGGTTAGCCATCATCTAATCTCCATAGCTACTAATCTTATTATACCATGAAAGTGCTAAGATATTTTTTAATCAGCCTTTAATAAAATTCATAAAGAAAGTATCATTAAACATCTAAGAACAATGGGACACAATCTTGTAGATGAAAAGCAGTTAAGTCCAAGAAATAAAGAAATGGTGGTTAGGAGAATTATTTGTTTACCCACTGGGATAGTTAATTTTGTCTCAACTGGGCCTCAGGGTTACCATATATTTGCTGGGTGTGTCTACGAGGGGGATTTTGAATAAGATTAACATTTAAATTGGCAGGCTGAGCAAAACAAATTGCCCTTCCTAATGTCTGTGGGCCTCAGTCAATCGGTTCCAGGTCTGATTGGGAGAAAAAGTCTGTCTGATTTTCAGTAAGAGAGAATTTTTTTCTGTCTGAATGCCTCTGCCTTGGAACATCAGCTTTTTCTCTTGCTTTCACACTTGAACTGAAGCACTGGCTCTTTCTGGTCTGAAGTCAGCTGCCCTTCAAATGGGAACTCCACCATCAGCTCTCGTGGGTCTCAGGCCTCCAGACTCAGACTGGAGCTAAACAATCAATTTTCCTGTGTCTCTACCTTGCTGACAACTCACCCAAAAGATCCAGGATTTGTCTCCATCCATAATAATGTGAGCTAATTCCTTATAATAAATCTCTTTATATATATAAATAAAAATATAGATACAGGTATAAATATAGATATATACATAGAACTATAGCTAGCTAGAGATATAGATACATATCTAGATATATATACACATACATATGGAATATAAATAAATTTATAAAATATATATTTAAGTAAATCAGCCTTTATAAAAATATTTTTTATCTATATATTAAAGATCTTAATATTCTTTTTCTGCTAAATGAGCATTCAATATGAATCACTGATAAGTTATTAAGTTATTAGGTTTCCTTTGAAAATATTGGGCTATGTAGACATAGCCATTGGTTATACTTCATACTTTTAGTTTTGCTTTCTAGAGACCTAATAACCTCTCATAATTCTCTGGGATTCCTATCATCATTCTATCTAGCTGTATTTCAGCCAACACAGAGAGATTATACACAGTTTGTTGATTTTTATATTGATTTTCTTTGAGATCTCTCATTTTGATTTTGTTATGGGTTTCCTTAGGGGCATTACATATTCACCTTATACAGTAATATCACATAGACTAAGTAAACTGTATATTTTTTTCGCATAATAGGATAAGGGAATTTTAAGGATAAGAGTTATAACAAGCAATTGAAAATCACGGACATACAAATCAATGCATTTCTAATTCTACTCCTTTAGTTCACAGACAGATATAAATAAACCCATAAAAATGAAAAAAAAAAGGCAAACTAAAATTAATATACGCTGACTAAACAAAATTCTTTAACTGGTTATGCATTGATTTTAAAAAGATCACTTTTATTATTTTTGTGTCCTATTTCAAGACTAAATTCCTGCCATTATCTCCACTATCTTCTGGAACTTGTTTTAAGTAGATATTAAAAATTTGGCAATCTATTTTATAGTCTACTGTAACTGCTCTATTATATTTATTATGTCTTCATCTCATGCTATATTCTAGATTTTAATTCCTCAGTGCTAACTTCCAATTCATTAGTTCTTTCTGTAAGTGTCTAGTCAAATGCATAACCTATTGCATTTTTTATATTTCAATAACTATATTTTTATTTCTAGGTTTCATAAGTACTTTCTTTTCCTATTTATATACTTTTAATCTATTATCTGAACTTGAATAAACATGTATTATAAAGTTACATAACATTTTTTCAAAAGAGAATTTATATTCTAAATGTGTTTTAGCTGCCTTTTTCACAATAAAAAATTATATTAAAAATTATATTTCCTTTTATTTGGAAACTGGGTTTCTAGGTTGAAGTTTACTTGAATGAAAAGTTTTTGTTTAATTATTTTCTCCTTGTGATGATTTTTCTCTTTCCAGTGGTATTATGGTTGGTGCCAAATAAATCTGATCCGAAGTGATAATGACGTTTTGGAACTTTTAACACAAGAAGCTATTGGGAAAATCAGTCTTGGAAAGATTCAGCCTCTAAGCCAATGGACAATTTGGTTCAATTCCTAACTTCTTTAGGCTTACAGTTTATGGAAAGCTACAATTACACACAGAAATTGATAAGATTTGTTTTTTTAAACCTAATTTCACTTGCAGCAGAATACAACACATGCCTTGAGTAGGGTTTTGATCCCATTTAAGAGCGTCACATTAAGATATTTACATTGCTTGGGAAATGAACTCCTCATTGCCAATGCATCGATATGACTCTTTTAATTATGTATTTTAACGTTTTACCTGTTGTCGTATGTTTGGAATAAAGGTATCAAATAATGAAAATAGAGTCATTATGAAAAAAAAGTATCAAATATTTTATAATACTTCTTTTAGAACAATCTAAAAAACCATACGAATGTATGAGCATGGCTTTAAGACTTTAAAATAAAAGTATGTACAAGTTATGGACAAGAAAATATCTTATTGTAGATCACTTATCAGCTTATTATGGTATTAAAACTATCATATTTAAATTCTAACATTTAGAAAGTATAGTAGTGGCTTGAACTAAACTAATTATTTCATAAAATTAGAAATATTCTGAAAAATATAATAAAGGAGATTTGTATGAGTCATAATAAATACACAATCTTCAGATTATAAATTATACTTATTTTGTTAATAATTTGGTTTCTACTTTTAAATACTGTAAACAAACAATTCTCAAATTTATTGTGATATAGCATACCAATAAAACATAAAAGCAGAAAATAAAAATTGAGAATGAAAAATAAATTTATATAACAATTTTAAAGGATGTTCATTATCGAATTTTCACTGATACTTGCATATTATGTAACACAATTCTTATGTAGAACAGAAACAAGCTTGTGAGTCAGAACTTAGTTCTGCTGTTCAGTAGGTTTATTTTCATTTTGTTAATGCTTTTCTTTGCTGTGCAAAAACTCTTTAGTTTGTTGAAGTTCCATTTGTTTATTTTTTCTTCTGTTTCCTTGCCCAAAGAGAGATACCCCCCCACAAAAAATATTGCTAAGAGCAATGTCAAAGAGTTTCCTGCCTATGTTTTCTTTGGGGAGTTTTATGGTTTCAGGTCTTATCCTTAAGTCTTTAATACATTTGGAGTTTATTCTTATATATGGTGTAAGAAAATGATCGAGTTTTATTCTTTTGAATGTGTCTGTCCAGTTTTTTCAACACCATTTATTGAAGAGATTGTTTTTACCCTATTGTATATTCTTGCCTCCTTTGTCATATTAATATGACCATATAGGTATGGGTTCATTTCTCAGTTCTCTGTTCTGTTCCACTGATCTATATATCTATTTTTATGCCAGTATCACACTGTTTAAATTACGATAGCCTTGTAGTATAGTCAAATATTTGCCAATGATACATTTGGTGAAGGGTTAATATCTAAAATATATAAGGAACTCATGCAACTTAACAACAACAAAAAAATCTGATTTTAAAAAATGGGTACAGGATCTGAATATACATTTCTCCAAAGAAGACTTACAAGTGGCCAGCAGATATATGAAAAGATACTCAACATTACTAATCATAAGGGAAATTCAAATTAAAACCACAACGAACTATCACCTCACATCTGTCAGAATGGCTCTCATGAAGAAATCAACAAACAACAAGTGTTGGTGAGGATGTAGAGAAAAAGAATCCCTCATGTATGGTTGGTGGGATTGTAAATTGGCACAGCCACTATGGAAAACAGTATGGAGCTTCCTCAAAAAATTAAAAATAGAATTACCATATGATCTAGCAATGCCTCTTCTGGGTATTTATCCAAAGAAATCTAAAACACTAATTCGAAAAGACATAAATGCACCCCTTTGTTCATTGCAGCATTATTTATACACACATAACTAAGATATTAATGCAAACAGTGTCCATCAATAAGCAAATGAATAAAGAAGAGGTGGTACATATATACAATGGAATATTACTTAGCATAAAAAAGAATGAAATTTCTCCATTTGCGACAACATGGATATACCGAGAGGGTATTATGCTAAGTGAGATAAGTTAGGCAGAGAAAAATATTATGTGATTTCGCTTATAAGTGAAATCTAAAAAAACTAAATAAACAAACAAAACAGACACTCATAAATATAGATAACAAACTGATTGCTGCCAGATGGGAAAGTAATTGCATAGTTGGGCGAAAAAGGTGAAGGGATTAAGAAATACAAATTGGCAATTATAAAACAGTCATGAGGATGTCAAGTATAGCATAGAGAATATAGTTAAAAATATTGTAATTGTGTATGGTGTTAGATGGCCACTAGATTTATTGAGGTAATCATTCGGTAAGTTATATAAATATCTATGTTGAAACTAATATAATATTGTATGTCAACTGTAATTGAAAAAAAATAAAAAAATAAAAAGATAAATTTGGTTCTGGAATCTAATAGGCCTGGATGTGAATCCAGGCTTGGGCATTCACTAGCAGTGTGGCTTTGGCTCAGAATTACAACCATTTTTAACCTCAGATTTCTTATTTGTAATATAGGGATAATAGCTATATCTACCTCATAAGAGTTTTGTGAAGATTAAATGAAGTCAAATATGTGAAGCATATAACGTTGTCCAGCACAAGGTTAGTGCCAACAATTGTTATTTCTAGAAATCAAACAAATAAATAAATAATTTTTTTCATTAACATAATATAAACTTTTACTAGTGATATATATATAATATACATATTATATATATATATATATATATAATAATTATATATATAATCACTGGCACTGGGCCATGAGTTCCTCAAGAAAAGATCGTTTTTGAATCTTCAAGATCTAGCACAGTATCTACAATAGATTGAAGGGGTTCAGAACAGGCCTTTCCAAAATGTGCCTGTTTGGAATGCAGATTATTTTGAGCTTAAAGCAATTGTGATCCTACAAGTTCAAAAGAAACTTTTACCTCTGTGTTAAAGAATTTAAATTGGGGGCCTTGCCCATAATAAGTGTTATCACCAGAAACAATTTTTATGATCTATCTATAGGACAGGGCAAACTTTGAATTATTGAATATCTGCTCTTCTTATCATCCTGTGAATGACTTTTCTCCCCACTGAAGCCCCAAGATGCCTTACCTCACCTCAGAATGTCACATATACCTCATTTTACCTTTCTGTCCCTGAGCCTCTCATGCGGGGTCTCTGAATGTCATATATGTAGGTTTTCCCTATATATGTATGTAATTAAATTTGATTATTTTCTCTTGTTAATCTATCTCATGTAGATTTAATTATTCAACCAGCTTAAAAAAATCTTGAGGGGTAGAGGGAAATTTCTTCCTCCCCCACAAAACAAACAAACAAACAAACAAACAAACAAATGGAAAGCACAGACATATTCCTTTAGAGGCTCACATATATAAAACAAAAATTTATTTACTGAAACACTGGACATTTCTTATGCAGTCAAAATCACCATAGTACATTTTTTAGCATGTAATGATAAAAAAGCATTTTAAAGATACTAAACTATCAAAGAACAGGGCTTTCCTGAAATGTGATGTTAAGGTTAATATACCTCTAAACTTCTAACACCTCAAAGCAATTGCTATAAACCTCAGGGCACTTCTGAGCTTTTTGAAGTTCTTAAAGATTTGGTACCAGTGATCACAATTTCATCCAAAGGTAAGGAGAATCTTTTATTCTCACCATTTTTTTTTTAAGCAGGTGAAAATTTGTGTGAAGTCATCCAGTCATCCTTTCTTTCCTCACCTTTCCCTCCTATCAACTCGATTTTTTACTATACTATCTTGACTTATCTGAGCTCAAGTTCCAAATTCTGTTTCTGCTTATTTATTATACTTTTTACTGAGAAATATTTGCTCAAATTGAGTCTCTAAAATGCATGACATAGGCAATTTTCATGGTAAGAAAATCACTAGCAAATACAGCTTTCCCTCACTTCTCAGGCATAGCAGTTGCTGATGTTAATGGAGCTAGTCATTTGCTTATCACGGGTAAAATAGATTTCATATTGATTGGTTTGACTCAGGACTATGGTATTCCAATTAAGATTGCTAAAAAGAACTATAGAATTGTAAAAAAAAAAAACAATAATAATATGAACTGAGCCACTTCAAAATGGAGTTGGAGCTGTTATCCCAGAGGAACTGCCTTACACGCTGTTTTACTCCTCAAACCCGGGAATGCTGGCAAAACAACCTTCAACCTGGGTCTAAAACATCAATTATATTAACAATGTTTGCAAAGCTGACAGGGAAGCAGATATATGACTACCTGACTGAAAATTAAAAACGTTCATTAGAATTAGCATCACTATGTTAGTTTATCTGCACCTATAGAAATTCCTCCCTTTTATTCAAGTAATGATTCCCCTTCCCTTTTTCATAAATATCCCTCACCTTCACCTCATACAAGAATTTAGAGATCAAAGTACTTTTAAACCCTTTTTTAAAAAATAAAATAGCCTCATTTGTGTTTCTGCCTGAATCGGTTCTGCCTTAACCTGTGCTCTTGAATAACTATTCTTTTGGATCTTTTTGCCTTTCACTTTGGCCTTTTATTTTGACGTTAACATCTAAACCTCAAGTTAAAACAAGCAGTGATGCAATGACATACAGATAGATATTTATACTCTGATATAAGTCGCTAGCAATTCCACATTATAGATGATGTTCAGGTTCATTTCCAAAAAGACAAGATAGTGGAATGAAAGTGGACTTTAAATTATAAAAATCACACTTTACTGCCACATTTTTTTTTTTTAACTTTAGAATCATTCATATATCGGCCATTAGCCTATACTTCAAATCTCACTTCTTTTTTTAAAAGAAATTGTGTTTTATCAAGCGCTTTCCTTCAAAAGCAACTAATATCCATAATAGCAGGTCTTTAGCACAAAACTCTCTTAGAGCTAATTCTGAAGTTCTCCCTCTACAGCTCCTGTTGTGTTTTCTACTGTTGAATGATATGACAAGGTCATATGTACACAAAGCATGTCACTGAATTCAGGGAGCTGGTGAAGGCAGTAAACCACTCTTTTCACTCCTATATTTTAACAAATATCAAGTTTAAACAGAATATTGTGTTCCCTGATTTACATTTTTATAGTTCTAATGATAAAATAATACATTTTAAGTGACCCAAAGAAGCCAAAAAACAAACAAACAAATAAAATCCCAGAAACCTAGAAGGAATGACACTCTTTAATTAAAGCTACAATATTGTAATTTTGCTATCTAATGGCCCAGCTACCAGCTTCTGTCTAACCCTTTGAACCTTCCAACTTCCTCATGAATTCCTTGAGAGACAGGATCTTTCAGTCATGTCTAATTTAACTATGAATATGTAGATAGCTGAAGACCACATACTCAGGTAGTGGAGAACTGAGGCAATTATCAGAGTAATTCAAGTAGACAAATTTCCTACTGAAGAAGAGATAATGTTTACTTGAACTATTCAGATTGGCTGTCTATAATAATTAAATTCATTAACTTGCTCCTTCTCTTCACTTTGCCTCTGAACACACAGCCTTTTTGCTATTGAAAATACACAAGTCATCTCAAATATCTATTTGTGAGTTTACAAAACACTCTATTGATTACTTGCAAAATAAGTTCACAAGTTTAATAAACTATAATTCCCAGAGAATTAGAGGGGGCATCCCTGGAGGGGTTATAAAGATGGAAAAAGAAGGATAAATCATAACAAGTTCTTTCTGATTCTCTAAGATCTAACCCCCATCCAAGTGACCTTGCTGTAGGTGAAACTTGCACAACCACCCCCACCACACATATGCACACCATTATGTCATTGGTCAGCTATCCGAGATTCATATTAAATTTTAATAAATTTAATAATTTAATAATAATTGTGTTAATAAGAGTCTGTAGTTCTTCATCTTTAAAGGCAACAAGCAGGCTTTTTTTAGCATAAAAGAATTTAGAGATCAAAGTACTTTTAAACCCTTTTTTAAAAAATAAAATAACCTCGTTTATTTCCACAGGTCTCTAGTCATGTAGCTCTAATTCTTGGCATTGCTTTTCTTCTGCTATCTATCACCATACCCAGTCCTTCAAATCTTCACTGTTATTAAAGCCACCTTCAGGGAGTCATCACACTGGAGTCTCTTCAGATTTCTCCTCACCAATCATACCACTAACATCATGTTTGCTTGCTTGGATAACCAAGACTGAACCCAGGATATAGGGATTGATGCAACTTGATTAGGAGGAAGTCAAAACAGCCCCTACCTAGAAATAAGTATGAAAAACTCTGGGGAGAAACTAGTTAAAAAGAAAAGGAATCTTGATGAGATTCTCAAATTTGAGAAGACTTTCTATCAAGAACACATTACTTTGGCTAGAAATAGCAGAAGTGGAAGCACACCAAAGAAGCAAGGAAATTAGAGGTCATAAGTACCCAAAGCCAGCTGAAACATCTATGAAACAAACTACCCTGTAAATGTTCTGGATGTATCTGCAAGATAAAACTTATTGAACCCAATATTGCTCAAGCTCAGGGATCTCCATTTGCTCTGAACAGGTTGGATATAATTGGAGTAGCTCAGATGGATTCAATCATTAGCTATTTCTAGAGAAAGAGAGGGGATGAGCTTATTTTCTTGGAGCTGGTGCCAACTCAAGAACTGACGTACAGGTAAAGCAAATAGTTGCTGAATATTGTAAAACATATAGCTTATAGTCAACTTGTATCTATGGAAATGCTCCCGAGTGACCACAAATGTAATTTGGAGAGAGATTTGGAAATCTGTATTGCAACACCGGGAAGATAGATTGACTTTTAGTGCATGAGAAAATCAATCTGAGAAAAACAAACTACTTTTTCCTGGATGAAGCATACAGAATGCCTGAAATGAGATTTACTCCATACAAGATTATATATCAGTTAAGATCTGGTAGGCAAGCCCTAATGTAGAGTGCAACTTGGCCAAAAGAAGTAAAACAGCTTGCTGAAGACTTCCTAAAATATTATATTCATATAAACAGTAGTATACTAAAACTAACAACAACAACAACAACAACAACAACAACAAAATAATATTCTTCAGATTGTGGATATATATGACATATGCAAGGAAGAAAAACCTAATGGAAACTAATAGAATGGGTCTTGAGTGACAGGAAAAGAAAACCATTGTTTTTGAGAAACCAGAAGAAGATATGATGAGCTTATCAGAGAAATGAGAAGAAAGTAGACTTTCATGAGTATCCATGGAGACAAGAGTAAACAGGAAAATCACTGGGTTCTAAATTAATTCAAACACAGAAAATTTGTTATAATAATTGTTACTAATATGGTTTTCAGAGGGCTACATGTAGAAGATGTAAAATATGTCCTCATCTAATTGGAAGATATGCTCACAATACTACAATACTTTCTTCCTACCTAATAACATAAAACAAGTTTAAGTTACTTTATCTCTGCTTCATGAAGCCAATCAGGCAATTAATCTCAAGTTGTTTCAGCAGTCAAAGACAGGCATTCAGGTCATTCCAGGGGTAGAGGAGGCATGAAGGATGACCATAGAGCCCAATATTTACACAAAAGGGGTGGATTTAAAACCTTTACATACAGGGAAAATTATAACGAAGGTTACTTAAATCTGCTTAAGAGACATTTGGGGGCAAAAACTCAAAATGGTGTTTACAGTACTGCAAATTACATCTGTGCTTTGAAAGTCATTTTGTGTCTGTTGTTATATAGACTGATTTTAGGATTGGTAATTCAACAGACACCAGAATGGTTATGATAGCACTTCAGCAATAAGGAATTAATGTTCCAAATATGCACATGGTATGAACCAACAGCCATATGCATATGCTGCGAACTGTGGCTGCACCTGTGAATGATATCTAGTGCCAATTGCATATTCTCAGTAAGGCTTTGGAAGTATATGTAGATGTCTGTTTTTCATAATTGCCCTTTATATCGATGTTATCACACAAAATAGTTATTTAAGAAAAGCAGACATGACTGCAGTGAGCAGTATTATAGTTCAATTTCTGCTATTTAAATTGGATATACTTCTATATTCCTGAAACAATTTTTAGTGTTTTTTGAGGGGGAGGTACTATAAAATACAGGTAGTTTTTTATAAAAGTAGTCACACAGTGTTTTAAAATACAATAATTCAATGCAATGCCTGGCCTTCAAAGAAAAAAAAACGAAGACTAAGTAGAAATTGTATTTTATTATATATATATGATGCCATGTAAAGTTTGCTTAAATGAAGTGTATTTTTAAATGTAAAAGATAAAATTACTGTTAAAATGTAAAATGGAACTCTATCCAAACAAGAGATTACTCAAATAGCACTTAAAAATAAGCAAATTTGGTAAAAAAGCTGGTATTAAGCATTGGATCCAATTCAATTAAAAAACAAACAGTTGGAAGTTACTATAATAAAACAAAATAAATTCTTAGAAATATAAATTACAAAAAAAAATATTAGCTATCAAGGTTTGGGGTTCAGTGAAAGGGGTACTAAGTATGTTATTTTGGCATCTTACAAGCAGGGATTTAATGGATGCCATCTTAAATTGAAACAAGTAGTAAAAAAGAGCGTAATGAATCCAAAAGTTTTCAAATTTTATTGCAGGCTCTTACAGAAACTGATAAATCTTATAAAGAATCAAAATTAAATATAATGCTTTTCTTAATATAACATGCAAATAATTACTTTATAAAATATTATCTATCATCTACCTCTGCTCATCTCTACTTTACAACTGTATATTTACATCAAGATTATTAAAATAATGTTCATAAAATATTAACAATGTTTTTTGGAAATGTGGGATTTGGGTTAACTTTCAAAAATTTTAACCTTTATACTCTTCTCTATTGATTGAAATTATTATAGTAAGAATCTATCAGAAGGTACTGGCAACACTGGTTTCCTTGAGAAGAAAAATTTGTTGACTAGGAAACATAAATATGAGGAAACTGTTCACAATCTTCACCTTGGTAACTTTAGCATTTTGAATCCTTGTGAATACCTTAGTAATTGAGAAAAACAAAGTAAGTTAAAATTATTTTAGTGATTTTATAAAGTTCACACACACACACACACACACACACACACAGAAATTTAGAAATCTAAAGTCATTAATATTTATAACTAGTTGAAATCTTAAATCCAACTCTACTCCCAAAACTCTACAATTGTATTGATATGTGGATATATCAACATAAAGCCCTTGTCAGAACTTATTATAAAATACATTCCCATGACCGATAAAAGTGCAGAAACATTGTTTTTTCCATGAATAATATTACATAGTTATCTATCTCCATTTAGTCTGATGATGCTCTGATCTCTGAGACAAAGCAATGTCCAGTTCTAAATAAGATAGTTTTACGATGTGAAAATACTGTAAATTGTTTAAAGAGCTGTAAAAGACATTCTTAGAAGAGAGACTATAAATAAGTCTGCCTGCTAAAGGAATATTTTATCACAGATTAAGAGTTTAGCATTATTAGACATTACCTTATAAATGATAAAAAGCAATTTTATAAGATATTATCAAAGTAAACGTTTGCATTTTAACAATATTGTAACAAAGAATTGAAATAATTTAAGCTTGTTAAATAATCATTGATATTTTCAATAATTCATTTCTAAAAAAATGAGAAAAAACACTCTTAAATATTAAAATCACCTCTATTATGGATGAGTGCTTAAAGTAGTTCAAATTTTGCAGATAATTTTCTCTTTAAAAATAAAAAATAATATTAATTTAGTGTTCACACTTTGATTTCTTCCAATGAGAAATTTTCTTTCTAAGTAATTATAAAGGAGTTTAGCTATTTACTTGTAGCAAGCTGCCAAACTTTTAGAGTCTTCTATAAAATGGTTTGCAAAATTGAGACATAAATCTCATGTAAGATTTCTAGTGATCAATTCATTTAGAAAAACAAGAAACCAACCCAAACAACTAAAGAGTCACTCATAAGGAAATCTAAATATGTAAGCCTTATTATTTTTATTATTTCTACATATAACAATGCATGTTAACATTACTTTAACAACAAATTCCAACATATCTGAAATTATCGTTAAGAGGGAAGATAGTAGATGCTAGCAACTTAAAGTAAAAAGCACTAGGTTAAATTCATACAAGTAAATTTCATTGCTGAACAAGCATAAATGTTTTCTTCAAATAATAAGCTTATTTGTGTACACAAACTTTAGATATATCCAACAAAATAGTTCAAATTATATTTTAATTAATAAAAACAGTTAACATTTTGAGGAAACATAGAAGATATGAAGCAATGAAAAAATACTCAATTTAACTTTTTCAGTAAAAGCTTTCAAATTTATGTCATAAATCACAGGTGAGCATTATAAATTGATTTTTCTTTAAAACAAAACTAAAATAATATTTTCCTGGGAAACACACTTAAAGCAACTTTCTATTGTTTAGAGTTGAAATTTTGTTTTTGTTCTTTGTTCTGTTGTTTGTTTTTTGTTTGTTTGTTTGTTTTTACAACTAGAGGCCACTCATTGCTTACAAGATCAAAATAAGCTAGTTTACTTATATACTAGGAATATGTGAAACTGCTCTTGAATTGCTTTTTCTCCGGTGACCTAAAAATTAATCTTTCAAGTATATTTTTTAGAAAAATTGGACAAATAACATTTTCATTCATAACATTTTTCGTGTAGGTTGCACTTTAAAATAACAATGTTTATAAAGAAACAGTTTTCCAAAATGTTGAACAATTTTGTATGGATATTTTAAAGTGCCATGGGTCAAGAACAATAAGTTGTTTCTCCATTATTCCATTTAAATAAAACTTATATGTCTTGCAGAACTTTTAAAATTCCTGTTAGTGGAAAACAGGAATATTAAATGAATTATATGAATACAAAATCTAATCAAACATGTTACTAACTTTGATTCAAATCTAAAAACAAAATTTTAAAAGTAATTTTAATGAAATGTATTTAATTATTTTTAAACTTTATTTCATCTTTGTAAGTCAGCTGATTAGTATCTATTTTAAAGTGGTTACTGCTGATTTTCCCTAGTTTTGGTTATAATCATAGACTCTGTAGCCAGACTGCCTGGGTTCTAATATTAGCTTTGCCAATCGCTGGCTCTGCTACTTTGGACAAGTTACTTTTCAGCTATGTGTCTCCCTTTCTTCATCTGTAAAATGGGGTTGATAACAGAAATTACTTCATGAAGTTGCGAAAAAACAGCATGATGTAAAATGAACAGTGCCTGATACAGACTAAGCTTTATGTAAGTATTCAATACTATTATTTCATTTTTGTATTAATGACTGTACAATTATTATCAAGCACCCTGAGAAGGGTGTTTGATACAACAGACTAAGCTTAATTATTCAAACTAATGGTGTCCTTCATTGCATCACTTGAAAAATTTTGCAATCACCTCATACTGCCACTATTCCAAGAAATTTTGGAATTTCTCCTTTGGACTCGCCTTTAGAGTCATTCCAAAGCAAATAAAATAAATTGCATTTCACCCAGTACTGCAAACAGTATTTCCCAATTTGGCCATTCAATGTAGTTACAGTTAACAATAGTAACAAAACTTAAATGTACTGAATAATTTATATGCTAAGTATAGCACTGACGATTTTATAGTCATTTGATTCATTTTAACCATTTTAAAAAATGTTTTCATTCTCAGTCAATAAAGATTCACATCGTTGAGGACAATGTAAATAAAAAACTGGTGAAAGCTTTGGAGGTAATTCCGACATAAGAGGACACAAACAGTTTTGCATTATGATATGCCTTATGTCATTAGTGACCACTGGGGCTAAAAACACATTGTAATATATGACAATAAGATATGTTTTGGTCCTAATGATTCTCAAAGAATTATAATAAAATAATCTGTTTTCTAAAACTTGGGATTAGTCCCACAAAGTAGATTTTTTAAGCCTTGCTTCCCATTTGTTAAATGGGGATGATACACAACAAAAATAATGAATCTAAAACACATAATACAATGCCTGGCACATAGTAAATGCTAAATAAATTATAGCTGTTATTAATAAATGTTGGTTATTAACAGTCACAAAATGTGCATCTGATAAAGAATATCATAGCACAAAGATGCAAGACCTTTTTTTTTACTGCATTCAAATCTTTCTTGGTCTTTAGCTTTTATTATACTAAATGGAAAACTGAAACAATCTGGTGTTTTTGTCAAAAGAAAAAAATTTTGCACAAACACTACTGACATTGCTACCGAGGCATAACCTGATGAGGAGAAATTAGTTGTTATAAAGCAGACAGCTATGGCGAGAAAGAAACAGAAACCTTATTAAGATTTGTATACAGAAACAAACAATATAAAGCTACAAAAATGGCTTGACGTATCATTTTCTTTCCTCTCATTAATGTTTCCTTATATTGTTTGATTGCTGTTATTTATTCTGTGGTCACTTAAACAAGACCAAAACTCATTTATATGTAGTACAGCTGCAGTTTTTAGACAGTCTCATTTTTGTGTTTGAAAAATGAAAATGTCTGAAAATATAGTAAATGCAGTTTGTAATAGTAAAGTAAAATTAGAATACTATTCTTAAGGTTATCATAATAGAGCAAACAATAGCTCATAAAAAAGATCTGTAGTCATGCACAAAAACTTATCAAATGCCACAATGGTTCTCTCTGATAGCTACATAGGCCAAACTTAAGGAATATTATGATATTTTAGTAACTCTAGCAGCAACAGAAGTTCATTGTGAAGAATAAAGGCGCTAAAAAGACTAAGGTAATCAGTTTTCTCCATCTCTCTGGGTAATTATTAGAATAATAAGCTCTGACCAGAGGTCGTATATTGCCTAATGAAATAGTTCATCTGAAGAGAGGGTACAGTAATTCTTCCCAGTTGAAGGAGACTGTGGTATTAAACAAATCTAATTACCATAACCCAACAGTGCTGTATGATGAGGATGCACTTTCCTCTTTGCAGGCTGGACAGTACAGTATGCAGTGAATGCCCAACAATTAATCAAAAGACAAATGAGCTATATTAATACAAATCATCTTCAAATAGAATCCGTGGTAGATTTCAAGAATATCAAAACCAATAAAGCCAACACTTCAAACAGATATTCTGAATGTCCCTTTACAATAGACTCCCAGATAGAAAGAGAAACATATCTTCAAATCTAATTTCATCCTTTTGTAACTGAAAAAACAGATGTCTGAGGTTATGAGAGTGAGCACTTAAAGACACCAAAAAGTCTTAAGGACAAGGGAAAACCAAGCTGTACATTTCCTAACTTCCAGTTTAGTGTTCTCTGGCTGCTAAGTCTGATACTATTTACACGAAAGTTACAACAGTGACCTATTCTCTCTGTGCTAACATCAATTAAAGAGTACTCCAAAAAAACAAAGAGAATACTACCTCAGCAACAGAACACAAACCCGCCATGAAACTTCAGCCTTCCTTTCCATTCCCTAACCTACAAACAGGCAGATAGTAAACAGTTTTTTAGTTTACAGACAAGGAGATGTATTGAACTGTTAAAATACATGATAATTTCAATCTTTGTTTATATTTTCATTCTCTGAAATATTGGATTATTTTGAAGCATTTGACTCAAAGAAATTAGTCAATGTAACCCCTTCAGATATTTTTCCCTCTTCCTTGCAATAGCACAGACTTAAGTTACAAAAAATTTTACATGAATGGGAACATTTGATCAACTGAAACTGAGGCTAGGTTTCATATCATACTAGTTAAAAATGTACCCTGTGTTACATACGTATAAAATCTAAAGATGGCTATAGTTGGAATAAATAGATTGATTAACTCATGTTTTATGATTTGAATTAAATGCTAATATATTTATAATCTTATCAAACTATTATTTGAACTTTAATTTCCCAAGCCTACTTAAAAATAGGATTTGGTTTTTATCCACCTACTCATTTGTATTAAAATCTATACTACCAACTTCTATTTGGGTTTCTATACTAAAACTTCCAACTATAAACTGAAACCAAAATTTAAGAGTTTTATGTTCACCTGAAGTAATATTTCTATGACTGTAAAATTATGCTCCAGGGACTAATTCTGCTATCTTCAAAGCTAAGATAAAGAGTATAAGAAAATTTGAATTTGTCTAGCAGTCTCATAGTGCATAAGAGGGATGCTTTTCATTTACATTTCAAATCAGATGTTTTCTTTTTAGATTGGTGCCTGGATATGCGCAAGTTTTGAGAATAGGCACTTAAAAAAGCATCTATCATCTCCTGGATACAATACTTTATCTGGAAAATGTTGCCTCTATATTACAAGTGCTAAAATAGAGACAAAGAATTCACATGGTCTAACATGAGCAAGTACCATACCAAGTATTTGTGGAGAAGCTTGTTCTGGAATGAGTATCTTGTGGATGAATTTAGGAACCTGAGTTCTCTTAGTTTTATCTCCTCTCTCCAAACGTAAGTTCTTATTGTAAATTCAGGTAGGTTAGACCAGATGGTCTCCAAGATCCACTTCAGCTTTTTCTGAAACACATAAGTGCCACAGAAGGCAGTCTTGCATTATGGAAAAAAAATTGGTTTCAGGAGTTCTTGTCGCTATCCTTGGAACTTTCATTAGTCAGTTTTGCTACTTTGCCTAAGAGTTTCTTAACTTGTCCAAATTTCATTTTTCTTATCTGCAAAATAGGGATACTATCATCTGTCTATTTCAAGTGCTCATTCTGGGGAACAAAAATTTGATAATAAAATGATATATTAAAACATTTTTAAAATGTTAAGATGCTACGATAATGAACTGTAAAGGTATTAATAATTATTATGCTAAGATTGAATGGTATTAGAATTTATTCTAGCATTTAAATTCTATGAGAACATGAAAATGTAATGAGAACACAGAAACAAGACAAAGATTTCTTTTTGCAATCTGCCTTTCTACATATTTGGGATTTAACCACCCAGTTTATAATTCGAAGTTGAAAGATTGCAAAGATTTTTGTTTCTACAAATTCTTGTTTTATGTTGGGAAATTATTATATTTAATATCAATACAAATAGGTTTGAAGTTATAATGTAAATAATATATTTAAATATCCATTTTCAAATTAACTTGAATGTTTAGATGTTGACAAATAATTGGTTTAAAATATGGCCTTATAGCTCTATACTTTATGTCACCTTGCATATAATCATGATTATACCAATTTCATTTTCTTATTTTAACTTTCAAATTCCTCTGAGTTTACATCATGAACTTTGATGGATGAGCTAGACTGTTGTGTCTGTCTGAGCAGGTGTGAGATAAATTGCTGGGCAGGCTATGATCTTTGGGCAAATTACTCTCCTTGACTACAATATATATCGATGAGATGTGTCAGTGTTCATATACACACTTGTCAGTTGCATTACCCAGGTGATGAAAATACAAGTTAAGGGACCATCAAAATGAAGAGAGAAAAATTCACTGTGTCATAGGAAATTAGTCAAAGAACCATCACTTAAGCTGGAAATATAACGAGGTAAAACCTTTGGTAAATTTTGGTGGGGAAAAAAATTCAGACCACTTAGTCAAGTATAAGTTACTATATCTTTTCATCTTCGTCCCAAATTAGTTTTAATTAATACAAATGAAAGTAAACAGGACAATAATTTAGGATGTTTTAAGTGAAAAGGAACAGGTAAAACGGCTTATAATTTCAATTCAATAAATTTTGACAACTCATTCAAATTAAGAACTGCTTTGGTATTGCTTGTGGTTTAATAAAAAAAGAAAATGGATTTATTAGCTCTATTAAAGAAGTATTTAGAATATATAAATATTTCATTCAGAATCCTTTCAGTAGATATACTACATGTGCTCAGGAATAAGGCATTGTTACAATTAGTGAAAATTAATATGAGATTTAAAACAAAGACAAAAATGTCTTCCCTAATGAAGTAATTGTATTTTTTATAAAATAATTTATAAAAATATGACTTTTTGTAAAATAGTCATTGAACATTTCTGCTCTTTAATAAAAGCATGAATCAACCTTGGCTTTAAGACATAGAGTATTAGGCAGGTTGTATACAAAATATGTCAATAATTTAAGAAAAAATACAATAAGCAAAATTCAAGAGGAAGCCAAATGAGTCCCAATAATTTTATGCTTTACCAAACTAACTCCTAACTGACGTTATTGTACTCCCTAAAGCCTAGAAAGGTCATCCTGTCTCTCCCCTCCACTAGACTAGGTTATTTCAGATTAGTAAATTGATGTAGATGCACAAAGACATAATTACTTATGAGAACAAGTGTTTAGGAGAAGGAATTAGAGACAATCGGAAAATTCTATAACAGACTTAAGAGTGAAAAAATATTCAAATTCTCCAAGAACTGTTTTACCTATCTTCATTGTTATTGCTCAACAAAGTATATACTACCTTATCTCCCCTTTAATTTCTTCCAGATAGATCTTTTTCCTAAACACTGTGAACAATCTAATCTTAAAAGGGGGTTCACCATCTCAGGAAAATATATTATCCAAATATCACTTTAATTACCTATGTACATTCCTTAGGTCTGATACTTAAGTCAAAAATAAGATATTTTTAAAATACTTTTTTCTGAAAATTGGATATTCTTTAATATTACAAATACCATCACTTCAAATTAATAACTTTTTTTATTTAAAAGCTTTATATATATATATACTTTATCTCAGTAAATATAAAGTAAAAGTTCTAAATTTGCTAATTTTAATGTGAAAAAAGAATTGGACTACGTATTAATTATGTCAAGATTTCTAATGTGTTAAATATTTCAAAAACTCTCAAAATAACTTTATAAAGAAGAATTTTACTTTAATGCTGTATTACTCTTTTTCATGACAAATAATAGAGCAATAAATTTCTTTTCCTAATTAGTACAAAAGTTTAGCAAAAAATACTTTTAAAATTATAAGAGTATCTGACATTAAATAAAAAGGACTTTGCTTGAGAAGAGTAATTTACCTCATAGCATGAAGAAAGCTTAATTCTAGCACTGCACAAAGATTAGCAGGAGATATATATCTCCTCACCATCTGTTAATTCATACTCTTATCAGATAGATAGATAGACATATAGATAAAATGAAAAATTCTATTATTCTGATCCTCCTGCAGTTTTCTTACATCACAAAGGTCATAATATTATTTGTCATTATCTGTCTTGGTGGAAATCAAGAATAATGTAACTATTTCTGTCATGCAAAACACCCCAAAATGGAATGTTTTAAAAGAGTCTGATATGATGAAATTTTTTTCAGTCACCAAAAGGTTAATATGTGTGTTATCTTGATTCAAGCAGACCCTATGCGCATAGCCCAAATGTCTTTGGCAATACCCAGGTGAAAGCTGTATTCAGTTTCCTTGGAAACGTGCTAACACAACATTAAAAGACAAAGAACCCAAATGCTACCTACAGAAAACTAGCTCTTCTTAACTGAATACTCTAAATCTAATACTAATTTAATCAATTATATTGTACAAAGTTAAATGTTTGTTTTTTTAAACTACAAAATACTGAAATTATCAGTGAAAACAACTGATGTCCACACTATTGGCTCAATAGTCATCCAACATACCAATAACTAGAAAAGCAAGTAATGGAAAGTCAGAGAAATTGGACTACATGTTGATTATTATCAAGAAGCAATGAACACTCTATTGAGTATACTCCTATAATATGCAAGAGACGGGATGGCCTAGTTGAAAATCTAAATGAAATTTTGAATTTTTCTTGAAATGATGATCTGATGTCCCATTAAGAAAAATCATGTTATAATTAATATTAATGTTTCCATTTTTTTATTTATAGTTAAATTTTGGAGGAATAAAAATATTAAAGGATCTATTTATAAATATACAATGTTAATTAATATTCATTATTTACTATGTGTGAGGCATATGATAGGTATTATTGTCATCAATTACATATGAAGATGCAAAGATTTTGAGTTTAAGTTTCTCATAGTAAATAGTAACTAAACAGAGGATCTAGTATTAAAAATTATGTCTACGTCCAGAGCCTTAACTTTCATACTCTTCAGCCTTAGCTTAGTAAATCTAGAATATAGCAAATAGAAATATATGCATGTATATTGTGTGTGTGGACCTAGTATTTTTGGTTAAGTAGAATAAGAAAAATGATAAACCCTATAAAAAATAATTATTGGTGTGATACTCTAGGAAACATTGCTTCAATAATTTTGAAGTTAAATAAAGACAAATGTATAACTTTATTTAAAAAATAATAATATGTTCAATTTAAATTGTTATAAACTTTCAAAATTAAAATTGTTTATATGTACCATACATTTGTGTCCATTTTTCTTATTTCTGCATCAATTATGAAGCCATAAAAAGCATTTCTGAGTTCAGAGAAATGATTGTCTCTTTTTCCTTGTTTTGCAAAGGAGAAGCAAAGCTATTATATTCAATTTATACAGTGTTGTATGTTTTACCTATCCTTCTACTAAATTTTTTCATATTTCTCAATACCAGCTAACCACAATCTCTACTTGAACAATAGAAAGAAAACAAGGTAAAGGAGCACCATAGTTTTAATCTAACAAATTATAGATTACACTTAAGGACCAGTAAGTAAGCTTATCAGATCATTTTCCCTAAAATCAGATATTTTTCTATAGAGTAATTTGCTACAGTTGAATAAGTCCTGTGAAAATCTGAAGAGACTGTTATGGTTCCTGCAATTTGGGTTGCATAATCCATAGCAACCCCTGCATTTGGATTACATAATCTATAGCAACTGTGGCGAGTGTTGAATGCATACATGAAAAATATGGTTATGGTGACATAATAAAAGGCTACTATCATTCAATCTAGCAGTCCAACTGCAAAGAGTAATTTTGGAATCTAGAATGCTGAAATGTTTATAATCAGTAACTTTACTCCAAAGAATCACAAATTTTGTCTTTAAGAAATGAGTAAAAAAATATATATATCCTCCCTAAATACCTATATTAGACTAAGTTCTTTGGCAGAGATTGTAACTTAGCAACAGTGGTAAAGAAGAAAGTTCTAAAATGCTAATTAAAACCGATAAATGAGTAATCTTTTCTGACTTGTTTGCTAGTTTCTCTTCTTATCCAGACCTCAGTTAATAACCACTCAGAAAACTTTATTCTGTTTAGAGGAAATTTTGACATTCATTTTAATATCTTCCTTCTGAAAACTAGGTAAATATTATAATAAACAATTGTAAAATAAAAGTTTGATGATTTTCAAAAATAAAATGCCATTTTTACCTTTTCTCTGATATTTATCTTATATTTGGAGACCTACAATTGATTTTAGTATACAATTTAAGGTAATTAAATCTCAAATTAGATTTTTAAGATTACATTATTATTTTTTCACTTAAATAGTTATATGAATAGTGTGTTCATAAAGACATAATCTTTAACAATTATTCAGAATCCTGGAATTCTAGCCAGACTTAGAATGAAGAAGCAAAAGAGGGCCTGACTGTCCCCCAAATACTGGCATTTTGAAGTAGATGTCTTTGAACTTCCACTCATATACCTTTGAATAGTGGGACAATGCCTCTGCTTGAGTCACAATTTTGGCAGGAAACAAAAGAAATGATAATCAAACTCTCAGATAGTTATTACCTCTAAAGAAAACTCCCTTAAGTAATATTTAGGCTGAGAAGGTGTAGCAGACTTAGTAGTTAACACTATGCTAGACTAAAAGAATTTGGGGAGTTGATTAGTATTGTGACATTAGCCAAATGACTTAAAAAAAAAAAAAAAAAACATTTCAAAACTCTGATCTCAACAAAACAGAAACAAACTCATAGATACAGAGAATAAACTGATGGTTGCCAGGTGGGAGGGGTTTTCAGGGAAAAAGTGAAAATTCAAGATGTACAAATTGACAATTATACAAGCAGTCACAGAGATATAAAGTACAACATAGGGAATATAGTCAATAATATTGTAATAACTATGTTTGATGTCAGATGAGTACTGGATTTATAGGAGTGATCACTTTGTAAGGTATATAAATGTTAAATCACTTTGTTGTACACCTGAAACTAATAGAATATTATGCGTAAACTGTAATTAAAAAAATAAAAATAAAACCCTCTTTATTTTTAAATATTTAAAATTAGGGGATTGGAAGGTATACAAACGTTAAATCACTATGTTGTACACCTGAAACTAATAGAATATTATGCGTAAACTGTAATTAAAAAATAAAAATAAAACCCTCTT
>NW_011888795.1:16219860-16223105 GCF_000151845.1 Pteropus vampyrus
AAGGTATACAAACGTTAAATCACTATGTTGTACACCTGAAACTAATAGAATATTATGCGTAAACTGTAATTAAAAAATAAAAATAAAACCCTCTTTATTTTTAAATATTTAAAATTAGGGGATTGGAATGAACAATTTCTAAAGCCCTTTTCAAGAGACATAACAATGCCAGTAGAAGCCATTTAAGATACACAAAAGACATTATTTGCATTCTTTTTCATATTAATTTTCTTTCCATGGGGAATCGACTGTAAATTCTAGCATCTATATCAAGCATCCACCAAACTTTGAAAATATAAAATAGAAAAATAATTGTAGTCTAAAGCAATATGGCAACCTTTGAAGTACTTTAAAGGTTTTTTTGTTTGTTTGTTTTTTTTAATACAACTGAAGTACCTTTTGTTTTAGAATATTTAACTCTGAAGTATTGCTATGTATTATTGGGATAAGAGAAAAATCTCTTTTGCTAATAAATGTTTCTATGATTCTCAAAAGTGATTTTCCAGTGATTTTCAAAACACTTTTTTTCCAGTTATCACAAGGAACATAACCATGCAATCCAAGACTATAACAGCATGTGTATTTTTCATTATTTAGGAAGAAACACATGTAAAAATTTTAATAATATTGCATTGTTTGGTTAACTTGAGTTAACAAAGACATTTGGGTATTTATATATGTATTATTTATATATGTTATATCCAAATATAAATATTATAGATATACATAAATGATCCAATGAAATACTAAAAATAGCATCATAAATTAAAATGATGGCTTATTTTTCAATAAAATGGCTTTTTCTTATTTTTTCTTCTGTTTCCCAATAGCAAGAATGGCATGAGTTTGATTATATACTTCTTCATCAGTTTTGATGCTAATGTTTATGGTACTTGATGTAAAACTATAATTATCTATGTCTTCTTGAGCTAAATTACAACTTTAAAAGTTTGTGGCAAAAATATTTTTCACATATCTACTGGTGACAGATAATTTTTATCCCAGGAATAAAAATTATTCACAATTTTAAGTGTATAGCACCATGAAAATCATATATATATATATAGCATATATATCACATCTCTACAATCACACATAAAGTCATAGTCTTATTAGGTAGCTTGTCAGACATGAGCAACAGGGGGAACGAAGGAATAGGTGCCCAGCCTAGAGACCGCCCAAAGAATACCCTATTGGTAGTTAGAGAATCCCTCCTGCATCCCCAGAGACAAAGGACAGGAGGGTCATAA
This sequence comes from Pteropus vampyrus, assembly GCF_000151845.1. Classification (NCBI taxonomy): domain Eukaryota; kingdom Metazoa; phylum Chordata; class Mammalia; order Chiroptera; family Pteropodidae; genus Pteropus; species Pteropus vampyrus. Next base: position 16,221,111 of record NW_011888795.1, read on the forward strand.
CCTTATCTGGCCTACTCTTGCTATAAACCCTGTGCAGAAGGTACTACCTCAATTTGCCTACAATTTAAGCTTCATTATAACACTGTTTATGCCTGGAAGTTCGTGAATCTAATTATAACCAACTATATTCTGGGTAAGCACATGTACACTAGGCAAAGAGTTATATAGCAGCCAGGTGTCAATCAAAAGGACCTCATTTACCAATCACCTAAGAACGCGTTTGGAACCACCCATCATGGCCCAAATATAAGGCAGACATTACCACTTCTGGTTCCTCTTTTTGTGGCCCGTTTGTGTTGGTTACAGGCTGGGACCATGTGCCTCCTTGGGGCATAATTTGTCTTTCTAAAATATACTTTTAATAAATCTTCTCTAAATCTCACTGACCTATGATTCTTCACTGCATCAACTGAGGAAGAACCAAAGAAAAATGCTAACCACTTCCGCATCACCTTTATCCCTCTCTAGCCTCCCTGCGGTTGGGGCGACGCTGAACTCAGATCAGCCCAACAGTATCAGTCTAGATTCTTTTTTTTTTTTTTTTCATTTCAAAGATGGAAAAAAATGTTTGCAATGATATATTATTCCAATGGCACATTTTAACAGTTCATTTTATCTGTGAAGTCCAAAACTCTCATATGGGATGGGCATTTGTTTGGGAGTTTGGGGGGAGGCTGTTGCCAAAAAATCTTTAAAAATACTTCTTAATTTAAGCTCATATGCAAAATAAAGAACAATGTCCTCAACATTTCATCTATCCTGACATCTGCTTTTTCCTTCCCTGTCTCCTCCATATAAATAAAGGTCACGATGATGGTTCAAAAAGGGATTGTACTGAAACTAAGCTTTACTGTTTATGATCATGGGAACTCTTTGAGGTTTGTATACTCTTTCAAAATGCTCTTAGGTATGAGAAGTTATATAACTGTTTCCATTTTATTATTAGGTTATTAGAATGAAAACAAAAAGACAAACTGGTTAGCATCACATTGAAATTTAAGGTACATTGTCTCATCTCATTGTTTTTGTTAAGTGTGCATGAACTTTGATAGAAATAAGGTTTTCTTTAATGAGCAATCATGGTAGTCAAAATCTAGAAGTTTTGCTTCTCAAGAGCAAGCTTATCTTTTGTTTCTGTTTGCTTTGCTTTATATAGGACATTTAAAAATCTCTTGAACAGAAAATGAATTGCATTCATTGTGCAGTCATATGACCTAAAACTTGCTGAAAGACTCATATTTAATATCTGATAAAAAACTTAAGAATGTGATATACAAGTACCTGAACATATTACAGAGCTTTAGCAAAATAATAAGAAATAGATTGGAAATATTTCAAATATATGTATTATGGCAAGGTTAGTCTTTATTATTGAAGGAATAAAAACATGTTTACATCTTAAAAAACATCTAGTGAGCTGTGGCAAAGGACTTATATAAACTCAACAATATTTGAATCCTTACTTCTGTTATGTTGTTCCTATAAATTCCAAGCGACTGTTGCTGTCCTATCTTTAAATAATAGGAATCCTCTGAAGTCTCTTTTCTCCAGATTATCTGTGATAAGAACCTCTCTAAAATGAATTAAAATGAAATCAACTAGTCACTTTCAACAAAGGCTCATGTTAGTAGATTGTATCATTTAATCATTAAATGCTATATGTTCATTCGAATCCATAACATTGAATAAAATGACAAGTCATATGTCAAATATTTGACATGAGCTGCCATCTTATATTGCCCTTGAAAAGTTATTTAATGTGCTCATTATACTCAAAATAACAGTTCGTTATTGGTTTTGTCAGTATACTTTTTCACTGATTCAATACTTTTCTTCAATTATGGAGACAAATTCTGTTAAGCTAAATACAATGCAATTTTGAATTAGTAAAATGTATGAATTACACAACATATCGATAAAATATTTTTTCAGGAATTAAAGAAGAAAACAAATTTAACACATAGGTTAGCTCTATAACCACCGTAGTAAAAACTT
>NW_011888795.1:16223155-16238375 GCF_000151845.1 Pteropus vampyrus
TTATTAGGTTATTAGAATGAAAACAAAAAGACAAACTGGTTAGCATCACATTGAAATTTAAGGTACATTGTCTCATCTCATTGTTTTTGTTAAGTGTGCATGAACTTTGATAGAAATAAGGTTTTCATTAATGAGCAATCATGGTAGTCAAAATCTAGAAGTTTTGCTTCTCAAGAGCAAGCTTATCTTTTGTTTCTGTTTGCTTTGCTTTATATAGGACATTTAAAAATCTCTTGAACAGAAAATGAATTGCATTCATTGTGCAGTCATATGACCTAAAACTTGCTGAAAGACTCATATTTAATATCTGATAAAAAACTTAAGAATGTGATATACAAGTACCTGAACATATTACAGAGCTTTAGCAAAATAATAAGAAATAGATTGGAAATATTTCAAATATATGTATTATGGCAAGGTTAGTCTTTATTATTGAAGGAATAAAAACATGTTTACATCTTAAAAAACATCTAGTGAGCTGTGGCAAAGGACTTATATAAACTCAACAATATTTGAATCCTTACTTCTGTTATGTTGTTCCTATAAATTCCAAGCGACTGTTGCTGTCCTATCTTTAAATAATAGGAATCCTCTGAAGTCTCTTTTCTCCAGATTATCTGTGATAAGAACCTCTCTAAAATGAATTAAAATGAAATCAACTAGTCACTTTCAACAAAGGCTCATGTTAGTAGATTGTATCATTTAATCATTAAATGCTATATGTTCATTCGAATCCATAACATTGAATAAAATGACAAGTCATATGTCAAATATTTGACATGAGCTGCCATCTTATATTGCCCTTGAAAAGTTATTTAATGTGCTCATTATACTCAAAATAACAGTTCGTTATTGGTTTTGTCAGTATACTTTTTCACTGATTCAATACTTTTCTTCAATTATGGAGACAAATTCTGTTAAGCTAAATACAATGCAATTTTGAATTAGTAAAATGTATGAATTACACAACATATCGATAAAATATTTTTTCAGGAATTAAAGAAGAAAACAAATTTAACACATAGGTTAGCTCTATAACCACCGTAGTAAAAACTTCTACCAATAATTTTTAATGTATTTGCAATAATCTTGCTAGTGTTATTCATATTTTAAAGATGGGAAGATAAACTCAGAGAAGTTAGGTAACTTAGATAAGGTCACACTCAGGTAGCATGAAGTGGAACCAGGATTTGAAGCCAGGATTTTATGATTCCAATAGCCCAGGCATTTTGATCTTTACCATGTTGCAATACCCACTCTCATGAATGTTCCCTTTAGTGGTGCATCTGTCACGTGATCTGTATGCAAGGGATCTCTGATAACAGAAAAAAAAAATATTTCACATAAAATAATACTAAGAAATTTAAGTCCTCTAGATTAAAGTAATATTTAGATAGGAAAATTCTTCCTTGGAAACAAAAGGGATAAAGACAACATTGAGATGGAGTCCAGAAATCAAATCATTTCAGGGGAATAATAGGACTAAATCTTATTGAAAACTGGCAAGAATTTGACTTGATAACACTGAAATTATGCAGGGACACATATTTTCAAGAGAGAGCTTTAATTTTTAACAGCTTTATTAAGGTGTAATTTAGACACTATAAAATTCATTCATTGCAAATACACAATTCAATGATTTAAGTAAATTTATAAAGTTGTGCATCCATCTCCACAATCCGGTTTTAGAATATTTCCTGCTCAAAAAAACTTTCTGGAGTCCCATTTGGAATCACGCCTGCTCCCACCCCTAGCCCTAGGCATCCTCTGCTTTCTTTTTAAATTTGCCTTTTCTGAACATTTCATATAAGTACAATCATGCAATACATAACTTTTTGCATCTGCTTCCATTTAGCACATTGTTTTTGAGGTCCCATTTTGAAGCATGTATCAGTATTTCATTCTTTTCATACTAAATAGTATTTACTTGTATGGATATACCACATTGTGTTTATCTACTTGCCATATTGATGGAAATCTGGATTGTTTGTAGTGTAAGGCTCTTCTGAATAAAGCTGCTATGAACATTTTTGTTCATATCTTTCTGTGTACATAGTTTTCATTTTTTCTTGGGTAAATTCCAAGCATTGAAATTGTTGCGTCAAGCTTATGTTTAACAGTTTAATAAACTCCCAAACTATTTTCCAAAGTAGTTGTACCACTTTACTTTGAGAGAGTGTTAATTTTTATCTTTGACGTTAAATATATAAAACTCATACGGACCTCCTCTGGATATATAAAATTTAGATGCTAAGTACTCTTATGAACTGAATGGTTGCATCCCCTCAAATATATATGTTGAAGCCTTAACTCCCAGTGTGCCTTTATTTGAAAATGGAGCATTTAAGGAAGAAATTAAAGTTAAAGATCATAAGCACGGGGCCCTGATTGGATAGGATTAGTGTCCTTATAGGAAGAGACACCAGATAGCTCACTCTCTCTTTCCACATGAACCTATGGAGAAAAGGCCATGTGAGCACACAGCTGAAGGCAGCCTTATGCAATCCAAAGAGAGGCTCTCACCAGACACCAATCACTGACACTTTCATCTTAGATTTCCCAGCCTCCAAAACTATGAGAAAATAAATTTATGTTGTTTAAGCCACTCAGTCTGTAGTATTTTGTTAAGGCAGCCAAAGCAGACTAATACATATACCAAAAATCTATTCAGGGCCACGAAAGGGCAGATGAGAGGTTGGCAGGTATCAGAGTTCTGGCGGAAAATCTTTCTTCACTGAAAGTCTCTGAAAAAGCCAGTGGAAATTTTGAGTCTGGAATGTCCTCTGAGTAATTAGAATATTTAATATGTTTTCTTTGTCACACTTCTTTCATAGAGCTAGCTACCTTAACTATATAAAGAATAACAAGCAGTCGTGGATTGTAGAGATAATGGTACTGAAGTAGGAGAACAGAATTTATTGAGTTAAAAGACTATGAAATAAATTGCTGATGTCATATCTGTCATCCATTTGTAGATTTTTTAAAAAGAAATTATCTTGTCCTTACAGGCATCCAACTCACTAATTATATGCAAACAATAAGAATGAAGCTTCTGCCAAAAGAATTAGCTCTGTAGCCAATAGCAACTTATTTGGCAACACAGATATATTCACTAGCATTCCAAACACTTTGATTTTTTTTGCCCTCTGAATTAAATACTTATAACTAGTTTCCAAAAGGGAAAACTAAAGATATGAAGAGAGAAGATTAGTAACCATAGGCAAAGTATTTGATTCTTTTTATTGGAAAAATAAAAACTGGGCCTTATTATGTTAGTAGTTAAAATTTATAAAGAAAAAAATACTTTTTTTTTAAGCAGCACTGTTTTCACGCACTGCAATTAGGCTTGGTAATGATGTTTTTGAAATAGAAAGTGTTTGGATCTTAGGGAAGTTCTCTGGAGTGCACATGGATTGGACTAGATATGCAAGAGTAAAACCAAAAGAGTCAATTGAAGTGAATAATACTCTGGAAACATTTTCTTGTACAGTATGAAATTTTAAAATGTATGTGACACTGGCACATATTCAAAGTAAAATATTCTTTATAATTCAACAATGACTAAAGTATGGAAGAAAGTAAAGAAAAATCATCTGAATTTTAAAATTCATTGGAACTGTTGCCAACAATTCATTGGAATTGTTGCCAAGAGTACTATGGTTCCAAATTCTCATTCTGCTGTATATTTTAAATATGAATGATGTCCAGTTTTTAAAAATAGCTGTTACATATCGGGCACATACATGCCATGAAATTTTATATAAATTATCTAATTTATATATCTAATAAATCCTCTTTAAAGAACCCTGTTATGTCTGCATTTTATGACCATTTCTTACAGATGATGAGAAAACTAAGAGAAATAGTGAAAAGACAAAAGCTGTTACATTCTCTAGTCTTAACACAATGGAAACAGAATAAAGATAAGATGTAACTTATTATAAACATTTGTGGCTCTTTTGTCCCACTCCCCATGCTTCCATTGTTTTATCTCTCAGGAAAGTACCTAAAACAAATGTGCTAAATCTCTAGTCAGTAACTTGGAATATGATAACGCAGCAGGAGACAGAATAGAAAAAGCACAGCTTTAAGGCTCTCTACTTTGTGCTGAATGTTATTACAAAGCTCTACCAGATCTAGACCAAATCTACACTGTAAAGTAATTGCTTTGTCTCTGATTGCTCTAAGGAAAATTCATAGACAATAAATTCAGAGCACTAACAAGCTCAAGAAATGAGAGCTGCTGGGTAGAGACTTTATTTTGGCCAGGATGCTATATTAAACGTCAAAGAAGTCCTTGGTGGATAGTTCTCTAAGTGCTGCTGAGTCTCCTCTTGGATCATTCTTACATTTTTAAAGGGTGCTAGGTGCAAAGCACTTCACAAACATCACCTGGAATCACTGCTCTTCCCAGTGAATTGAGCTTTCTTCTGAAGCGTTAGCAACGAACATATAAATTAAAAACTGCCTGTTAGGTCTTAATCCTCACAAACCATTTAGGGTTAAACTTTCCAGTCTTCTAAGAGAATTCTTTGAAAATTATAACACATGAAATTCTGTAATCAGAAATTCAAAGTGAATTTAATTTCCATTAACACAAAATTGTGAGAAAATCATCTGAAAATAATAGTCATAGTCTGATAGAAAGTTACAGACATCTATATCTTAATGAATAAATAACCCCGTCTTTTTCTATAAAGTTTATTTTTGAGGGCTTACATGATACTCTGAAGAAAAGTACCTTCTTCCCCTTATGTCCTACATACTTTTAGCAACAATTTTCTAAGTGCACATTATACTACATTTAACATATGATAACATATGTGGGCTTGTATTTTTGAAGTTTCAATAATTCATATGTAAAATTCATATTTATATTCAAAATAACCTTAAGTGCCAAATGCCTTAAATAACAAAATATTTCAACAGAAATTCTGAAGATTTTTAATATTTTATAGAACTAAATTCTTAGCATTTTATAAATCATTATGTAATGTAAAAATGTGTGTAATATAATCACTAGAGCTTTTTAAGGTTGCTATTTCAAATGTATTATCAAAAATATATATTATTTCTTTGTGCAGATTCTAAGTGTAGATACAAGTGTTCATTTTATACGGATGTATACATGTGTGTGTTTATGTGTACAGCTATATGTATTTCTTCAGAAAATATTTTTTAATAAGAGAATAGAATCACAAATTATTGGCAATACATGGAAATAAATTATTTTATATAAAAATAATCCCTAGCTATGGATTAGAAATTTATTACACTGTAAGGATTTTTCTATAGATTAAATTACTAATCATATACTTTCAGCTATCTTTTTAAAAAATCTGTTCAAAGACACAGAAAACAATATTAACATCTATTTATAGTGTCCTTTCACTGCAGAGTTCAAAAAGCCTTATTTTATAATAGCTCATTCAGTCTAATAGAATTTTATTGCTTTTTTTTTTTTTTTTGGAATAGAAAAAGTTCCTGAAAATCATTAAGGTAGAGAGATTTATTTTTTTTATGTGCTTATAAATCGTCTGAGATTATGTATAATAATAAAAGACCTTAACTTCAGTGTGTAGACTGAATTGTGAAGGAGAGCCTCATCCTTAATACTTCCTTTATGCTAGTATTTCCCAAAATAAGTTCCAGGAAAAACTAGTATCATTTTGGAAATATTGGTCTAAACAAAGTTAAACAGGCATTCTACATCACAGCTTTTCAAAATCTCTGATTTAATAATATGCTTTGTTTTGCGACTATCCAATCATGTATGTGATATGCACCTTTTTAAAAAATAATTGACTCTAAATTCTTTTTCTTTTTTTTCCCCAAATAATCTGAAGCGATTATTCAAAGAGAGTCCTCTCTGAGAATGTAACTGCTTTTCGATGACTGGGAGTTTTACAAGTAATTATAACAACATTGCCATGACAGTTATCAGTGTAAAAGAAAAAAAAAAAAAAGATGTTATAAAAAAATGTAAAATACCATGATGTTTAAATAAAGTTGGATATGTGACTTTTTAACATATACATTTTTTAGTCCTGTTCATTTAAATCTAAAAGTAATATCACCCCATCAACAATAAATACCTTCAGTGACCAGGCATTACTCTCTTCTACCATTCTCCACTAGAAGAAACCAGAGATTGTTGGAGAAATGGCTCATTCCAGATCTTGGGCTGAAAATGTAAATTAAAAAAAATCTTGTGCCAAAAAACAAGGAAGCTGTCAAAGGTTAATGAGGTCATGTCAAAAAAAAATCTCAGGACAAAGCTTGAAAGAGGTTTCTCTTATTACAGTTGTGACAATTTGAGCATCTAAAACAAATGATTTTAATTGATGGAGATACACTGATTGTATGAAAATTGATTAATATATAAAAACACTTAAAGGGAGAAAACCAAAACATTCATTATTACCATTCAAGGCAGCTATTATACAAACTCCATGAAAATTTATTATTAGAGAAAAATAAACATGTAATCTGCCTTTAAATAGAAGCAATATTTCAGGATAATCAAACAGTTTGATTTTATATAAGGATGTCAGCTAATAAGGGCAGAACACATGATAGAATTAGAAAATTATCATTTTTAAATCTTTAGCAAACCTGTGATTCAGGCAAGAATCATTAATTATCATTAAATCTACAAGGCAAATTGTTGATGGATGCTAGTCACTACTATTCCTATTTCTTTTCTATCAGGAGACATAGTAGCAGTGCCTTTCTCTCTCCTCACAGGCACACCCATGTGACTTGCTTTATTAATGAAATAGCAACAGAAGCAAGATGTGTCACTTATGGGAAGAAACATTTAAGAGCCATTGCACACTTGTCCATTTCATTCTTTCCCCGACTTTCTTGATTATAAAGAGTGCATTGATATAAAGATGTATTCTGAGTCATTATATAATGGGATGTTGCAGGCTTTAAATAAATAAGAATTTTGTTTTTTGTCATTTTAAGCCACTGAAACTTTGAAATTCTTTGTTACTGCGGTGTAACCTACTTTTTCATGACTATTATAATGGGAAATTGAACACTTGATTATATTAAAGTAACATCAAAGATATGATTTTTTGGTAACAAGAGAAAATATAACGGTACAATGGAGAGATCATTATTATCCTCATCAAACGATCAATCTTGCAATTAATGATGATGTCTCTGAAGACATCAATATGATGTATACTTCAGCTTATGCTGTATTCTAGGTAAGAAAAGCTTAATATCAAGGTGTGATCAGGCTTTTAAATTTAACTTCCAGTTTATAAGATAACCAGGGGACAGAGGGATATGCTAAATGACACCAGAAATCCAGAAGGTAAAACTAATGACAGGACAATTAGCTTATTCTCTTTGACAAATCAATGTTGAGGGGTTGAGGGGGTGGTGGGAAGAACTACTCTGCATAAAGAACTACTCTGCATATAACCAAATGCAATGTGTAGTCCTAAATTGAATCCAGGTTTAGACAAAACAGCTGCAGAAGGTATATCAAAGACAATTAGGGACATCTGAATATTAAATAGATATCACCCAATATTGCAGGATTGTTAAGAATTTAGTTCAATGAGATATTTTGAGTATTTAGAAAGAAGTTCTTAGTTTTCAAATATTAAGTCTGAAGTATTTAGAGGTGAAGTCACTTTCAAATATGCCGATATATTAAAAATAAGTCTAAAAATGTTTCATACAAGTTCAATACATGACAACATGATTTTAAAGATTCTGAATATAAAAATGTGAACTGAAATAAAATAAAGTTGAAAAGGGCAAAAATATGAAGATTTAACAGATAATTTATATTTGTATTTATGATTACATACAAATTAATTTTAAACTGGACTTCTAGTGTAAGGTTCTATAAATTTAATTAATACTAATTATTTTACAGTGGACTCTTTCTCCACATCCTTATCCTACTTTCTTTATTTAATCATTGTCAGATCATTGAATCAGTTACTACTCAGACTAGTTAGTTCTACTGTCTGATGCTATTTACTGCCAGATGAAAATCAGTAGAATCACCCATCATTATTCTGAAGAATGTTAAGTATTGATTTTGAAATTTCCCATTTCATTGGTTTTGGAATGCTTCTTAGACTGTCTTGGGTACTTCCTTTCTTTTACAAATAATATGATGCATTATGAGGTCCAATTTTATCAACTATCTCAACCCTTTGGTCTGATTCATACCATCATTACTCTTGCTCTCTGGTTCCTAATGATATAACCGCTTTCCATTTTCTAGGCTGTGCTCCCACTTTCTTCAGAGGCTTTAGTCACATAAGTTTTTCGACCTGACTCTTTTTCTTCTACTTCTTTAACTAGGTAATTCTTATAACACTTGAGATCAAAGAATCAAAAATTTCTTTTCCAGGAAAAGTTTTCTAAATACCCCATTTTAGGTCAATACTTCCTACAGTCTTTATTGCATTCTAATAGTACTCTATAGTTTCAGAGACTTAATAAAGTTTGTATTTATAACTATATGTTTATGATATCTATCTCCCATCTCCCGTAGCCTCTTTTGTTTACTGCAGTATCCTTTGCAAATAAAACAGTTTCTAGCACCTAGAATGTGTTTAATAAGATTTGCCTAATAACTTTTTGAGTTTTGGCATGTAAGAAGGCAGTATGATACAGTGAAATACTGGGTAAGTATAGTTTCTTACCTTGTGTACTGTTATACACTGGACATATAGAGATGCTGAGTTTTTATATTTGTAGGAATGAATGGTATTGAAGTTTTGTCTAAATCTTATTTCATCTACATATCTGCTGTAATCTTGATCCTCACTTCTATGCATAGCGGTTCATTGTCTATAAAATAAACTGTTTATAGGATTACTTTTAAAGATATTTTCAGCACTAAAAGCTTTAAAACTAGAATATTCAGTTATTTACCTTGCTATTATCATTACTACATTTGGTATTAGTAATAAAATATCCTTTTGAGAACAAATCAATAGTATTGGATCAAGCAAATAGTTATTAGGTAAGTATATATTGCCTTTAATTTCAATCAATACCCCAACGAAGCAGTTGTGAAATTAGACAAGCTAATATTTTACATTTATATGGAAGAATAAAGGGTAAGAACCATCAATCTAATCTTAAAGAAGAATTAAGTAGAGGTCATGATCTAACAGAAAGTTGTATTTTAAAGACATAAGGCTAAAAGAGTATTCCGTTGGTACGCTAATGGCCAAATAAACTGAGGAATAGAATTGAGAGCCCAGAAACAAACTTATACATGTACAAAAACTTGACGTACAACAGAGTTTCATTGCATATTATTAAGGAAGGATGGAATTCTCAATAAATCAGGTAGAAAAATAAAAACTGCACTCCCTAACTAAATCATCATCATCATCACAGATTAAGTATTTACATGTTAAAGAAAAAATTATAAAAATTTATAAAGTAATACAAGATTTTTTTTCTCAGAGTATAAACAAATTTCTTAAAACCCTAAAAACAGTAAACATAAAGGAATAGATTGCTAACCTAGATTACACTGACGTAAACTGCTCATTAAAAAAAATGCAATAAAAAGGAGTGAAAATAAATATTGAAATTGAGGAGAAGATATTTGCAACACATGAGACTTATAACAAGTTCATGGCCAATATAAATAAATATCTTCTAAGAATCAATAAAAAAGACAATCAAAAAAATTGGCAATGACTTTATCAAACACGGAAAACATACATACAAACAAACATCTAGAAAACCCAAATTGCCAATATGTAAAGGCATTCAATCTCATTAGCAATCTGAGAAAGGCATATTATTTAAAGAGAATTAGGCAGCATGTATACATAAAAGACTGGCAAAAAAAAAATATATATATAACAGTTTGATAGAGGATTGTATAAAAGAGATTTGGCACATGTGGCTTCAAGAATTGAGACTACATAAATACACTTACTTTACCTATCAGCGCTGAAAACTAAGGCCATTGGTATCAACATAACTATTATTTTCCAGGAGATTCTTATGAAAATAAGACTTCAAACTAATAAATACCTTCACTGTTTGCTTCAAGAAATTTCTGTGAACCAATAAATCCAGACAAATAGCTAGCTCTTCTATGCAAACACCTCTTCTCTCTGGATAATATTTTGCTCACTTGGATAAATGGCTTGTTTATCAAATAATCGTCCCTTCACATGTTCACCAACCTTAATCTGTTGTCATGAACTTTTCTCATTAACAATCATTTCTTTGAATTAAACTATTCACCTTAAAACTTGAGTCCAGACACTCAAATCTTCTAAAAAATATTTCACCAGGATGCTTTTTCTTAAGATACTACAAAGATTCAGTCAAGGCACTATCCTCCCTTTGTGAAGTTGCTGTAATATGCTTTAACTGATCAACAGACTATTCTGGTGATCTTTGGGAGACTTAGCAATCAACCATCCTAGTAATTAATATTTCCTAATGAGGTTAAAAATATTCATATCCTATGAGACATGAATTCCATTTCTGGGTATGTATCCTAGAAAAACTCTTATACATGGAGATATGTACAAAAATGTTCTAAATAATTGTTAAAAACATCCTAAATGCTTATCAATGGTAAAACAATACATAGACAATGTTTGGTATATTTATTCAATGAAAAGATTTACAGTAATAAAAATAAACAAACTATAATTATACCTATCAATGTGGATGAGAGAAATCTGCTTCCCTTCATTATGAATCAAAATTTATGTTACTATTTTAAAACTTAAGACCCAGATAATACGTATCTTTAATGCTTATTCTTCAAAGGCATGCACACTTTGTTCTTCTGAACTAATACTGCCACTCATTTCTAATATAACTCTGGATTTCCTATCAGAGATTTATATTTCCTTGTTTCTTCTCCTTTTGGTTTCAAAATATATATTTGAATTCTTTCTCATATCTATATGAGACATCCCATGTTGTTACTCTTTCTGCTTTCAAAATATGTACTTGAATTCTCTATTCAAACTTATATCAGCAGTCATTTGACATTAGCTTACTTTTGAGTAGGGTTGCTCTCCCTTGATGATCCCCAAAAAAGTTCTGTAAAGGTTGTAGGGTGGTGGATATCATAGGTATATTTATGTGTAAAGTAAGACTTGAAAACTGAGATAAGTTTTGAGATACTGATATACCTGGTGGTTAATCTCTTTCTATTTGCCCGAAGATCTTGAGTAACCAATAATAGCATTATTTCAAATTCTTGAATCTGAATCACAACAGTTGATCTCGAAACAAATAACAAAAAAAAAAAAAAAAAATTTCTTTTCGGAAATTTAAAAAAGGGGAAAATCTAAATAATATATTGTTTAAAGATACATACAGAGGAGAAACTATAAAGAAATGCAGTGAAAGCATTCTCAAAAAGCTAAGCATAACTGGCTTTCTCTCCTATGAAGGACACCTAGGAAGGGGCTGGCATTTTTCTATTTCTTAACCTGGATGGTAGTTATGCGGGTCTCTTTTTTTTTTTTTTATCATCCTTAAAGACGTACATATGATGAATACTATCTTTTGTGCATATGAAACTTCTTATAATAAAGAAATAAAATTTAAATTGTTTTGTTTCATTTTTAATGGCATGTATTGGTAACTAGTAATCTGGCATTTGAATCATGTAAAAGAAATGTACTTTTCATGTTTAACTTGTATTTATTCATTAAAAAGCTTACTTAGGACTAACACAGTGAATATTTTATCATATTTTTGTTAGAGTACTGTTTTCAATGGACTTTAGAAAAATAACTGAATGCCATAAATATGCCTAGATTCTTATTTTTCTTCAATTTCTCCAAATGATATATATTGAATCCGTTCAGGTTACTTGAAAACAGTTAATTTATTTTGAATGTAAAATATTTTGAATTTATGTAAAAGTAGCTATATACAATGCTCATGCATTTGGATCCTAACAGCTAAAACCTAGAGAAGTGGTACATGTATAATTATGCTGCTAATTGTGAGAATACAGCCTTCTGTGGCAACTCTTAAAACTTCAGACACAAGGCCCCTAGGCACAATGACAACATTTTTCAAACACGACTTGGAGCCAAACTGCTTAATTTTATAACTAACTCATTAAAACTTAGAAAATCACCTGAAAGTGTCAGTTTGATTGTCCCTAGGGAGCTCTGGGGATATGAATAAAATAGATGAAGAACCATTTCATTAGAATATCTGAGTCTTCTACCTAGCTCTTTGCTGAAGAAGTGAGTAAGAAAAGGCGAAAAGGAATCATAGAATCCATCTTTCCTTTCCGTTGCTCTGGAAATTAATTACTTGAATCAGATACATGTCTCTATGATACATAAATTGGTTGGCATTTAGGAGTTATGACTAATATTTTAAAAATAAATTTCTTGTATTTATATAAAATATCTTATGATTTGAGGTAATAATGAATCAATCATACATTCATTGCACAAATGCTTCATTCCTTCATGTATTTTACAAATCTTTCATGCTTGCCGTGTGTTCTTAAGTTGTCTAATACATATTATTGTTGTCTCAATGTCATATATTATTCTCATATCACACATTTCTCTTATACCCTTCCTCCATCCTTTATATATTAAACTTGGTGTTGATATAGGCCAAATAACAATTAATGTAATAACTCTATAGGTTCCTAAATATACGTCTCTAATATTTTAATCCCTAAGTCTATTAAATGCATTATTATTATTTCAAGCATTTGATTAAAAATCTGTATGAAAAGGAGACATTTTAGGCTTTAGAGAAGATCTTATAAACTATTGCTGAAACAGGAATTCCAGAGTTTTAGTTGGTAGACTGATCACTAATAGCCATATGTCAAATACAAACATGTCTTAGACAGAGATGTGGGAAATAAATTGGGGGATGAATAAATGCTGGCAGCCAAAATGAAAGCTATTTAGAGTACATTTTGTCTCAATATCTATATGCTTATTTTATTTTATTGGCAATCATGGAGTATTGGTTAAAATATGGATCGATGTTGACATGAAGAAACAGTGATAAGTCTAAATTAATTAATTACCACTTGTTTAGTAAACAAAATCATTGAAGCATGAAGTCCTTGGGTAAGCAATGAAATGAAACATTTAAGCATCCTGCTACACAGAGGCATACCTTCAGATGTTTCTTACATTGACAAGAATATCAGCCCTTTAAAAGCAGGAAGGAACTACATATGTCTTTAAAAAGTTTGTTGGTAACAGAGTTTTATATTTTGCATATTTTGAACAAAAGTTACAATCCAAAACATTAGATTTTTTTTTTTTTAAGTTACTTCAGTCTGTGCATAGGCTTACAGAGCCTCTCACAGTGGGGATTCTTTAATCAGTGATTCCTTGAAGTTTCTAAGGATCAATCATCTCCTTAAAAGCAGAGGGTTATACTGATGAGCATTTTAGATCCAGGTTGGCCAATAGGTTTATCTCATTTGTCAACTACAATCAATTCTTAGTGGCTTTCTAAAGTGGTACATGGAGTATGGCCCTGAGTCTCAGTCTGAATACAGGTACTATCTTTGAATATCTACCAAGGGGGCAGGAAAAAAATATTTGTTTCACAGATACAGTGAGTTTTCTGACCTTCTGATGTCCATTTAAAACTTCATAGGAAACAATGAAACTGGGAGTAAATGCAGTAATCAAACTAATTTTATGAATATTTCTCATCTGTGTTTCATTTTTTTTTTTTTTTCATCTCTTGTTCCCTTTTAGGTTGTTATAATGACTAGACATACCAGAGTACATAGCAATTTGCTAGCAGAAAATTCTCCATTGTTTAGTACTGGTTTTACCTTTTCCAAAATACTCATGCTTACTTACTTGTGGACAAAAACATTGTTATAATTGGTAGCAGATTTGGTGGTTGTCCCTGAAACATTTTTGCTACTCTGCAATTTATACTATTTTGCAGCACTCACATATTATGAAAGGACCTGACTCCAGTTCCAAGGGAAAACATGATTGTTCTCAGTTAATTAGGGTAACTTGAACTCCTTCACCACAGTGATCAGTAAACCAGGCCTAATCCAATCAACACAGCTATTTCCCTGGTTACAGGAATGGTACAAATTAAGCATAAAACCTATTGATAATAATAATATAGGGGTCCATTTTTCTGAGGCTTTTAGAAATCAGCATTGAATCTTTTGCTTTGACAGAAATTATGTACAAATATGATTCCAGGAACTGCCAGAAGCATTTTTCTACTATGGAGGAATTCTACCGATTAAAAGTCCAACACGGGTAACTTTGGCAGCACATATACAAATAAAAAAAGTTCAGCAGGGAGAAAGGCAGAACTTAGAGGCTAACAGGTAAATAGCTCTGGGCTGTGTTTGAGCCACTCCTAAAGCTTACCTCTTCCAGACTTTTCAGTCACACAAGAAAAATAGAATTCTTTTATTTTTATGAAATAAGATTGCATGTGGGTCTCTGTTAAATAGCAAACAGAAACATCCTAACTGATATGTATATTTTTCAATTTTGGAGAAAATGTCTTTAAAATTGTTTACCTTTTCCTTGCTTTTATAAAGTCAATAATTATAAGAATCATAATTATTTTTCTTGATAATTTGGAAACATAATTTTGATTGTTTGTTATTGTTTTATTTTAAAATGCAGAAATATTACTATTTGAACCTCCACTAAATGGTTCCAGGACACTCTAATTTCAAATGTAATTAAATCTTAAACTTTAATTTTATAAAATTAAATAGACATATTAATAAATAAACCGTAACTGAATAAAAAAAAATATTGTTTTTCTATTACAATACCTTTCAAACAAAATTTTGTTTGATTTCTACAAATCTAATTTTGCTTAGTTCCTAAAATTCAATTTAGTATCATAAACTATTCATATTTTTAGAATATATTTATTCTATTCTAAAATACCATTTGCTGTGAGTGCTTTAAGAGAGACATTGTATAATTCAAATAATGACTATACTATATACTAAAAATAGTGCAATTTTGACTATTTTTTATATCATTCTAACAGCAGTTAAATATACAGGTCTAAATATTATTAAATATAACAGTATGGCATTCAGAATTTTCTAGAAAAAAAGACATACATACATACTTATAAACATATGTAACTCGGGGTTTTCCAAGAAATAATACTGAGAGTGATTAGCGCTGAAAATCTGTGTTGTTGATTAGTTTATACCACATGGTGTGTGTGTGTGTGT
>NW_011888795.1:16238870-16243080 GCF_000151845.1 Pteropus vampyrus
AGTTACTTCAGTCTGTGCATAGGCTTACAGAGCCTCTCACAGTGGGGATTCTTTAATCAGTGATTCCTTGAAGTTTCTAAGGATCAATCATCTCCTTAAAAGCAGAGGGTTATACTGATGAGCATTTTAGATCCAGGTTGGCCAATAGGTTTATCTCATTTGTCAACTACAATCAATTCTTAGTGGCTTTCTAAAGTGGTACATGGAGTATGGCCCTGAGTCTCAGTCTGAATACAGGTACTATCTTTGAATATCTACCAAGGGGGCAGGAAAAAAATATTTGTTTCACAGATACAGTGAGTTTTCTGACCTTCTGATGTCCATTTAAAACTTCATAGGAAACAATGAAACTGGGAGTAAATGCAGTAATCAAACTAATTTTATGAATATTTCTCATCTGTGTTTCATTTTTTTTTTTTTTTCATCTCTTGTTCCCTTTTAGGTTGTTATAATGACTAGACATACCAGAGTACATAGCAATTTGCTAGCAGAAAATTCTCCATTGTTTAGTACTGGTTTTACCTTTTCCAAAATACTCATGCTTACTTACTTGTGGACAAAAACATTGTTATAATTGGTAGCAGATTTGGTGGTTGTCCCTGAAACATTTTTGCTACTCTGCAATTTATACTATTTTGCAGCACTCACATATTATGAAAGGACCTGACTCCAGTTCCAAGGGAAAACATGATTGTTCTCAGTTAATTAGGGTAACTTGAACTCCTTCACCACAGTGATCAGTAAACCAGGCCTAATCCAATCAACACAGCTATTTCCCTGGTTACAGGAATGGTACAAATTAAGCATAAAACCTATTGATAATAATAATATAGGGGTCCATTTTTCTGAGGCTTTTAGAAATCAGCATTGAATCTTTTGCTTTGACAGAAATTATGTACAAATATGATTCCAGGAACTGCCAGAAGCATTTTTCTACTATGGAGGAATTCTACCGATTAAAAGTCCAACACGGGTAACTTTGGCAGCACATATACAAATAAAAAAAGTTCAGCAGGGAGAAAGGCAGAACTTAGAGGCTAACAGGTAAATAGCTCTGGGCTGTGTTTGAGCCACTCCTAAAGCTTACCTCTTCCAGACTTTTCAGTCACACAAGAAAAATAGAATTCTTTTATTTTTATGAAATAAGATTGCATGTGGGTCTCTGTTAAATAGCAAACAGAAACATCCTAACTGATATGTATATTTTTCAATTTTGGAGAAAATGTCTTTAAAATTGTTTACCTTTTCCTTGCTTTTATAAAGTCAATAATTATAAGAATCATAATTATTTTTCTTGATAATTTGGAAACATAATTTTGATTGTTTGTTATTGTTTTATTTTAAAATGCAGAAATATTACTATTTGAACCTCCACTAAATGGTTCCAGGACACTCTAATTTCAAATGTAATTAAATCTTAAACTTTAATTTTATAAAATTAAATAGACATATTAATAAATAAACCGTAACTGAATAAAAAAAAATATTGTTTTTCTATTACAATACCTTTCAAACAAAATTTTGTTTGATTTCTACAAATCTAATTTTGCTTAGTTCCTAAAATTCAATTTAGTATCATAAACTATTCATATTTTTAGAATATATTTATTCTATTCTAAAATACCATTTGCTGTGAGTGCTTTAAGAGAGACATTGTATAATTCAAATAATGACTATACTATATACTAAAAATAGTGCAATTTTGACTATTTTTTATATCATTCTAACAGCAGTTAAATATACAGGTCTAAATATTATTAAATATAACAGTATGGCATTCAGAATTTTCTAGAAAAAAAGACATACATACATACTTATAAACATATGTAACTCGGGGTTTTCCAAGAAATAATACTGAGAGTGATTAGCGCTGAAAATCTGTGTTGTTGATTAGTTTATACCACATGGTGTGTGTGTGTGTGTGTGTATGTGTGTGTGTTTTATTATATTCATCCATGAGGGCAGTGAATACTGTCCCCAGTACATTCAAGCAGCACAATCAGAGTCCATTATAACATACTCCAAAAGACTGCCTAGATTCTTCTGGTTTGTTGTGTTATAGTAGATATATATTTTTTAATAAGTGGTTATTGCCTGGAGCTTTTAAATCTTTCTACTGTACAGAGGCTTTGTCTGAAGAGCATTTTTGGAAGGACATTTGACTTGCCTACCTGGAGCTATTCTGTTATCCATTGACTACTCTGCCCTTTGACTCTGCACGTCTATAGCACTTTGAGAATGACATTATTGAGAATGATATGAAAAGACAAAGAATTTCTTGTTTGAAGTGAGAAAAAAAAACACAGAAATTAATATTTAAATTAACTTTTAACTTAATGAAAGATCCCTGAAATAAGAAGCATTTATATTTAGAGAGCACAAAATTCAGTTATCATTGAAAATGTTACTTTAAGGCATAAGGCTATTGCTTCCTGAATTAGATATGAACGCTTCCTGAAGCAGGTTGACTGTCTTTAAAAGATTGTCATGTTATATAGAGGTGATCATAGAGTTTCCTATTCTCATTTATATCACTAGCATATTTATGTTCTGTAACAAGCACATTAAAAGCAGTTTTTATGTATATATAAAAGAAACATGTATGCACAGAGAATAACCTTTGTACTTATTTCTATCTTAATATGTAGCTAATAACTCTTTCAACATGTTGTAGTAAACTAGCTGTTTTGATAGTTCACTTCTCTTTAAAATAGGAGTCAAATTTTGACAAGTTTATATTGTGTAATAGTTTACTTTAGTAATAAAAACAGAAACAAAAAAGAGAAATTGATAGTATAAGGCATGTCTTTAGAAACTATAATATTTGTTCAATATAATGAAAAACAATAAACCAAACTTCTCTAAGCAAGAGAAAATATAGTTGGTACAATCTCCAATTTTAGTAAATAAAGATATTGAGTTTAATTATACATTTACGAAGAAAATACACACCTATAATATTTTCTTTTCAAATAACACACTTGTGATATTTTCTTTTCAAAGTATAAGAGGTTGGTTTTAATATCCCATCATCTCCCTTGAGTAGTTCCAACTGACATTCTTTATTACAAAGTACACTATCTTGAATTGCAAATACATATTTGGAATATTTTCTGTTTTAGCTCATGTCATGAAAATATAGTATAAATCTCTGTGGAGACATTTTGCATCTATTAACAATAATTTGATACAGGAGAAAATAAATTCCCGAAGTATTTTTAATGATAAAAACAAAAGCTTTAAATCCACAGCTTCAGAATAACCTCAAATGTACACATGTGCAGGATTAAAGAGTATCATTACACTTGCTTTGATAAATAGAATACTATATCCTCACATTTTACCCAAACGATATATCAACATAGAGACACTTGGAAGACACTCAGATTTGCTCATTCAGATTAGACATCATAGCCAGGTTTTCTAAGCATTTAAAGACCACACCAGAAATTCTATTAGCTCATGAATACAACATGCCTTTGAAATTCAGGAAACTGAATAAAAGGTATTGGGTCTCTTCCCTTTTTTCTTTATTTATATAAGGCTACTGAGCTATATTTTCTAAGCTATAGCTGAGAATATTTCATGAGAAATAAAATCATTCTGTATTTTAGTCTGCCTCTCAATTTCGTAGTTATAAAATGAGTAAATTGTTTTAAGATTTTATGTATCAGACTCTAAGAATCTCAATATTGTAACAACTAGTGCAAACATTTTAATAGTGACATTTAAAAATAATTGCAGATTTACATTTCACAAGTTGTGTTTAAAATAATATATTAGCAGAATATGACTCTATTAAAGTGATTCTGGTTAATTATTTCTAAAGGATGACTGACAGCAATTGCAATTAATATTATCTGAAATGGTCAAAAAGTAGAATTATTTAAATGTTTTTCATCATTGAAGACACTACCATCAGCCTCTATTCACACCATTGCAAAATTGAGTTAAAATTTATAGTTATAAGTAAGGACGGATATAACTATATTGCTAAAATACAAAGTATATATGAACTACTAGCCTTGAATTCTAGGCTTTACATAAATATTGTCTAATTGTACAATTTAACCTCACTGTGATCCTTCTCCACATATATAATGGGAATAACTGCCATATTATTTCTACTACTTTCATTGTGGCACATTATAATATCTAAATAAATTTAGTAAAAGTCCCTATTTTTACATTATATAAGAAAAGGAAAAAA
>NW_011888795.1:16244420-16246835 GCF_000151845.1 Pteropus vampyrus
AGAAGTGGATTGGTCTATTTTACGATAATTCTATTTTTAATTTTTTGAGGAATCTCCCTCCATACTGTTTCCACAGCAGCTGTACCATTTTTGCCTTCCCACAAACTGTCCACAAGGGTTCTAATTTCTCCTGTCCTCACCAATACTTGTTACTTTCTGTTTTGTTTTGGTTTCTGATTCTAATGGGCATATAGTGGGTAGATATGTTTTTGAACATTTTCTTCTTTTTATGATACTCTTTTCCTGTGGATTACGTGAAACACTTTAACCTGGGCCTTTTGTCCTATCCCTTTTCGCTCTTCTTCCCCTGCGTAAATGTTGCCAGGGTAACATCATCTACATTATCAGTGATGATGAAAATGTTCTATAATCTGTTTAATGCAGTGGCCACTAGCCATGTTATCACTAGGCATGTGAATTGTCGCTAATGAGTTTGAAAATATGAAATTCTAATTGTATTTAATTTTTTTAAATTTAATTTAAATACACATGTGACTAGCAGTTACTATATCGGACCATGCAATTCTAGATCCTACTTCTTTCTGAGCTCCAACCACATGTATCCAATTGTCTCCCTGACATATTTGCCTAGAGACCCTATAGTATCTCAAACTCTACATGACCTATGTCAAACTCATTATCACTTTCTCCAAGCCAGCCCTTAATTTGGTTAATTCAATACTATCAACTTTGCTCAAGATAGAACTATTGAAATTATTCTTTACTCTTCACTTCACTTTACGTCCCATATCCAGCATAAAGATGTCTCTCAAATCTGTCTTTTGCTTTCCAAAATACACAACATCATTTCTTACGCACTACCACAAATGACCTACTCTTTAAAGAATTAGCAAAGTAAATTCATTGAAATTAAAATAAAGGTAAAATTTTTTAAATTTCTCAATGACATCTCTCTGATAAATTCTTTAAATCTCCTAGTCAGAGGCAAAGCTCCATCTTCTTTACTCCCATACCTTGCCATATTACTTTCATCTTTTTTAGTACGTTATAATTAAATTATTTGCTTACCTATTTACTCCCTTGAACCTACTCCTGTGTAGTAATTGGTTTTGTATTTCAAGTTTTTGCTTCATCCTTGGCTTATAGTAGACTATCATAATGCTTAGATAACTAATAACAATTTATGATCTAAATGTTGAAGATTTAAAAACATAATTAGAAAATTCCTACGTGTAGAAGGAAAAATAAGCCTATTTCAAAACATAAATCCATGATGATTTTTACTCACTTATTAAAGGATTAAGCAGCTAAGATTTACATTGGTATTTTATTCATGTTTAGCCTTTGGAGGAATTAGTTTGGCTTCTATGATAATTAAAAAAGACAAATGCTATTTTTTAAGGTAATTATAGAGGATAAGGAAACATCTTCATCATCAATGCAGCATATGTTGCTCTCTGGCAACTTTGTACTGTACCACCTGACTGTCACTGAAGTCATGGTAAATTACACCTTTTGGAATCAATGTCGAGTTTCATTCATTACTTTCTTAGGTTCCATGCTTTATATCAAAAAGACAAATAAATTTAAGCTTTGGTAAAAAATTTTTAAAGAACTATAGGACTACATTGGAAAACTACTTTCAAGGACAAGGATTCACAGCTCAAATTCCATGTATGAGTGTGGTTTAGTTATTTATTTAAATTCAGAAAGGCATCAATTATAAATTATTAACTTTCTAATACTTAATTTAATTTAATCTGACATAACACATATTTGTGATCTGTAACAAAAGCTCTAGAATGTAAAGTTAGTTACCTGGAAAGAATGATAGATTGCATTACATGAGTAAATATTTATATTAGACATATATATTTGTTAAATATGTGATGGTGTGATGGTGTTGTATGTCCAATTCAATCTTTTATTGTAAGAAATAAGGAAAAGTGTCTTCAATACTTCTGATTTATTGAAACTGTTTTAGTACTGATATCATACCAATAATATTAGTGCTTTGTAATTTTACAAAGTGCTTTTTTATATTTCATATGATTGTTTAATAATTGACAGTGGCAGAATTTATACCAAGCTAGGTCGAATTACTCAAAGTCCAATGTTATTTCCATAATATCACAGTACTATGTGGCCCAGGATTGTACTAAACACATGACACACTTTGATAATACCACCAATATCCTTATTGAAACAAAATATTCTAAAGATGTTAACCCTTAACAAATCAAATTTTTTGTTCCATTTGTGTACACTAATTTATCAGTGTACTCTCAGCATTTAATTAATTTAGTTGTCTGCTTTTATGTTTGAGTTCTTTTTTTTCTATAAAGTAAAAATGGAATTCAGAAAAAGCAGGTAAAGTCTACTTTGAATAATTTAGCCTTGTTTTTTTTTAATGTGTTAATAATTATATTCAATTACATATATATTGAGCTTCTA
>NW_011888795.1:16247825-16265550 GCF_000151845.1 Pteropus vampyrus
TTGCCTTTTGGGGATAAAGTTTATAGAGAATATTAACATTTCAGAACATTTAAAATAATCCAAATTCTTTATGTTTATTTGAAAGATTGAATTATTCTTAAATCTTCTTAGTGAAATTTTACAACTCATGTTGCAGACAAATATATATATTTGACACATAGAAACATTTATCCAAATATATAGATATATGTACTCATTCGAATACACACACACACACACACCACACACACACACACATACACACACACACACGATATCTTTTTCTATTTATCTACCTAGCTGCCTACCTTTCTATCTATCATTTCTTCAAGTATTAGAAATGCAACTAAAATTTTGAATACTAAGGAGTTATTTTTTTTGGAACCTCTTCTATCTTTCTACAGCCAAATAATAGTGGACAATCAAAGGATGGAGATATTAAAAACTAAATCAAAGAACTAGAATAGAGGAGAAAGTAAAAAGTGTTATAAATGTAGTTAAGATTCAGTTATTTTGAGCTTAGGAAAATTTGAAGTAAAATGTGGTCCAAACTTCTTTTATTTCAAAAGTTCAGAAAAAAATTCACATAGCTCTTAAATGTCCGGGGTAGACCTAGGATTCTAGTCTTTGTATTCTGAGCTCATTCTATTGCCTCTCTTTGAGCTCAATTCATTATACCACATTTCCCCATTCTAAAGAAAAACAGCCTTGTAAACTTTCACTAAGAAGATTTAAGAATAATTCGATCTTTCAGGTAAACATATAAAATTTGGATTATTTTAAATGTTCTAAAATGCTAATATTCTCTATAAACTTCATCCCAAAAGGCAAATTATAACAGGTTAAAAAATTGGTTCATAAAATATAAAAATGTATATGATATCATATATTAGGCATCAAATTTATTTGTTCCATACTGTAGAATTTAATATTCTCTATATTATAAAATTTCAGGTAAGAATATACAATAAAAATAGGCATGACAATCACAGAGTAATAGCATTTATTACAAACACAGTCTATCTTTTTATTAAAGAAAGGAGCCTTTTTTTACTGCAACTAAAAAAGTACCTCAATCAAGTACTTTAAATATTGAAATCAAATTTTGAAAATACAGAAATTCAAAGACCCATTTTGTGTTGCTTTTAATCTAAAGTGAAGGGGTATGCTTGAGGATACACCATAAATCTACTTTCAGATTAAAAAAAAAAAAGTTAATTGTTATATTAAGGATTGATCTTACATACAAATCTTTAGTTATTGGTCTGTATGATCTTGACTGAGTTGCTTAGCACCTTCACTCCTTAGTAAAATAATAGGAGATACTTAAAATCCTTTCTAGTATAGTCTAAATATATATATTTATTATTTATTATATATTTACATATATAATTTTTATATTTATATAAATCTATTTCTCTTGATTGATTTTATTTTTTACTTTTCTCCACCTACCAACAGAAAAAAACCTAAAACTTTCCTAACATTTATAAATGCCTTCCTCTCTTACCTTAGTAATAGTTTCATGAAGGGTGAAAAAAGGATCCATTTCCTCAATTTTTGTTGCATGTTTAGGGAAAAGGGCCTCAGAGAGAAAACTTGGACCCTGTGGAAAATCAGAATAGAAACATTTAAAACTCTTCATTGATTTTATCTTTCAAGTGCTTATTGGATTTTCTTTAAAGATTCAAAAGTAAATTCCTTTAAGGTTTCTGCTGATTGTTAGACTGCATTCCACTGATCAAATTAACAAATCACAGAATATTTATAAATTAAAATAAGTATAATTCTATATCTCTTGACATTATTTGTATTTATAAGAGAATGTTTTCTTACTCCAAAGAGAATTCTTTGCATTCCTACCTTTCAAAAAATGCAGACTCGTATGTAGAGTAAGATACTTTGACTATAAAAATCATATCTGAAACCCTTTCTCTATTCTCTACACCAAATTCTATGTTTTAAGGCTGATAGAGTGGACTGTTTTTGATAAACATGATTGCCAATCAGAAAACCTTAGGCAAAGTGTGCACAATATTATAAATATTGCAAACCTCACTTGAAAACAATAGTAAGATTTATTTTGGTTAGAAGGGTGTCATGGCTTTACATATAAAGTGGTAACATGTCATATCAGAGCCTTAGTGTTAAGATGGTTGAAATGAATCAGAGATACTGTAATTAGTCATTTTATACTGGCAGGTACAGACACATTTCAGTATGCAAGAAGACAAGGCATACTGATAATGCTACTATCTGCTATATTCTCAAAATTTATATCTCTCCTCAAAATACATATGTTGAAATTTTAATTTCCAAAGTAATGGTATTAGGAGATGGGAACTTTGGGAGGTGATTGGGTCATGAGGATTTCATTTTCATGAATGAAATTAGTACCC
The DNA here is from genome assembly GCF_000151845.1 of Pteropus vampyrus. Lineage (NCBI taxonomy): Eukaryota > Metazoa > Chordata > Mammalia > Chiroptera > Pteropodidae > Pteropus > Pteropus vampyrus. The sequence goes on from NW_011888795.1 coordinate 16,250,204, forward strand.
TCATAAAAAAGGCCCCACAGAGCTCCTTAGACTCCTCCTCCTTGGGAAGGTACAATAAAAATTCTGCAACCTGGATGAGGACCCTCATTTGACCTTGCTGACATCATAATTTTTAGACTTCCAGCCTCTGGAACTGTGAGAAATAAATTTCTGTTGTTTATAAGCCACCTCGTCTCTGACATTTTGTTACAGCAGTCCACATGGACTAAGACACTATCTAAAATAATGTTCGTGCAGTCATCAACATTATTAGCATTCTGTGAAATGAGTATATTAACCACATGAATATAACTTTTACTTGAAAATCTGAAGTAACTAGCATTGTTTTTCTAGAATATAGAAAACTCGAGATAGGATATATGCATGCATATAGATGATTAATAAATAGATGGATGAATACATATATATAGATAGATAATCTTTTGAAGGCTAATATGGAGAAGATTGAACCCAGTCTATATCAACAATGATCACAACAGAGTAACAAATTTAAGCTGAATTTTATTAGATCTACTTATTAGAGCTATTTATTAGAGCAATCCAATAGCAAAACAGACTATTATGGGATATATCAATGGTGGAAAAGAAATTAAGGTAATGTAGTTGATAGACTCTGAAGTTGAATGAATGAGAACTGAAACCAACATAATTGCAATTCCCTATATATTAAATAATTCTGTGATCAGGCATCCTTGTCACCCCCTATTTTGAGCAATACTGCAATCAAACAAAAATAATTTAGCTGTTTGTTCCAGCATATACCCACTTTTGGATGATAAAATTACAACTCAACCAAGCAAATTACCTATGAAGGCTAACTAGCTTATTTACCAAAAGTTGTTTTATGTTTGTCTTCATTTTGCCTGGCAATCTAAAATGAATTAATCAGAAACTCTGCTCAGTCCCAAACAGGTCCTCACTTTGTAAGTCTTACCACAAAAGCTAGGCAAGAAGCTTGAAACAGATTCCCTGTCATAGCCCCCCAAAAGAATCAACCCTGATAACACCTTAAACTGTTAAGACCCTGATAACACCTTAAACTGTTAAGACACTATTTTTCTGTCTCGTAATTCACTCAATCTGCAGCACTTTGTTACGGCAAACCTACTAAACGGATACACTCAGTCAAGGTGGTATTCTTTCTTCCTGTGATAGGTCTAATAAACTTAATTTTGTTTAGCAACAGGAATTTTTGGAAGTATTTTGGGTAGTCAACATAAAAATAGATTAAAATTTTGGTTTTGCCATTTAATAATTGTGTCATCTTAAGCACCTTACTCTCCAAAGGATTAGTTACTGAATCTAAGAAATTTGGATAATAATATTTTACAGACATATTGTGAACTATTCAATGACTGCCACAAAGGAGACACTGTATTAATGGTATTGATGATGTTGTTAAGATGATAAATATCATAATGATGATAGTGAGCGTACTAATGATAGGGTGGTGATTACCTTAAGATGCTGAACTAAAGGAAATCCAAAAACTTTATCTATGACCCTATGAGAAATAATGCACAGTTTGCATTTAAATATGTTCATTTTTCAAATAGAGATATCTTTGAATTAACGTCAGTGAACGTATAACATGGGCAATTTGTGTCATTCATTTCTATTTAATAATTAAGCTTGAAATTCTTAAAAGCTTTGCTTTGCAAGTAGTTTTAAACAAACTTCTTGAATAGGTTTATCTTATTAGTTTACTTAACTTCATAAACAATGCAAAACTTCATAAACAATGCAAAGGTAAAATATCTGCTAGTCTCAAATTAAATGATCCCATAAGAACTTCATAAACAATGCAAAGGTAAAATATCTGCTAGTCTCAAATTAAATGATCCCATAAGAACATAAATCGGAAGTTATAATTAATGAGATTTTTATTAAACTTTCAATTATTCAATAGCTGAACATACTTAATTATCCATATGTGCCTTATTCTCCAATGTAATCTCCTTTTTTCTCTTATTCCTTTAGCTATCTCTTGCCATCCATCCTCTTTGTTTCTAGTGCCTTGTTTATCATTTAAAAAATACTGATTTAACACTTACCATATGCCAGATGCTGCACTAAATACAACGTAGTCCTTAAATTCATGGAGTTTAATTTAATGGGATTTGAACACATTATAGATCAAACATCACTGCCTTAGAAAATATTAATACACCATCATTCTTTTTCATATATACATAAATATAATAATCATAAACAGGTATTTATATATCCTGACTTTAAAATAATGAAAAGATTACAAAGAAGGATATGTTTGGTAAATGTTTCTACCACTATTACATTAACTATGAGTGATGGCTGCTTAATAATGGCTCCCATCTGTAGACGGAGAGAGGAAAGCAAAGCACCATTAACCATACTGAAAGTGCTTTGGTTTAGAATAGTACTTTGATAGACTGAAACCAAGTATTCTTGAATAAATTAAGAAATTGAAAACTTAACACTATGTCTGCCAGTTGGAGATAACAGTAAGAATATTACAAAAGAAATATTGATAAAAAAAGTCTATCCAGGGTCCAGTCAATTTTTCTCCCTAGTCCCTTCTTTACTTGTCTTTTCTGTAATATTTAACAATATTTAGCAAACTTTCCTTCTGTCATCTCTTTTGCCTAAAGGCCATTATTTGACAAATGGTTCATTTGTATATTATTATCTGTTTATAATTGGATTTTCTTTTCCCTTTTGAAGCTTACTGTTATTTCTAAGTGGTCTATCCTCAGTTTTTTGCTTTCCACAGGCTCCCTATGTGGTTCTGTCTACTTTTCTGGCTTTAACTACCAGCTTCAGATTAATTGTTCTCAAATATTTATTTTTAAGCTTGATCTTTATTTTTAGATCATCATTTCTGTTTCTCTACAAGATCCTTCAGGCAAATTAACTTATATTCCAAATTTTGATCATGTGTTCCTCCATTGTTATCTTCATTTCTTACCTTGGGTAATACCATAATTTTGCCCAAATGTAAAATTTTATGCCATCCTTGACTCCAATTTTTCTCTTCATATGTACCATAGAACTGTACTAGTCAACTTCCTTCTAATCTATATATTTAGATGATTCTCTATGAGTTGTTATCCATTGCCACAGTCTAGTTATTTATCACTTTCACTCAAACTGCAGTCACTATTGTCTATAGACCAAAGTCCAAACGAATTTGTATCTTTTGTCTTTTACCTTTAAACAATTTTTCTTTTCAAAAAAATCTATTTAAACCATTTTCATACAGCTTCTGCTTATGTTGAACAGGCTATTCACCAAACTTTGAATATGCACTTACTTTTACTATCTCTGGAATGTTCTTCTTCCATCTGTTTACCCGACTTCTTTCTATAATTGCTTTCCTTGAGCCTTGCCAACCTATTAGCGTTTACTGTTCTCTTGTCAGCGTTTCTGTATCACTTTATATTTACTTTTAGTCATTATTTATTACATTACATTTTTGTTATAGCTCTGTTTTTCTTACTATACAATAGCCTTTTAAGACTTGGGATCCATTTCTTATCATTATCCATAAAGTTGAAATGTAAATATACTCGTCCTTCTCACTTCAGAGAGATCATGTGAGGATCAAGCAAAGAAAAAAAAAAAAAGCATATACAAATGCTCAGTAAGGAGAAAAGGACTACACTAATACTGGATGATGTTTGATTTTTACCACACTTGTCAGAGACTGCTTTTCTATGTAACTAAAAGTTATAGCTTTTAAATTTAAATTAATAGAAATATATATTCATATATTGAACTCTATGTGATATTTCTCTTTTAAAATCTACAACTGTTAAAACAAAATTTGAAAACCGTTGTTGTAGGTGACAGAAAATCCTTGGAGGGCTTTGAATAGAGCAGGTGATATTTTCAAGTACGTATTGAGGAGAGCACACACTGACACATATGTGAGAATAAATTTAAAATAGACATGATAGAAACAGAAAGTTCAGACAGAAGGTTATTGCAGTAATACAGTGAGAAAGAGTGAGAAATTAAAACAGTACCATGGTAGTAGAAATAGGTAAGAGGAGATGAGTTTGATAATGTTTGAGATAACATTAATAGTACCTGATAATTAATTTGATGTGAAAGTCTTAAAAAGGCATCAAGATTGCAAGCATTTCCAGGTTTGATAAACTGAGCAGATACAAATTTCACTAAGTCAGAAAATATAGAATCAATGAAGGTTTAGGGTAGAAAAGAAAAATTTAAACTTTTGAGGTGAGGTGTTTATGGGACATCTGCATAAAGTTTCCCAGAAGATGAGTAACTATACTGTTTAAGACTGATTTGGTTGAAGACCAAACTCTGGACTGGAGATACAATCATTTGAGAAGTATGTACATGGTAGTTAAGATGTAAAATGAACTACATGTAGACTCAGAAATATATTGTGTGTATCTGAGGTCTCTGAGTGACAAGAAAATCTCTGATGGCACTGATATTTAAGATGTGGAAAAATAAAACCAAACGTCATAGATAGTATTGTCAGAGAAACATAAAGGAATCATGTGAGTGTGATTTCATGGGAGTCAAAAGATCGAGAATATCTGGGAATGAGTAATCGATGCTTCAAAGGATGTAAAGAAACACAATAAAATAAAATAAAAAAAAACATCCATTAGAAATAGCATTTCTGAGATTCCTGGTATCTTTTATTAGAGTAGTTTCTGTGGATTCATGAGTGCAAGAGACAGAATACAACCAGTTGGGGAAAATGTGAGAAGTAAAACGTCAACTATATATTATTCTCTCCAGAAATTAAGATTAGGTTGAGAAGTTAGAGAAATTAAACACTAGCTTAAAAAAGTTAAAGACTCAAAGAAAAGTTTATTTATTTATTTATTTATTTATTTATTTATTTATTTATTTATTTATTTATTTATTTTGATAGGGCTGTTGTAGATATAGTTTTAATGTGAGAGAAAGGATCCGGAAGCTACAAAATTATTTTAAAAATACAAGAAAATTTGAGGAAAATAAATAGAACATAGCTCAGTAAAGTTACCCAGAAAACATAATTGTAAATAGATGAGCCATTGGAAAGAAAGATGTTGACATGAGGGTAGAATATGGGAAAAGACAGTATTAGTAAATAAACAGAGATGAAGAAAAGAAAAGAAAAAAAAAAACTTAAAGGTTATGTTTAATTTAGTTCTAGACTAGATGGAATTGACTAAACTTCAACTCATTGCCATACCAAAATATACCCTTTACATTTTTTTTTCAGAAATAATCATTTAAAATATTTAGTTCATGTAGACTTAGTGGGTATTAAACTAGTTAAAAGCATTTTGCACATTCCTTCTCTATACAGTTGGCATTCAATGAGCATAACTTGGAATAAATAAAATAATAATAGTGTGTTTTATATATCAGTTCTCTACATATATCACCTAATTTAATCTACACACATACTCTAAGGTAGGAACTATTATTGCCCCCTCTACAAACGCGGGAAATGAGGACCAATGAGTTTCAGACACTAGCTCAATATCATCCCATAAATACATGTTGGAGCCATGATTCAAACCCAGGTTTATCTGACTTCACAGCCCACACTTTTACATTATGACATATCTCCTCCTTGCTGTCAACATTTCTTATAGCCTAAGATTCTGTGCTTTTGAATTTAAGTAAGAAAGAATGATTTCCCCTGCTTCTTGTTCCAATTCCCTCTGAGCCTTAGTCTACTCTACGTAAGCAGCATAAACATTAGGTGCAGTTTAAAGGATATAATCAAAGACTACCTGCTTAGACTAAATAAAATTGAATGTAAAAAGCCCCATGTGCACTTCCTTTTTTGCGATACTCTCATTTCTGCAACGGATGTGCACATCAATACTTAAATTTAATATATGAAATTAAAACACTCATAGGCTTTGAATGGCACTGACATTCATAATGTGCTGGCTAAGGAAAAAAAAGCAATTACAGCCATAATTTTTGAAACATAACATTCTCATCGTTCCAAGTAAAAAAGACCTGAGATAATGTGGAGTTTGAATAGAAGTGTAACAATTCAAGGGTCAAATGTGGAACAATATTATGACATTATTTTCTGAATTCACTCATTTTTTTTTTCATTTCAATTATTTTTTCAATTCTAGGAAAGTTCATAGCATTGCTTTATTGAAAATATTCAAGGCACCTTTATAGTTCTATTCATATTGATCTAGTATCCTAATTTTAGACCTGGATAAAACATTATAAATCTTAATTCAACCCAAATATACAAAGTGAAACATGGAAAAGTCACAAAATAGTTATAGGAGAGACAATACTAAAAATTGGCTGTGCGTTTGTGCATGTGTGTGTGTGTGTGTGCGTGTGTGTGTGTGTATTTCTTAAACATTTTGCCTTTTCTTGTAAAGTAGTTTTGAGATAGGGATAATAAATATAATACAAGCCTTAAAAATGTGAATCACTCTAATAAATTTACATTGTAGTTTTGGTCTTGAAGTTTTTACATGCCAACAAAATACTTCCATAGGATCCAGTCTTCATATTTTAGACTTTCTTCAAGCTAATGTCCTTTACATATCTTGCCTTCTTTTATCTCTTAATCATTGAATGTGTGCTTGTCTTACCTATTGGTACACATCATGCATCATCATTTTACATCACACTTTCTAGATAGATAAACAGGAGACAGAAAAAGCTAATAAAGAGCAACAAAGATACAATAAAAGATGCTCTTAACAGTATTTTACAAATAAGGCATTTTATAACAAATGCCTTTAGTAATATTTTGATGGTAAATAATTAAAATTTAGTGAAAAGATGTTAATAAGCTAATAAGCTTTCTTAATAAACACGAATATTTCATATAGTAAAACAAATGAATGGTGTTTCTCAATGCTTCCATATCTACACTGCCATTATGAATAGGAGAACAACATCTGACAATGCCTGACATAAAGAACAGGCTCATGTCGAGGAACCCCACAAAGTTTGGTTGTGTTCACAAAGTCACTTAAGAAATTACTGGATCCAAAGTCCCATTTTCAGATCTGTAACCTCTAAGATCTCATAACATTAACTCTGTAAAGAGTTGTTCTTAACTCCACAAACAAGTCATAAAGAGATAACTCATCTCTTTTTACATCCTATCCTTTAAACTTCTTTGAGAACTTCTCAGATTTCCAGCAAAAGAAGAGGGAGTAACTAACTTGCTGATACTGCTTACACTGTGCAAGGGACTAAGTCAGCATAGTGTCACATTCAGAAGGAAAGAGCAAATATAATATTCATTGTTATTTTTTTCTAGTCACTCTTAAACAGAGTTATCGGAAGCTATGATATCCTGTAATATGTGCTTTTTTTAAAAAAAGCATCAGCCTGTAAGATAGAAAGATGTCTTAGAAACTGGCAACTTTTTCTGAAAACAACCATTGACTGCTTGCAGGTACTTTGCTTCTCGTATTTTTCACCAATAGCCCTGCACCTTGTATTCGTTCTGAGACTTTAGGGAAGACTCATTCCTAGCCTCTTCCAGCTTCTGGTGGCATTAGGCATTTCTTGGTTGTGCCTGCATAACTCATATTTCTGTTTTTGTCTTTACATGCCCTTGTCCTCTGTGTGTCTTCTCCTTTTCTGCTATTGAGATACTTATTGGAATTCAGGCCCACTCAGGTAATCCAGGATGATTTTATCTCATATCCATAATTGTATCTGCAGAAACTCTTTTCTCACATAAGATCACAATCATGGGTTCCAGGAGACACATCATTTAACACACTACAATCCTCATGTCTTCAACAGGCTTTCTATACTAAAGCCTGGGAAGGTTGTTTTTAACAGCAGAAATCAAGATTTCAATTAAAATTCAGACTATTTTTGCTTCTCTTTTCAAGAATAACTATAAAATTGAAGGAGTTTACATTTATAGAAGAACCTTTAGGTGAGGCACTGATAAAAGCTGTCCTAATTAAGTAGTTGTGGATTAGCTACAAATTAAAGGTGTTTTCTAGTTTTGGAAGGTATTTATTTAAATGGGTATACAATTGTCAAAACCTAACTTAAGATTTGTGCATTTTATTGTGTATAAACTGTATCTTAAAGGAAAACAACCTTCCTAGATAAGGAAAATTATCATCATACCAAAGAGATTCTTCATGTCCTTTTTTAGTATGAATTTTGGTAAATTCTGTTACAAATTTAGTTAATGTGTTAAAGTTTTCCACATTGTTTTAATATATTTTATGATATCCATGACTATTTAAAATGAATAAAATAGTGTTATTATTATTTTCATCTTATAAATGAATAAACTAAGAGTCAGAGACATTATCTGACTAGACTTTGCTAGTAAGTGGTATAAACTGGATTAGAATTCAGATCTTCATATCTAATCTTCTGCTACTTACACTCCATAACCTTGCCTGTCTAATACCCAGGCAAAGTGAGATTGGTAGTCAGTCCTAGGCAACACAGAAGGCACAATTGAAATAGCAAGACAAGAAAGAAGTGTTCAAGCTTGTGAAACTAAAGTGGCTACATTAGGATTGTTTTATGATTTAAAAATCCATGATAAAGTTCTACACATAAATCACTAATTGGTGAGCCATTTTTTGGTAGCTATTGAATAAACAGAATCATAGACAAATTCTTCCACTTCACTTCTGGTCTCTATACTTTCCCAAGCTAAGTTAAATGAGTATTATATATAAATGGCTTTTATTAATGAAATCAATGTAGTCCTTCTTAGCATCTAGGAAAGGGAGGTAAAAGATATGAGTAATCTCAAAGAATAACATTTTATTAATTCAACAAGTGTTAATTACTAAATAATGTTATAAAATTTCAAGAATTTATAAAATGAATGCATTATACATAATATCCTCATCTTTTAATTCTTCTGAAACTGCAAATTAAAATAAAACCTTAAAGCTTTGGCATGCAGGAGGAATACTAAAAATATTAAAAGAAAGTCTATCTAAAGCACTGTGAATTCAATAACAGTGATTTTTGTAGCTATCATTTCCAAAAAGCCTACTATGTACTATACTGTTAGGAAATGAATAATTATATATTTCTACGTAGTTAGGATTTCTTTAAGCAATTTGAGTGGAACCTGTATTAAATATCACCTTGAAAGTTTTATGAAGATTGAATAGATAGTGATAGAAAGCTGGAAATATTTACCTCTCTGAGGTAAGTGTTTACTTAAAAAGGGCACAAAATCCAGAACCCTGGAAACATACCATTACTTTGCATTCAGAACATTATATAACATATAGAACATTATATTCCAAAGGGTAAGAATCCCAAACTTTCCTTTTCTCTTTCAAATGAAGAAAATTATGTTTCTCTTCCTCTCCTAGGAAGGGAGAAGGGCAATATGTGTATAAACTCCCAGGTTTATATGTTCAAGATGTCTGTACTTTGTTACAGCATACAAACATGTATATATGGTTTTTATTGCCTCACCCCAGAAAGAAAAGTAAATGGAATGTAGGGACCTAATGAGATTATTGGTGTCTTATAATTGAAGCCAAAGTTCCTAAACATGCCTAATCTAACAAGTGTTAATTACTAAATAATGTTATAAAATTCATCATTTAAAATAAATATTAAATATCTTGAGATTCTTTCATGGATCCTGGCACGCCTAGTTTTCATGGGTAAAGTATTAGGGAGGGATCTGGGCATATTATACTCCCCTTGAGAATCACTGGTAAGCAAAAAAAAAAACATATTTTTATATAGATTTTCTCCCAAGTAAAGAAAATATCTATAGAAGGTTATATTCAAAGTACAGGAGATTATGTCAATCCTTGTGTTCTATAATATGCATTGAACATATATTTTATGTATCATGAATAATATCTAATGCTAATGAAGTACACTGCAAGTATTAGCTCAAACAATCCTCATAAAAACCATATGAAATAGATAACATTATTATCCCACTTTATAGAGGAAGAAACTGAGGAACAGAGAGTTTAAGTAGCTTGCCTAAGCAATAAAGGTGGGAAATGAACCCAGGTATTATAAAATACACTGTCTCTAACATACTGTTTATAAATTGTAATATAGTATAGTGTTGACTTAAAATTTTTGAAAGTTTTTGCAGGTGAGAAAAGAAATGAAATACACATTCACTTCACATACATTTCACGTATGAATAAAATACACAACTGTGTGTATTTAAGATTTAAAATCTTTTTTTGCCCTGAATTTCTCTTAGTTTGGAAATTTATCTCTTCTTTAATAGTTTAAATCCATGCATTATTCTATCATAGTTTAGTTTTTAAAATAGAATATGTGAAACTAAAACTCCTCAAAATGTTTTGGATTCTTATACTGAGTTAGGCAATAAAGATTTTTTCTCCATTTTCATATTAAGTTTAAATAACCATGAAATAAAGGAGGCAATACCATAACCTCAAGTCATTCAACAGTTAGCTGAGAGCTCTCTTCTTTTCAATTTGCCTCCTTTCTTTTAGGAGAGAGATGTTCTCTTAAATATCAGATGCGCCAATAGGTGATTATAAATTATTTCACAATCAATCAGCTAGAGTCCTGGAGGAGATCCCAGAAGGAGCCACAGCGGGCAAGGGGAAGGCACTCATGGAGCTCAGTGCACCAGCTTTTTACAACTCTACTAACATATTTCAGTTATAACTGATTTGGCTTTACTGGTGCATACTGGCTACACATGGGGGTAGGGTGCAGCAACCAATGGCATTGTGACACAATTAACATTCTATATATCACTGAGAATTCACAAATAAGTTTGCAAGATAGAAAAAAAAATGGATATTCTCAGATCTTAGAAGGAAGAAAGTTTTCTCAATAATAAGAAATCCAAACTTTACTATGGTCTTTAGTAAAACATAGTCTCTTTGGTTAGGTCTCAAGTCAATTTAGCAACAGCATTTCTTTGAGGTCAGAGCCTGTTAGCCTCCTGAGAAACTTTCTGTGGAACAGTCAGTCAGTGATTTTCTTGGGTTTGTATTTAATCAACTGTGAAAGAAATGGGGGATTTAAAGGTCTTAAGGTTAAGGGCAAAAGAATCTAAACATCAGGTTAAGAAGAAACAAATACATTATTCAAATCCCGGGAGAGATGCTGTGGTCCTTCAAAGTCCTTTTGCTAGAAATAGGAGGAGATTAACGTTATAGTCAGAATGTCATGTTTCATAATCTGGTTGAAAATACCTGGGAAAATTAAACTTGGAACATTAGCCTATCTGGAATTTTACCATCAATTGTATTACTCTTATAATTATTTTTAAATCTTTTTTTTTTTTTTTTTTGTCAAATGCTAAGCCCAACATTGGTACAATTGTGGACAAATCAGAGGAGCACAATTCTGTAAATTACTGCTTGTTTAAATTTTCTAATCTTCTTCCAAATTTCCCTTCTACTAGCCCACACCACTGGAATTTCATTTAACAATATATGTTTGACTTCACATTAATACAGTCAGATATCCCTGGGCAAATTTTGTATTTCTATTCCTGTTACCACTTATTAAAGGCTATGTGAAAGTCTTTATTTCCCTGTGTATCCCTAGGAGCACAGGTAGATTTAATTTCAAGGAATAGAAATGATTTCTGGAATATCTTTAGTTTGGGGCAATGTTTTCCTTTAGCTAAATGCATTCATTTTAATCATTCATTCGATTTATTTATTTGGAAATCAATAAAAACACCAAATTAATTCTGCAATTTACTAAAGCAAAAATCGCATTTAACTGAATAAATAGGCATTAAAGAAAAGAGCCCCAGTAGATAAAACATGTATGGCTACATTTGTTTCTTGATAGAAGTCTCTAAAGACGATACTAAGCTCCACTTTAAGAAATTATCCAACCTCCAACACAGAATAAACTTTCCTTGGTGAATTAAAAATATAAAAAATATGCTTTAGTTAATTTCTGATAGCATCTTTTCTTAATTTTTATTTGAGAAAATTCAGTTATCTTGATTATTCTGAGTCCTCATTTAAAGATAGTGAAATTAAAAAGACATTGACATTCTACTTTTCAAACAATGGGTACTCTTGATTAAACTTCGATTGAGCATTAAACTTTCAGACTTAATACAAATTGCCTCTTTTTTCTTTTTAATTTTGGCCCAATTTCCCTCTGCCCTCAGGTCACTTGATGGTAATTAATTGATTTATGAATCAACTAAACGAAGATGCAAATTGAAACAAAAAAGGGGGGGGTGAGAAAAACGTTTTTTGTTTTTTGTTTTTTTTTAATTTATGACCAACATTTTAGAAATGGCTCAAATTCTCTCCAGTTATAGTCATACTTTAGCAAATTTCACGTTTATAACTTAATTTTAGGAACACTGAACGCTCAATTTTAATTTCATTTTAAGTTATTTATTTTTTGCCTTTGGGAAACAGTTCTAACCAAAGTTACTGCATCACATTCTACAATTATTAAGTTATTTCATTGTGATTTGATAGACTAATCTGAAGAGTGGCAATAATTCTTACCAATCTCTCAATATAGGCAGCATAGTATACTAGATTAAGTAGGAATTTTGGATCTAGGTTTGAATTTTGACTACTATTTACTATGGTGACTTTGAACAGGCACGTTAGCTTCCTGACACGCAGTTTCTTTTTCTTTCTTCTTTTTATTTTTAAGAAAGAGACATGGGAAGTAGGGTCTGACCCCAAGTGATACCTCTGCTCCAATTGACTGGTCAATAGATTGGGTACTTTTCATTTAATACTCAGCATCAGAGTATGTATACACTCATATCATTGCTTGAGGCTGCGTATGTGTGTATGTGTGTGTTTAGATGACATTTATTGTTTTTCTCTTAATTACAAAATGTGAATACACTACACATAAGAAACAGAAAAGCAAAGGCAACAACATAATTGCAGCAAAAGCCATTCACTGTTTCATATGGATATTTCCTGGCTTTTCCCCATGCATGTGACACTCAGTTTCTTCTGTGTGCAATTGGAATTTTGATATAATGCACTAAGGTATTATTGTGCATTATTATTTTATTTATGTAATAATGACATATTTAAATAATACTATATTAGTAATAGTTATGTGCTATTCAATATAATTAATGAGATAATAATATAAGCAAAACAGAATGGTAACTGATGCAGAGCAACTGCTCAATAAATGCTGACACTATTGTTTTCTATATTAGTGGATTTTACAAATTTGTATCCCAGTGTTTATTATGACTTCAGATATATTAATAAATACACATTTATTTAAACTTAATATGTTTGAATCTTTATCACTATCATAGATGATCAAAAATTTCACAGAAATCAGAAAACATGGCTTTTCTTTAAAATGTCCATAATATTTTGGAGGATTTTATAGCATAATTTGAAAATTAAAAGCTCAAAATAGCAATTAATATATTGTAAGACTAGTAAGCAGGAAGACAAGGGGTTAAGATGTGTGACTAAACTATCACCGCCACCTGTGTGGTATGTAATAGGTAAATGTCTTAAATATTTTCATTTTTTTCTCCCCTCATCTGTAACAGTTAAACAAATGTTTATTTAGCTACATGTTACTACTTATCCCTGCACAAAGAAGAATAAAATACAGTCAACACTGAGAAGCAGACAAACAAGAGACACATAAAATACATAAACATGTATATAAATATGTGTGTGTTTATGTGTAGGGAAAGAAAGAAAGAGAAGATAAATAAGATTTACTTAAGCATACAATCTAAAGAGAAAGATGTATGCATACATATATATATGTATGTATACAATAACAGATTTACATGTACATGTATATGTCTTGTATAAATATGTGCATGTTTGTTTACCCATTTAAGAGGACATAACCTTTACTTAAAGTAAATGTTAAAACAGGTATGCACAGGATGCCAATACCAAATGATGGATTGAGGATTCAGGGCAAGCATCCTGAGAAAAAGACTTTCTGAGCTTAATCTTGAAAGATAAGAGGCACACAGGGAGAGAGTCAGTATATTTCATGCAAAATAAAAAGCATTTTAAAAAGCAGATAGATGAAGAATTCCTTGCTCTGTAGCTGGATACTCTGTTTGGGGTTAATAAGCTAAAATATTCAAGTTGGACAGTGACAAGAAAATTAATGAAAGGTCATTCAGGATCTTAATACACCATCAAGAGGTTTGGAATTTATTTTGAAGATAATCAAGAAACATCTTTAAGGTTTTAAACAAAGACTAACCAATTTTGATTAGATTATTCTAGTGGCATCTCAGTTCTAACATTCTACAATTTTATCATGGGTATAGTATTTGAGAGATCTTTTTTTTAAAAAAATAATTTGTACATATAAACTCATTCTAAAAAGTATAACAGAAACTCACAGCCATATGTATTTACCACTTTTATAAATTATGTCTTGGCCACAGTGTGGTTATAAAGTGAAATGTATTAGTTTTACAGTTTTTACGAGTATATGCTGGAAAAGAAACTAGTTAAACCAAGCAGTTACAACTATGAAAGTAGCCATATTTGATTTTTAAATTGCCAAAATGTTTTTATGATTATAGCTCAGTAATGAAAACGATTACCAAGAAAATGTAACATAAAATCTATTTACAGCAAATCACTGTAGATCAAAAAGTAAAGCTCTTCTCCTAGGTTAGCTTGACTGCAGTAACAGAATTTTCTTTTTACAGTTGTATTCAGTAATGTTCAAAATATGTAATCTAGTTCAACAATGATTATTTTAGTCTTCATCCATTTAATTATTCATCTTCTATAAAGTCACGCTATCAGATTTTATGTTTTTGCAGAACAACTCTCACTTTTAAATTTACTAAGAGGGAAAGCTGATAAAAATTTGCTTTCATTGGATGATCTTCTAAGTTTTCTCATTTTTAAATTAAATGGTATAGTGTATGGTTATATCCTAACATGGTTAAATGAATAATAGTAGAATCTCAACAAATATAAATTTATTAATAATATTTAAAAATTATTTTTCAGCTATCCAGCTTAAACTTAGAATTTGTATTTCAGAACTGAAAAGTAATTAGGAATTAGGTTAATATCTCTTTTCAGGAGAAACTGTAGCATAAGGAAGGTGACTGAAACACCCAGCATAAAGAGAACCAGTTAGTGGGACATCTAGGTATAGACTCTAAGGCCATTGTTTAGAGAACAGTGCATGCTCCAGTCACTGTATTGTCATTTCATACCACCAGGTAACTTTTCTAAACTGCCCATTAAAACTTGTCATTCACATCTCAAAATTACTAATGACTTGCAGTAGAAAGATAGGTAGGGGAATGAAGAAATGTGTGAGTAAATTTTCTCTCAGCTATGCTGTATAGCATTTACACTTCTGTCCATAACTAAGTCCATACCCTTAAATGAGATTTTTTTTTT
>NW_011888795.1:16267000-16276141 GCF_000151845.1 Pteropus vampyrus
CACATCAGAATCACCCAGAAAGCTATTAAAAAGTTGCTGGTGACTGGTCATCCAGAACAATTAAGTTAGAATAATAAGATTAACTTTAAAAGATATAACAAAATTCCTATTACTGAGAATCAACCTCTTCCCTCTTTTGTAGGTGTGATGGAGAAGAAATCACAGGCTCTTAATTGGTGCTCATTGATAACAAATTTGAACTACATGGAAGCTACAACTTGATTTTTATAGCATTTCAAACTACTTTTACTTACCCTTGGAAGGAACACAAAATAAAACTAGGAGATAATACATCGAACCCCCGTCCTGCCTTTATTTCTATATATTCTATTGCCTTTACCAACATAACAGAGATGAGGTTCTATTTGGTATGTATACTCAATGTATCAAGGAGTACACAAATATAAATGTATCTGAAATTGTTAGTGGAAGAAAGTTTTCAACAAAAATGAAAATATTATACTTTAGCAGAATGGAGAGGGAAAGTGTAATTATAAATGAAATACACTGATTTCAATTATAAATGAAATACAATTATAAGTGAAATCATCCATATAAAATATTGAGAAAGCATCTGAGAAAAATACAATAAATTTAACAGTGAATACAGATGACTTTTTCTCTTTATATTATTATTTGTTTTCCATTTCTCAACAATGTACATGCACTATTTCTATAAATAAAAATACTTGAATTGAGAAAATACATTGCCTAAAATTTTGTGGAACTCTCATCTGGAAAACATTTGGATTAAAGTCAGAATTTTCCTCATGCTCATAAAAGAAGTCACACTTCACAATACAACTGCTTCTTCTCTGTGAAATTTCTTTTTATATTCATTGAGTGAGCTGCAATTCAATAGCTTTTGTGGTCTTCTTCTCTTTTCTCCTCATTTGATGTGGCATGAAAGACATTTCAAAAAACAACATAAACAACTCAATTGCTTGTTAAATTTTATGTTAAGGATATGCACTGACCCAGCAAAATCACCAGACAGCCAGACATGCTGCTGAAATTTAAGCATCCCTGCCCACCTACTTGTTTACAGAGAAAGCAAGTAGTGACCCGAAATTGCTTTGCTCTTCTCTGACATTAGAGCTAGAGAAATCGAACCAGGAAAGAAGAATGGAAGTATGTAAGATTTTCTCTATGCTATTTTATTTGTCTTAAATAGAGCCAAATTATAATGAGGATTAAGAACAAATTAAACACAATCAATTCATGTATGTGAATGCAGATCTGTGATTCAAAGACAGTGGAGGCCAGACCTGTAGTGTCATAACCAGCCTTGCCCTACCAGGAGGACTCTTTAGTGGACATGCAGTGGTTTCAGCAGTAAGATGTTCTGCAATGTTATTCTTCAAATATTATAACTATTTTAGCTCAATTTACAATGAAAAAAAATATCTTTATCCTCTATGTGACCAAAAAAAAAAAAAATCTCCTTCCATTATTATTCCCTATTTCCTTCAGTTCTTTTCTGACATTCCAGAAGCAAAGAAGTTTTTGTATAAGAAAAAAAGACATTTTCTAGTTACTCTGACCTTGCTTGGACCATCAGAAAAGGGAAACCAATACCGCCTTGTCCTCCAAACATTAGGATTTTTCCTTCGGTAGCTTTGCTTTTCTATCAAACAACCCTCACCAAAGTCATAGATATAGTACCTGCTTCTAACCAGTGTGCTGGGGCATAAAATATTTATTTGTAAACTAAGGAGTTTTTCATCAGATTTCAATCCTTTGTCAGTTTAAAAAGAAATATTTCAACATTTTTTGGAGCTGCAAGGCTTTTTTTTTTTTTTTTTTTTTTCCTGTTCCTCTTCAGCCCTTTTCCTATGTCCTTTCAGGATACATAAAATATAATGGCAATGAAAGGAACAATTGATAAAACTTGCTGAGAGAATTAGATGACTATGCTCCTGGTTTATAGAATGTGGTCCTGGTCTTAGGTTGAAATACTTTTCCTTGCCAGACTTGTGAGAAACATTTTCCTTTGGGTTCTCTCTCACCAAGAGATGTTGAGCTATAAGACATCACTCTAAAGAGAGCAATGCTTTTATTCACTCTGAGGATATGCTCTAGTGATAAGATTTGCAATTCAATGATTTATTATAAAACATAGAGATAATATAGGCTGTAATTGATTGTTCCACAAAATTAAAATGGAATGCTATGTTGTACAATTATAACTCAATTTTGATTAAAATAGTTGGGTGACAAACAAGCAATATACATCTTAAGTGTTTTTAGACTAAGGAGCAAATGAAAGGAGGTCGGGTAAAGCAGAGATCAGACCTAGGCTTAGATTAAAGAAGGTAAATGAATCTGTCTTTTGTCTTCCCCCAAATTTGAATCTTTTCTCTGACCAAGTTATAGAGGCAAGGTCTTCGGTTTTCATTATATACATATGTGTAACATGATTTCTTTAAGAAAATTTCCCTACTTCCTATTGATACATCCAATTTCTTTTTAATGAGAATAAAATAATCCTATCCACACCTAGAAGTAAAGGATTAGAAAACAAATGCATATCTGACAAACACATTGAAAAAATTATTCTCACAGAATTTCTATAGAGTAGCATAAATGACTCATGTCAGATACATGAACAGAACTAGTAGTGCAAGATACTGAAGAGTCTTCACAGAGGGAGGAAGAAGCAAAGAACACAAAATCTAGTGGCACTGAAGTCACAAATAGATGATTAACATCATATATCTACTGATTCTGATATGAGTTTGGAGACTAGATAGCATGAAAGAGGCGTTTCTCCTTAAAGGAGAAGAAAACTAGGAGAAGAAACAATTTTATGACTTGGGGATCTTTAACTTAGCTCCATTTCTGTGTGTATAAGCAGAACCTGCAAGCCTGCTTAAGCCATAGATTTTCCTGAAAGCTATATGACTCATGCAAACCAGTGTTTGCACCATACTCCCCTTATTGTTAATTTAGGCCTTCATTCTCTCTTATCTGATCATTGCAGGAGCCCTCTAATTGCTCTTGATGATTCTCATCTATCTTCTATTTCGTCATTGGAGTTACTTTTCTAAAATGCAGATCTGCTGAGGCTGTTTTCATGCTTAAAATTTTTTAATTTTACTACATCACATAAAGAATCAAACCCCAAGCATCATGTATATAAATATTTAATCAGGAGTATATAACTTAAACTTAATCACAAGAAAATGTCAGACAAATTCAGAATGAGAAATATTTTATTTAAAACAGTGGAATGGAGGAAAAGAAAGACTGTTTCAAAAATTTCAATGTCATAAAAGATGGAAAATAAATTACAACAAGCTACCATCTTACACCTAATAGAATGATTACTATAAAAAAATAATAAATATTGGTGAGAATGTGGAGAAAGTGAACAGATTGCAGTGTAGAGAAAGTGGACCCTTGTGCTCTGTGGGGATGTAAGATGGTATAGTTACTGTGGAAAACACTATGGAGAGTCCTCAAAAAATTAAAAACAGAATTACCACGTGATCCAACAATTCCATTTCTAGGTGTAGCTCAAAAAAGAATAAAAAGCAAATATACTCATGTTCATAGCAGAATTATTTAAAATAGCTAAAATGTGGAAACAACCCATGTCCATAGATGAATGAATAGAAAAGCAAAATGGGTATAGAGTTTCAATTTTAAAAAGTGAAAAGAGTTGTGGAAATGAATAATGGTGGTGGTTTCACAATAATGAATGCATTTGATACCACTGAACTATACAACTAAAAGAAATTAAATGTCAAATTTCATGTTATGTGTATTTTACCATAATAGAACACTTTTAAATGTAAAATAAAAAAGAAAAGAAAAGAAAAAGAAAAAGAAAAAAATAACAATGAAGGGCTATGTAAATGTTCCAGATTAATGAGACTAAAAAACATAATAAAATGTAACACTTGATCTTTTACTGGTTCTTGTACTGGAGAAAAATAAGACTATAAAGGATATTATTGGGCCAAATGAAAAAACTAGAATGTGAACAGTAGATTAGATTTAAAAAGTTTATTAATGTTAAATTTACTGAAATTGATACTATATTGAGCTCTGAAGGGAATATTTCCATTTTGGGGGGGGGAATGCACAATAACATACTTAAGGTAAAAGGACATGATGTACATAGCTTACTCTGAAATAGTTCAGATAAAAATATCTATATCTCTTTGTATACATTTATCTAGTGAGAGAGACAAAGAGAAAGAGAGAGAGAGGGATCCAGCAAGTGAGAGTGCAAGCAAGCATGAGGAGGGATGAATAAAGGAGGACAAATGATTGATAAAAAGCATTAACAATTCGTGATTCTGAATAAAGGGTATATAAAATTTTGTAGTATTCTTTTCTTATTCTTGAAAATCCACAGCACGGACTTTCATTTGAGCCCTGTAACTTTGCTATTCTTCTGCATAATAATTATCTACTGATCCTGTAAAGCACAGTTCAATTATCATGTGTAGGCTTCCCAGTCAGAATTAAATGTTCATCTTTGTCCCCATGGGATATAGATATAGATATAGATATAGATAAAGATATAGATACTTATCATCATGCTTATAAACTCAGAATATGGCACAATGCCTATATTATGCTCATATTATACATTCAATAAAAGTTTAAAATCAATAATAGGTCATTATCAATTAATCATAATTAACTGTTAATCATTAATTAATTAATGCAAAGTGAATATGTATGGTTCCATTAGAAATTGATATAGAAATGGGTATAAGTATAAATGCATATGTACTAAACCAGATTACATTTCTCTGCCTCGTCTTCTGTTTTCCTATCTATTCTTTTCTTCTCAAAAGTCACTATGTATAGATAAGAAGCCTTCCAAATTAATATTTTCTGAAGAGAAGCTTATAGGTTATTAAAACTGAGAAAATTGTTGGTCGATTAAATTAGGAGGAAAAGAAAAAGGGAAAGAGATAAATGAAATGATGCATTAGTTCAAACCAGAGTATTTTAATGAATAATTGACAACATGAAGAGGGCTGGAAAGAAACAGGTTGAGGTGAGGGTGACATTACACATTTAAATGGTTACCAGGTAAGCAGATTAAACTATGAGTTTGGAGCTAAGGATATGAGGATATAAATTTAAGAGTCATCAGTGGATAGAGGGAATTTAAAACCTCGGGAATGAATGACATGTCTTAGGGAAGAGTATAGCAAGAGGAGATTCTAGAACCAAACTAGGGGCACTCCAATCAAAGGCCAGGTAAAGAGGAGAAGGCAGCAAAGAAGAATGAAAGAGAGTAGGCTATGAGAAAAGAAAACAAAGATAGATCTCCAAGGACAATAGATGTTTGAAGTTATTGTTCTCCAGGTTCTCCTGTTCTAATGCCTCTCCAATCCTCCCCTCACTTTGTTCCTGGTTTTTTTATATTTGAAGGTTAACAATCATCTTCTGCATTTTAACGTGTATCTGTGTTTGGAGTTTCATATAACAGATTTACTTCAAACAAGTTCACTTCCATTTAAGCTGTAAAAGCAATAGAGACTGAAGAAAAATAAAAATGTAATTGGGAAGAAAAAATATAAAATTGAGAAAAAACCTTATATACATATTAATAAAGTTCAGGTCTACATCAGCACACATTAACACACACATCTATACATACGCATGTATATATTGTACATATATTTTATATATATATGACCTGGTTTATAAAATTATGTGTTTATTGTGTTTTTACGATTGATGGAAATTCAAGTAAATGCTGACAAGTTCCAAAGAACACAGAGCTTAATTTTGTTAAAATAAAAATGTTATTTCTTTAATTACTTCTGATAAATACTCTACAATATTACTATGGCTATATATCTTCACTGAAAGTATGTTTTATAACTAAAGAAATTCTTAAACCACAAAGTCAATGATATAATTTTAGTTTTGCTATTTGCTATTTCTGGAAGGTACTGAATTTATGTGTTAAAGAATTAAACCTTCTGCCTATCCATGGGTCAACTACTGTGTGAGTATATACCTAGCCATTTTATCAACTACAATTTTTACCTAGAACAATAAATATCTCTATTGATGATAGTATAATTCATTCACTGTGCTCAATCTATCCGAGGTAGTAAAAAAAAGTCTAAAATGCCAAATTCTGACACCCTTCATGTCAGGATATTGCTGTGAACTTATAACTTGCCCCAAATCACAAGATATTCTGTGCTTCTGACACATGCATTATATTCAATCACACTATCAAAATAAAGTGGGAATTTTCATATTGTATCCAATATCACAGAGCTAAAAATAATAAAAAAACTATTTTACTGTTTGGTATAAGACAGCAACGAAGAAAAATATCCACTTTGTCAAGTACATAAATAAGACTTTAGTAATAAATTTTGAATATATGTATATATACATATATATGTTTTATATTTTATACTAAATAGTATGATGCTATTAACTATTTCAATTTTAATTATTTCAAAATATTATAAATAAATGGTTATATAAACTTTAAAAGTAAACCAGGTTCCTAAAAATCAATAAAAAATGAATAGAAGGCATTTTTAAGGTGTAAAATGAAAATGCTATCCTTTATTAGCCATATGCCTAAATTTGTCCTTCCTGAGAAGGGAAAAATAAAACCACAAAACAACTTTTCTTTCAACACTGCTTTTTTTGTATTGTAATTAGAAATGTAGATGGGAGATTTAAATCAGGCAATGGTTGACAGGAGGAAAGGCATTTGCTTTAAAATTAGGAGTGATTTCAAGTTTAAATCCTTTGAAATGAAACAAGGTCCATTTGTCATAGAATATAGTACAATGAATGACATTGGTTAGTTGGCTTAAGTTCGGTTAAGACTAAAAATCATTTATAAGACAAAAAGGCAATTGAAGAACAGACACTGGTAAGGGATGCTCAGAAAAAAATGAATTGATTTTGTTTCCAAAAGGTAACATACTAAGGCTTTCAAAATCTCTCCAAGGGCTCATCTAATACTTCTCTGTGATAGTTTTCACTTTAAAAAAGAAAACATCTACTATGCAATGAGATGTAATTCTTGAAGCACTTAAGATTATATATATATGTACATACATTTAAAGCTGAGTGTCTTGAGACTTGAAAAATTGAAGACTTCATATATCGAGAGATATATATGTTATATCTGATAAATACTTCTGATAAATATATAAATATACATCTATATAAACACACATTTTAATATAAATATATACATGTATTTATTTATATTTTTTAATTATTTTAGATTTCTCTAAACTTTTCTTTCTAGCCAGGGACATACAACTGAGAATCTTATAAATAATTCTTCAAATTAATTAGAAATATCGATGTAAATCCTTAAGATTACATATAGTTTAAGTTTTTCAGAATTTCATATTGCATATGACATAACTTTTTTAAATTGAATATTTTTAATTATGGAATATGACTTTGTCTTACTCTTATGCAGCTTATATGGGCCTAAGATTTGCATTAATAAAACAATTAGAGAACTGCATTTAATCTAAAGGTTATTTTTGATTATTCATGTGATATTAAATAAAGGCAATTATCTTAAACTGCTTGTAAAGATACCAGTTTGGTTAAAATACACCCTTGAGTTAATTATTCTCTGGTTTCTAATTTCTGCTTTGTGACTTGATGAAAATTTCTCTTCTCTCAATTACCAAATTCTTTCTCTTCTTTCTTCCTCTCTTCTTTCTTTCCCTTCTTTCTTCTTTCTTCTTTCTTCTCTCTCTTCCTTTCTTTCTTATAGTTCTAATACTTTATTTATTCATATACCATCAGAGTAGTAGTTTTATTTACTACCCATATGAGCTTCTGTTTTTAATTATCTCAATTGTTTTATTCATTTTCCTGAATCATTTGCTATTATTACTCTTTATTAATTTATAAATTTTTAAAAATCTACTAATATAGTGCTATAAAGATAGATTTAATTCATAAATAACCCTCAACTGCCTACTCTTTTACCTCAAACATAAACAGCTAGTTCCTGCATATCTTATAGTATTTATCTTTAAAAATATTTGTATACATAAATGTCTGTTTTAGTTCCATCAACTATTAATTGTATCTTAATTTCTCCCCCATGTAAAATTAATATATTAATGCCTCTATGCTTCCTTCATCTCCAAATTTGTCATATGTTAGTTTTATTTTTACTTACATTGACAAGAATCCTATTATTTACATTCTATTGGGTAATCATGATTAAATTATTTGCATATAGACTTATTTTAAAAGTTGAAAATCAATAAACAATACATATAACATTTTGATTATGTAACTATTGTTCACTGCAGAACCAAATAGGCTGTCATTAGTACATGTTTCTGATCAATAATAACCCCATTCCACTCAAAAATACTATTCATGTAGATTTTCCTTTCCTACTTATTGATCAGAATCAAGATATACTTTACTCAGCTTCATATTTTGATCATATTTTAGCTATTGTTTTTGTTTTCGTTTTGTTTTCCCACAAAATTTATGATTATTGAGTATTTTTTTCCTTCTCCTTATTGAATGAAGAAACATTTTCTATCTTCATGATATTCCAAACACCTGTCAGCTAATTACTTGCTCTATCCATTGTCTGAAATCTATTCTGTTCTTAAAGTCCACTGATTTCATACTCTATTTCAAACTAAAGTTTTCATATTTGAACTATGACTTTCTTATATAAATTTTGGGCTTACTTAGTGTTTTCGGGAAACACTTTCGCTTGATTTTCCTTTGTACTCTTCTAGATGTCTCTGTCTTTCTGCTTCTAATTCAATCGCTTGCTTTTTTTTTAATGGCTGTGTAGCTTCCTATGTCTTCTATTCATGGCTCTTTCGAATCAGAGTGACTGTGTCCTGGATTCCGTGTCACCCCTTTAACCTTCTCTTTATTTTGTTGAGTAACATTTTAAAGTAATTTTCTAAGAACACATACATGATAGGTAAGCTTTATAAGCCCATGCAATAGAAAGGGTCTTGATCCTATTTGCACAATTGATTGGTAGACTGAGTTTAGAATTCCAGGTTGAAATGACTGTCTCTAAAAATGGTAAAGGCATTTTCACATTTTCTGCTAGTATACTGAGTTGCTAATGGGAATTCTGATGCCAGTCTTATTCTGATTTCTTTGTAGATATTATGC
>NW_011888795.1:16277571-16290508 GCF_000151845.1 Pteropus vampyrus
ATCCAGTTTTTATATTTTCACACACCACCCCTATTTTAAGCTTTCAGTGCTTCCCATTTTAGGTTTTTTTGGACTTGAGTAGCATTTAAAATATATACCTGAGGATGTTTTTTAGATCCAATTGTGATGTTAGAAAAAAAAAATTCTTACTGGTCACAATCCTGATAGTGTTGTGTAATAAATAACAATCTTTTCACTCAACTGTATGCCATTTCCTATATATGTGTTTTATTCTCACCGAGTCACATAGTAGAAAGATAAATTTAAGTCTATCTCATTTGCAAAGCTTTGGTAATTTATAAAATATTTAGTGGCAAAGAGAATAAACTAATGAGGCTTGATGATTATCTGTAGATATTAGCTATTTTGCTATGCCCATCATTACTTTGAATAATAGTTGAAAAATAAACATGCACATATGCATACATATACATGTAGACATATATCTGTATATTCAGATATACACATTTATATAGAGAGAACAGAGGTAGAGCTCATGTTCTTTAAAAGTATGGCTCTTCACAGAATATATTATAGATACTTGTTTGTTATAAGATAATTACAGCTAAGTTTACTGAAAACTTATTATGTGTTAGTAACTGCAAAGCTTTCCTCTATAGATAATTATGCAATTATGTAATAATTATGTAATTTAGTGATTCTCAGCTGGGGGTGATTTTGCCCGCTAGGTGGCATTTAGCAGAATCTGGAGAAAGTCTTGGTTGTCACACAGAGCGGAGGAGGCATACACTGGCATCTAGTAAACAGAGGCCAGAGATATTGTTAAACATCTTTCAAAGCACAGCCTTCCTTCCACAACAAAGAATTGTCTGGTATGAAGTGTCATAGTGCTAAGGTTGATATATCACTCAATGTAATTATGAGGCAAGTATCATTGCAGCTCTCACTTTACAGTTTAGGAGATTATAACTTCATGAAATTAACCTGCAAAAGGTTAAAAGCTAATAAGAAACAAGGCTAAGATCCAAATCCAGAAAGCCTGATTCCAAAAGACACATTCTTATTCATAAACTCATTCTCACTAACAGATTTTAACAGCACTCCATAGTTTAGCTAGAATTAGATATATTCTCGCAATTCTAACTAGTTATGAGACTTAATAGATATAACAGATAAACTTCAACTTTTATGTCCATAGTAGGGTTTTTTTTTCCCTCACAAATTAGTAGAGTCAAAGTCCCACACAGGAAGGAAAATGACTGAATTGTTGATAAGTAGTCAATCTATTCAAAGTTCAGGTATGTTATACATTTTGCTTTCATAGAGATGGGAAACTTGCTTGAAAAGTGCTAATGAGAGTTGAAAGTTATCTTCAAGAAGTTGTGCATATTTCAAAGGAAATAAAAGTCATTATACATTCTTTCTAAAGAGGATACAATCTCAAACTGTCAAAATCCTAAAATCTTCTACACTTATTACATATAAATGCCATCTTTTAAAACCCTCTTTTGATTTTTTCTTATAAATTAGCTTAGTGGGCCATGGTTTTACAATATCTTGGTCTGGCCTGTGAATAATATGACAGGTAATTTTCTACTTCTTCTTGCCTGTAGTTAAGTTTAAATGAAAATATGGAAAACAACTTTTATGACTTAGGTGGTAAAAATAAATGTTCTGTAAGCCATATAGGGCTAAATTCTAGAGAGCTAACATAAAATATTACATATTGAATTTATATCTGTCAGTAAATAATTTAAAACTAGGGGCATTTTATACTAATATACATTACGATATTTTCTCAAAACAAATTGATGTTAGTAATAATCTCAACATATCATCTGTCATGTTACTGGAGAGCGGGTTTGCCAACATTGAAAAGGTATTATACCTTTTCAATGTTTTAAAAAATAAAGAGCAAGTAAATAACATTCAAAATTGGGACGCACTAATATTAGGGATTAATTCTTTACAGTAAAGAGAATGGTAACATTCAAAGAATATCATAGTGATAATAATCTATTTCTATTTATATAATGGATAAGGACATGCCTTCTACAAGAGCCTATGGTTGCAAACAACATGAAAATTCTCTCTAAGATAGCATAATTTAGCTTTGTTTCGTTTATAATAATCATGATTAAATCTAAACTATTATAAGCAAACCACCATCTGGAACCATAGCAAATCAAGATTCTGTTTTCTATGATGGCCAATCTTGGAAAGCTTATGCAGACTTCTACTTTGCAATATTGTATAGTAATGTGATTAGATAATAATGCAGGCCAATGAACCCAGCTGATTGGAACATAAACGAATGTACAGGGTGTCACTCAAAAATACTTCAGTATTTTATCAGGGCCTCTTGACCCAAACTGCTATTTTAAAAGTACAGTATTGAAATTTGTTATCATGTGTTCTGAATCCATGCAAAAAAAGATGTTAAAAAGAGAGTGAAAAGAACCAAAAAATTAGACATTCTAAATGCAGTTTACAGAATGAAATGAATACTTTCAGGAATAGAAAAATAGCAATATAATCAGGTAAGAATCTACAAACTAAATCTGAAACAACAATCCTTTATAGTCCACATAAATTTGGTATATTACTATTTGTTATAGGTTGTATTATGTCTCCTAAAAAGATATTGAAGTCTTAACCCCTTACCTTTGAATATGACCTGATTGGGAAATAGGGTCTTTGCAGATGATCAAGTTAAGATGAGGTCATTGGGGGTGAGCCTTAATTCAATAAGACTATGTGCTTATAAAAAAAGGGAGAGTTTGGACTCAAAAACAGAAACAGGGAGAATGCCATGTGATGTTGTGACAAGACAAGTAATGCCAAAAATTGCTGGCAAACTACCAGTAACTGGGGAGAGACATGGAACAGATACTTCTTCACAGCCCTCAGAAGGAACTACGCTTGCCTACTGGCACCTTGATCCTGGACTTCTAGCCTCATAACTGTGAGACAAAAATCTTCCATTATTTAAGCCTTCCAATGGTGCTACTTTTGTTATGGTAGCCCTAAGAAACTAATGCATCATTCAAAAAGGGGTTAATTTACTTCAGTGTACTGTACTGTTTTGTGGTTTTATACCCTAGGTAAAAATGCAATATGTAAAGATGGTTAGGATAAAACCTGTAGCCTCAACTATTAGGAGAAAGAGACAATACAAATGACTTCAAGGCATTACTCTGTTGAATGTCTTCAGAATGATAAAATCAATATTTTGTTGGAGAGAAAAATTATATTATTTATGGGACCATTAAAAATTGGTCACTGGAAAATGTGGAAAGTTGTTAAGCAAGAGAAAGGAAGGGAAGGAATGGCATAACTAAAGCAGCTTGTAATGAGGTTAGTCTTCAAGCATTTTGCAGGATAAACTAGTGGGCGAGAAGCTACCAAACTAGGAGACCACAGTTCAGATGTGAGGGGATAATGAATGGCCTGAATTAGGCAATGATTATTGGGGATTAAATAATAGCAATAAGATACATTATAAGATAAAATAAAATAAACCCTGCAATAGAGCAACTGACAAAAAATAGGAGTTGGAAGTACTAACCTGGGTGTGAAGAAGAAAATAGTCAACAATAATTTCAATAATTTCAACAATAATTTCAATAATTCCAAAGAGGTTGGGTAGATGAGGTTATGGCTATGTTCTGGGTAAGTGGTGTTACTAGAAATCTGGATTCTGAATTCAAAGGACATTATTGTATCTAGATACTTTTATAAATGAACTCTACTAGTAGCCAATCTTTAGATGATTCACAGAACTGACTCTAAATATTACTATGGTAGAATAGCAGCTATGGTGTTACCTGTTACTTCAATCTCTAGAGAGGCCACAGAGTTTACAGATTTGTAAGACCTGAAATTTCTCTCTGATTTATGGTCTGACAGGCACAGTCAGATTTTATTTTTTTCCTATCATACCCTTGAAATTTATTTTATCAATGGTATGTGCATCTGTATTTCATAAAGTATCCAAAAATCTATAGCAATGGGAAATTAAAAATATGTATATATATGTAAATTCTAAGAAAATGAAAAATAATTAAAATTTTAAATGAATTGGATACCCGCATTGTCCATAGAAATCACTTGGCACTGAGTCTTAGCTTCCTTTTATTACCATTTGTTTATTTATAGTCATGCCTGGATACTTTAAAGAGATTATAAATCCCTGGAACACTATGGATTGTATCATTGCTTTATCTATTTTTAATGCATAGTATAGTGTTCTGTACATGGTTTGTGCTCAAACTTAATTGATGATGATGATTAATGTTTTTTAAGGAAGAGAAAGATTAAGGTCCTTTCCTGTTACCATAATATATTTGTTCCTTTTCATTATTTTCTTTCTCTGGAATATTTTCACAAACAAAACACTCTAAAAATGGTTTTAGGAAACTTCTGTGTTTATGATTCTGATATTTATTTGAGCATCAGAGGTAAATCTTCTGTTTAAAATAAGCTAAATTCCATTCTTCATTTTCAAAAACAATGCTTTATATTATATATGAAAATATGATAGAATCTAATAATAAATAAAAGTAAAATAGAGATATCATGAACAGCATTGATATCAGAAATCTATACCTTCAGCCTTCACACTAACCCCCATTTCCCCTTCCACCCATGATGAAGTGTCATTTTTCCTATGGTATCTCCTGAAAAATGACATCAGAGAATGATAGAGTTCAATAAGGTACAAGTCTATTTTTCTGCTGCCTTACAAGTTAATCATAGTGTAGTAACAGCGCCAGCTATTTTGAAGGGGTGGCATGGCCAATAGACAGAGACATTAACCATGACCTGAACCTCTTAACAAGCTACACATCCTCTACATCCCTAAGCATACACATACCCCTTTGTTCAGTTCTAAAAGCATATACCTATTTTCAAAATTATGACCTCAGAATCATTAAACTGATTTAAGGAAATGTTTAACTCCAATTCTTTTCATTGTCTCTTCTCTCCCATCTAATTAGAAACTACTCTGGCCTTGTGGAAGGAATTCTATATACAATTTTCTTACAGTAGCTTTGAGCAATATATTAGGTCTTTCATAAGGCAATCTATGACACTAGTCAACATGGTTGTAACACATTTTCTGTTTTCCAGCTTTACAGCTTCAAATGCTTTAAAGTTTCTTAAAGTTCAGCATGTAAAATGTGAGTATGTTGGTTTGCAGAAAGACTCATGCCTTGGTAAACTTGAACATAGATTCCTTTATGAATGGCATCCTGGTACTGATGATTAAGTTAATTACATATTTAGAATTTGTTAAGGTGGATACTCCAGTTAACATCTATACCATGTTATTTCTCTTTATCCAAAGAGTCTTCCTTTTGACTTCTTCTTTTTATACTTCTTTAAGCTTGAAATTTTGGAACATGTTTTCAGTTATATCCTGGAAGTGATTTGCTATACTGAGTACCTCATAGCTTCAAGATCACAACCATTGAATAGCCACATCTTTCAGAACCTAGGTCAGGCCAGTGCCCAATAATATTTCCAATAATCTTATAAAAATTGGTTCAGTTTCAAGTTTTCTTACTGACAAATCTTAGGTAACAAACTCTAGGCATTTGAACAGGTTTATTCAAGAATACTTATCTGTCCTGCATTTGAACTTTCTATAGTTTTGTATACTTAAAGTTCAGGTTCTAGAATTTAGTCTTTTTTTCCCCAATGTCTTTCAATGTTAAATCAACACAGATGAATATGTCCTCTCAGAGTTCATGAATCCCTTTAAAGACCAAGTGCTAGCTGACCTGAGTCCTAGAATCTCAGAATTCCCTGCTGAAATAGCCTCAATTTGCTTCCAGTGATTGAGAAGCCCTCTTTCCCTGGCCGATCATCTCCAGCAAAGACTCTGCCTCCAGTGTGCAACCGTAGGTCCAGGAAGTGGGCCAAGAGCAGCTGTTTATGGATGCTATAGACTGTGCTTAAAGTACAGACCAGGGTGTTCACATACACATACACGAGGCATCTTGTAGTATGGGAAAGAGTTGAGGGTGGGCAGAAAAAGAATATAGATCAAGAAGCAAGGGTCAGTGGCTGGAATCAGCTTTGGTATGGGAGTCTCAAGAGTCTGAGAACATTAAATTCAAACCCTCCTTCCTAATCATTTTAAACATATATTTGTCATATCAGGAGGGAAGAGTATTTTTTATTTAACATTTTTAAAGTTTGACTTATAATATCCAATTGGTATAATGGCCTCTACTTGTACTATTGATTGATCCTGAAATATTAGGGGAAACTATGGCTTCACCTATGAGCAAATTAAAGATATCAAGCCAGTTGAGATAAACTAAATTCTTGATTCAACTAAAATACTAAACAGAGAGAATAGGAAGGAAACAGAGAGGAAATAGAAAATTCTATAGAAAAAGCAAGGGATGAAAAAAGAAAGAAGAGATATGAACAGTAAGGCTATATGTGCAGGAAAAGGTGAAAGTAGACAAACAAAATAGAAGAGAAAGAAGAAAGTTGAGAAAAG
Source organism: Pteropus vampyrus (assembly GCF_000151845.1). Taxonomy (NCBI): domain Eukaryota; kingdom Metazoa; phylum Chordata; class Mammalia; order Chiroptera; family Pteropodidae; genus Pteropus; species Pteropus vampyrus. The sequence continues at coordinate 16,284,050 of NW_011888795.1, forward strand.
AAACAAGAGAAAGAATAGAACTTACAGAATAGGAGTTTAGAAGAGAGCAGTTATAGATAGAAGCACCTTGCTTGGAGGAAGGGAGAATAAAATCTGTACTTAATCAACATCTTAAGTAGATTTTCTGAATCTCTCTAAGATTCTATTTCCTTTTACTACAGAAGAATGGATTAAACTACCTGGGATCAATGATCAATGTTGTCCTGAAGGTCAACAAATCCACGAGTGCTTCTTTTCAATCAGTCCATCAGAGAGGGTCTAGGCCAGGCTTATCTGTGGACCTATCATTCTTAGGACCATCCTCTCATCAAAGAAGCCTACAATCTTACTTTGACCACTTGGATTGCCCAAAATCACCCCTGAACTGGTGAGAGTTTACAAACCAATGATAGCCAATGAGCTACCATTCCTAAAGTGGCCCACATGATCAGTAAAGAGAGAAAAAGCGCCTTTAATTTAACCTCAATATTTTGCCATATGCAATATCCTAATCTAATATTATATATCTAAGAATAGTTCCCAGCAATAATCATACAAAATTTATTTTAATTCAAATTCCATGTGTATATTCCTGAGTCATACATTAGAAATGATCTTTAAACATGGAGTATGTATAAAATTTTTAATGCTCTGATAAGAATCAAAAATGAAAAAAAAAAAAAATAAAGTGACAAGATGCTAATTTAAAAAACCGAAAATGACCTGGTGCATAAAGCTACAGTCTATTTTTTCCTACTTTTACAGACTTATCAGTACTACATAAACACTACACTATTTAGACTTAAAATGTTCTTCGCTGATAAGAGAAAATTGGGTCAGAATAATTTCAGTACTAAAGCTACTGACAAGAGACTACGGAAATCAAAATACTGATAAATACTTTGTCCTCTTTCGATTCATTTAAAATCACAGGGACAGAACATCATGAAAGGAGACCAAAGACAACTGCAGCTCTCTTGAAACTAATAAAAAGCCAGAACTTTCACAAAAATGTAATAGCAATCTTTCTAACCAAGTGGCCTTGGCTTCAATCTGTTTCTTTTTTAACATTTATGAGACTTCAAAGCCACTGTTTTGTCTTTCTCTGTAGTTTCTGTAGAAACATTTGCTTATTAAAAAAAAAAAAAAGTCAAAACTATAAGCTTCCATGGGAAATGCTATAAGCAGTGAAACAGATATTGAAAACTTGCAATCCCAGATGCAAATGAATGGACAACAAAATTTACTCATGGCTAGAGTCATATCCACAGTTGTATGAACTTTAGATATGCCATTCTCTTCCGGAGTTTATAGTTACACCATATGGATATGAAACTTCTCTTAACATTTTAATTAATCATTTAAAAAAGTTATCTATATTAGTTCCCAAAATGATTTGAGATGTCAAAATATTCCACTTGAAGAAACGTGTCATTGAAATTAGGAGACAAACTTGTTCATCTCCTCATCTTCCAAAATTAACTTGGAAATAAAATTATTGATTCTATTTGTTTTGTAAAAGAATATATAAATTATTTTAAGAAGACATTCATATCAGTTCTGTCATTATATATAAATTACGGAATCATTTTAAATTCAGTTAAGAAGTCTTACTCACTTTCGGCTTAACTTTGAGAGTCTTCAAAGCTTAAATAGTTGAACCTTTGATAGAAATACATGAAAAGTAAAAATTTAAGTACTTTAGCATTATACTGAACTATGAATGCAGTGGAAGATGGGAAGCATTTTAGAACCTCTTCATTTTATGTTAAAAAAAAAAAAAAAACTTGAGAAACCACATAAGACTAGGAAAAATAGTCTAGACACCTGGTGCTTGAGTGCCAGGTTTGAAACAAGATTCTACCTCTTAAAAGATGTGTGATGTTGGCCCAATTACTTGACCACTTGTGCCTCAGTTTTATCTTTAATAAAAGTGGTAATACTAGTACCTTCCTCATAAGTACTAGTTATAAGTACACGAATTAAATTAAATGATAAATATGTTTAAAGGACTTAGAACAACAAAAAACTGCCTACCACAAATGTATGAGTATTTGTTAAACATAATTTTCTTTGCTACTATCCTACCTGTATTTCACTCTACATTAGAAGCTCTTCTCGTCAATATAACATGTTCCACTAGTAGGTAGATTAATTATTTAGAAGTTGGTTTAATGAAATAATCAGTATAAGAAGAAATAATACTTAAGTAAAATATTTTATGTTAATTTAAAACCTGTGAGTACATATGTCTTAGCCAATAATTTGATGTAAAACCAAAGCCTATTACCTTTGAAACTTGGCCTGTTGAATTAAATTATATTATTTCTTTCTTGTCCTAGGTATCATCTACATTTCAAGTTGCTTTTTATTTAAAATAGAATTATTATAGATATTTGTTAAGTAAACTGAGCAGAGAATGCATCTAGAGTGCTACAATTTCCCCAATCTTTAGGAGTTTCCTGGTCCACTACACATCAATTCTTTATTAGCAACTCAACTTTTAGAGTGTTATCACTATAGGTTTCTTAGAGGTAATTTTTTTTTCATTCTCATTATTCACAAATTTATGTAGCAATCAAATTACCTAGTTATTAATAACAAATGAATGGGCATGTATAGATCTGAGAATATAGCCGACTCCAGGGATAAGTCTAAGGACATATATTGAACCTGAGAGAACACAAGTGTGCAAAAATTCAGAAAAGATCTTACTGCAATGAGCTTCAAGAGACTTGATCATTGTGTTCTAAAGAAAGGAAAATGAATCCCACAAGTTGGTTAAGTGGGTCACTTAAGAGAGCTTCAACTGTACTTTCTTTATTTTATTGTTTGTATATCTGAGTCCCAATCTAGACTATGAACACTTTGAGAGATGAAGGCGTGTTATATTTACCTTCGTATTTCAAATGTAGTGCTAGATTACAGCATATGCTTTAGAACTATTGGCTGAATGAGTCTGAATTAAAATATCTGAATAAATCAAGTCAGATTCAATCTATTATCTTAACCTAAATGTTGCCAAACTTATAACATGGTCTATCTCTAAACTCACCTGTAACTATTATTATTCAAATTATCAAAAACTTTATTATAAAACGAGTGGCCTCATAACATAGATAATCATAAAATAATCCCTTAAAATAGTATTAGAGTTAGAATATAGTTCATATACTATATATTTTGATTCAGTGATGATAGTCATTTGAAAAAAAATGTTCTTATTTAGAATTCCAAGCAAGGACAACAGTTAGGGGACATCTGTCCTCCTTGCAGTCATTTCAAAATATTAGGCAATTTGAAGTATGATCTTTTGAATTATCCATTTGAGTCTTAAGAGTTTCTTCACTCTTTGTTTTTTCAATATCTGTCTCATATTTCAATTTCTCCTGTTTACTCCTCAGGCTCTTGGAAACATACAGCAACTTTAATAGCACTCCCTCTGTGACAGGCATTTCATACACTGTACAATCAAAGCTTTTCAAGTCTGCTCTATAACTGTTGATTTGTTGATTGGAGTTTAACCTTCTCCTCTAAAGAAAAGCTTCTAAGAAGTGGAATTCTTTGTAGAGCCACAGTTTATGAGAGTGTTATATTCCCTACTTCATGCTGTTTGTCAGGTGAATGGGATAGCAATATCCAAAGATGACTGGAAAAGACACACATAGGTTTATTTAAAATCACAGTTCAAATCTTTGAAAAAGAGCAAAGTTGAACACCTTGTCAGATATTAGATATTATAAACAATGAAGTAGACTAGTTTAACCAAGAGCTTTTCTCTAAGTCAGCATTTCTCCAAGTGGTCCAGAGACTTTCAAAGGTCCTTGAGAACAAAACTGTTTTCATAATAATAGTGACAATATATGCCTTCACACCCTCACTCTGCATTCACAAGTGTATAGAGTATAAAAGTTTGTTACTATGGTTTCATTTCCACATTGAAATTAACCTTTAGGAAACTAATACTTGTCAAGTTTCATAGAAAAATATATCTGTAATCATATGAAAAGACTATTATACTAGATTTTCTTTACATATTTCAACCAAAACATATAACAACAGATTAAATGCAGAAACCGATATGAGAATCCAGCTATCCCATATTAAGTCACATTAAATAGATTTCTAAAAAGGTATAATGTCACTTTTCTAATTTATATTTTCTTGTCTTGGTGAATATAATTTACTTTCATAAAAATAAGCTATTTATATTAATTTATAACAAGTTTATTATTGATATTTACATGAATTAATAAATATACTTTTTCTCAGTTTTAAATCCTAATATGGTAAATAAATGCACATAATAGACACATAAACCAAAGTTTTTTTCTATGGAGTTTCTGATACTTTATAGAAGATAAATGGGTTTTAGAACATAATGTTTGAGAACCTCTGCCTTGAATGAAGCAAGTCTGACCTGAAAATAATAATACCACATATTTTGATTGACATTGAAAGTACTTTTTTCTAAAATAAGTTACAAAGAAAGTTAATGAACTAGAGAGAACGCTAAAAAATCTTTCTGTCCTGTTTACAATTCACACATTTTTCTCATTTCTAAGTGACATTCTGTCAGATATTGCAAAGCTCGGTATAATTATGCATAGTTACACATAACTATTCAGTTCCTTAAGTCAAGAGCTTTCAATTGATTTTTGAACTACAATTATCTGTTAACAAAACAATAACAATGACTAAGTTCCAAACAGAAAATATAATGAAAAAAAATGATCTCTGATTCAATTATGATAAATTCTTCTACTTAGTAGAATAAAACATGGAGAATTAACATGTAAACTATGAGTTACTTTGCTGCAAAATATGTGTATTATAGTAATATATCTGTATTGTATCTGCACAAGTTATTTTTAAATTACACACATGCACACACACACACACATTCATGCTACTGTGTATCAGTTTAAGAATCAAAATTGATATCAAAGTCACCTAACTTAAAAAGAATTTATGAGTTTCAAAACGCCTATGCTACTTGGTTTTCAGTTGCTGAGTTACTGAATGATATTAAAACAATTATGCAAAAAAAACCCTGCTGTGTTAAGCTATAAGACCCCTTTATCTCATTATCATTTAAATGTTAAATTCTCCATTATAGAGGTAAATTGGGTTTAAAATAGAATGTTTCAAGCAGAAGAGCAAAAAAATATAAGGTTAAACAGAGTGAAGAACCAGAGCTTCAATTTGTGGTATAAAGCTTGCTAGGGCATGGACTTATTTTTTGATATACTAAGAAAGCCAGACCCTCTGACATGCCCTATAGACAGTAAAATACTGATCTGGAACAAAAATTATGTGAAACAGATGTTAAGTGACAGAAGAAATGTGCATTGGACAACCAGCCTGTCATAAATATTGCACTCTTAATCAGAAAGCATCTGTCTTTTCATTTCCTTTTCAGCAATCTCTGCATTGTATTTAATCTGCACAGAATGCTTCTCCTAACAGGTGTAACAATGTTTACAAATTGAAAATCTTGGTTAAATGAAGCTTACAACTAGAGACTTTTCAATTAACAGGACAATATTTAATGAGAAGGAATAATTCCAACATTCAGCAAATCCATAGATTGATTTTCATTTGTGAAATTTAATTATTGGAAAATTAAAGTATAGACACCAAGAAAAACTAAAGGTGAAAGGTGAAAGGTGCTTCAAGCAATCTTCTGCAATATAACAGCATTCAAAGAATCTATAGGAAAAAGGTCTTGGTGGGAACATGGATAGCATAAAATATTTGAGATACAGATTATAAAATGTCATGATTAATCAAAAATTATTTTAGAACTATGTCCATGAAAAATGGTGTCTGTCATTAGTTTATTTTCCTACAGTTAATTTTTTTTATTACCAGTCATTGTTGAAATTAAATATAACAGATTAATAATCAATCTTGCTGTATAAAAAAATGGCAGAAATAATATTTGCTTTGTAATCACCTAAATAAATTTTAAATAGACAATTTCTCAAAAAAACATGGGCATAATCATAAAATTAGCTCACTTAGAACACATACATAGTCTTTAAAGTGAACGGGACTATGGAATTATCTGCTTTAACTTTTATTCAAATTTTATTCAAAGTGAGTACAGATATAATGAACTCAGTTCCTACAGGAGCCAGGGCAAGTAATATAGGTAACACGAGTTTGGTAAAACATGTGGTCCTTTATGTTGATCATCTATTTCACAAATTTTAATAAAAACAGGTGTTGAGGTTATTATGCTGAGTGAAATAAGTCAGACAGAGAAAGATAAATACCATATGTTTTCACTTATCTATGGAATCTAAGGAACAAAAAGAATAAACTAATCAAAAATGACTCACAAACATAGACAATTTGGTGATGGACAGAGGCGGGGGTGGTGCTGGGAGAATGAGGTGAAGAGTTAAAGAAGTCCAAATTAGTAGTTGATAGATGGTCATGGGGATAGGGAGCATGTCATAGAGAACGCAGTCA
>NW_011888796.1:0-292 GCF_000151845.1 Pteropus vampyrus
TTCCAGCCACAATGCTCAATGCTTAATATTATTTCATTTATCTTCACTGTAATTCTGACTCAAAGACATTATTATTATTATCCCTATTTCATACATGAAGAAACTGAGACCAAAATCTAGGTGGCTTGCTCTGTGAAAAGGACCACTTTCCCCATCAGTTTTATTGAGGTATATATAATTGACAAAGTTGTATGTAGATAAGCACATATGAGAAGCGTACAATGTAATGGTCTATGTACATATTGTGATTTGATTACCACGGTCAAGTAATTAACACATTCATCACCTCATA
>NW_011888796.1:993-1401 GCF_000151845.1 Pteropus vampyrus
TATCATTTTGTGTCTAGCTTCTTTCACTCAGCATACAGCTGTTTAGATTCATCCATGTTCTTGCAAATATCTGTAGTGTCTTCACTTTTTGTCAGAGTTTTCTCAAGAAATCTTCATTGTCCTCATCAGAACTCAAGAAGAGGACAGCTGTCATTATCCATTTACATAAGCTCAGAACTAGAGACAGAAAATAGAAAAGTAAAAACTTAAATGTCTGATTTTTAGAAGCCAAGCTCTAATTACTCCCGATAATTTTATGCACATTACTGTTTTTTCCTTATGATAAATTCCTAGAATTGGAATGAGAAGTACATTTTAAGGCTTTTGATCTGTACTGCCAGTTTGATATGGATAGCCAAGTCATATTTCTCGGGTGTTATATAACAAGGCTGTGTTCCTAACACCCTC
>NW_011888796.1:3205-116210 GCF_000151845.1 Pteropus vampyrus
TATTTTTTGTCTTTAGGGACAACTGGACCTTCTGATGGGCTGTATGTGGATTAGGAGGGAAACAATATGATCAAGAAGGATTCTGGAGGCTTTTATCTGAACTGGGTAAATCAAGTGACCCAAAGAAGGGGAAAGACTAAAGGAGGTATAGGTTTGGAGGCATGGGGATTAGGAACTCTATTTTCATACCTTAAGATACCTCTTAGGCATCCAAATTTTGAGATGACAAGTAGACAACTGGGCTATACAAAACTGTTGCTAAGTGAAGAGGTAGGTGAGTGCTGGCATATCACTGGCATTTATAGCCAGGGGACTAAATTAGATTTCTTATGAAGAGAGTGTACATATGCAATAGAATGGAGAGTGCCAACCAAAATGGCAGCTAGAGGATGAGATGGTTGTAAATGCCTTGCTGATACTTGCTGTTATCAGTAGAGAGGATCTGCAGTGCAATTTTCTTCAAGAATTTGGAAATTAAATGAGCGTTAAACTGTAAAACTAACATATAATGGGCCAGAGCAGATATGCAGTGCCACTTTAATGATATAGAACGGTTCTAAAATCTGTAAGACTTCACTGTAATCTGTGTTATGGGATAAATTGTGCCCTCACAAAATTTATACATTGAAGCTCTAACCTGCAGTACCTCAGAATGTAACCATATTTAGAGATAAGGTCTTTTTTTTTTTTTTGCCTACAGCACCTGGTCTTCCTCGGTGGTCTCCCATCCAAGTACTAACCAGGCCTGACCCTGCTTAGCTTCTGAGATCAGACATCGGCTTGTTCAGAGTGGCATGGCCATAGACCAAGGACCATGATTCCACTGGGGCACAAACCCAGGACCTTGTAAATCAGACGTGCTAACCCTACACTATAGAACCACATCTTAGAGATAAGGTCTTTAAAGAGGTACGTGAGTTAATATAAGGTCTTTTGGATGAGCCCTAAATCAATATGACTGGTGTCTTTATGAGAAGAGGAAATTTGGACACAGATATATACACACAGAAGAAAGATCATGTAAACACAGAGGAAGACGACAGACATCTATAGGCCAAGGAGAAAAGCTTGAGAAGAAACCAATACTGCCAATGCCTTGATCGTGGACTTCTGGCCTCTAGAACTGTGAGAGAATAAATTTTTGTTGTTGAAGCCACTCAGTGTGTGGTATTTGTTATGGTAGCTCTAACAAACTAATACAATCTGATTAAATATAATACAGCGAGTAAAAAAGTGTCAATGAGAAAGGGGTTTAATCAACTAAGGAAGCATAGAAAAAATAAAATATGCAAGAGGTCAGTTACAGAGCAAGTTGGAAGTAATACCATCTCAAGGAGAGGTAGTTAAGGCTTAAATCCAAATGAATCCATGAGTTAGTCACAAGAGGCTGAAAGAATAAAATATTGGAGGAGAGGGGAGGAGCAGACAGATTATAAAGACAAAGTGAATCTATAATGTGACTGTGCAGAAATAGAGCAAGATGTGGGTAAAATACTTCAAGGTACGAGGCAGTTTCCACCAATCTTGTAAATATTAGGCTGAGCTCACCAAATTTCATATTTTTGCATATCTCAAGGTCATAAGACCTTAGGCAGAAAGGCTAGCTCAGACAGAATGTGTCACTTCATGTGTCAGAAGCTCCTAATGGTCCAGTTTCACCATTCAACTTAGAATTTTAACCTAGATTTTTTCTAATTGGCTCATTTTCATCCCATTAAAATATGACATATTTAGGCCTTCCTGATAGTTAAATATAACCATAAGACCAGGTTTTTGGCTAATGAGGTAGAAAGAAGTGTATAAAACTTCCAAGAGATCTCCATGAAGGCTGGTCTTTGACTTTTCTTCACTACTTGCTTGGAATGTAAAAATGACGATTGAAGTTACCAAACTAGGAATTAGGTTCCTGATAGGTACAAGGGTTACATGTGCAAAATAAGTTGTATGATGAAAAAATACTGGGAATGGAAATATTTATAGTCTGAGGCTTGTCAGAATGAGGATGACTTCAATGTGGTCCCCTACCATGGGAATTTTGCAAAGCAACTACTGATCTTTTGTTTTTCTTTGTTTGTTTGTTTATATCACCTATAACCCTAAGAAAAGGCACAAATTGCTTTATTGGTTCCAAAAGCATTACAGATCCTGGACTGAATAAAATGTTAGGAAGTCACCAGTTAGCTAGATCAGGGGGTTTCCACTGTGGACAAATTCTACTAGAAAAGAGATGGCAAGGATTACTTAATGTGATAACTATTTATTGAGTGACTACTATGAGCCCGGCACCAGTCTGCCATTTCGAACACAGCAATGTTAACAACAGAAAAAGATCCCTGCCCCCATAGACCTTATATTCTAGCAGCCAGCTACAGATATTACCTAAGAAACATGTAAATAAGTAAATTCTATGGTATGTTAGAAATTGACAAGTGTTACTAGGATAAAAGTAAAGAAAGATGACAGAATTTGGGAGTCTGTAGAAGATTACAATTTTAAATAGAGTGCTCAGGATAGGCCTCACTGAGATGATATTCGAGAAAACATCTGAAGGAAATAAGGTAGCTAGCCATGTGCCTATCTGGGGGAAGTGAGCTCCAGGCAGAGGAAACAGCCAGTGCAGAGGTCCTCAGGTGGGAGTGTGACTGGAGGGATATAGGAGGCAAATAGGACTGAAGCCAAGGGACCCAGAGAGAGAATAACAGGAGAGATGAATGAGAGGTGAAGAGGGGCGGGGAGGTGCTTATCAGAGGCTTTGCTGGACATTTTAAGGCCTTTGAATTTTCCCTGCAGGGAATAATAAGCTATTGGAGGGTTGTGAGCAGAAGAATGACATGATCTGACTTACATACAAGTATCTCTCTGGCTGCTGAGTTGAGGCATGCATCTGACTTAAGCCAAAGGCCTCCTTCAGTTGTTCTTACGTTTCACATCTAGATAAAGAGACAAGCAGGTGAAATATGGAGATGTGGCACAGGCAGCAAAAGAAGTTAAAGGCAGCTATGGAGTCAGCTATGAAGAGGATAGTTTTGAATCCTGTGCTGAAATTCCAGAAACATTTTCCAACACTTATTAAACCTTTTGCAGTGCCTGCCCATTTTTGTGCCCTAGAGAGTGTGTTTACTTTAAATGTGCAAGTCCAAGGATGTTAAACAGGTCCCACTTGGTATAGTTCTGTCTCCTCTAGTGGACAATCAGAGCCAGAAGCCTTAAAACTTTGGCTCATCTTCTTTGGTTCACTCCAGCTGCCCTCCTTCTAAAACAGGGAAGAAATCACCTTTGATTTCTCAGCACCAGTTTGATCAAGGTAATGGCATGGAAAATGTTTATATGTACATCATCATTCATTCAATGAACATTAAGCACCTGCTACTGGGGACTTTTCTAGATGCGGTGGATCTAAACTCTCTCCTTTTATCACGTTGCTTATATTCCTACATATAATCAAAGGCACTGACTTGATGTATTAAGAATAATAGACTTATCATAAGTATAGATATATACGTATATATGAGATAAAGGTTCTGAGGAGGGATTGACTTACATTGCCTGCAGAGTCGGGGAGGCTTCATGAACCTGGTTTCCCTGGAGCTGCATTTCGAAGTTGTGGAAATTCAGGGAATGGTGTCTCCTCCAGGAAGGAGTATAGAGTAAATAAAGAATAGTTATAGGAATCTAATTAAAGTTATATTACAAAAGGCCTGAATTTCCTTGCTAAGAAAATCAGAATGAAGACTGTAAACAAAAGCAGGACAATCCTATCATCATTTATATCTTTTAGGTATCTTTTTGCAGTGTCAAAGATAGACTTAAAATTTACAACAAAATTTCTTTCCTTTCCTTTTTTTTTTTCCTTTCCATATTTGACCCTTAGTCCTGTAGACACGGGCATTATTGGAAATTAGGAGTTTCTCCTATGGAGACCACTTAGGGGCTACTTTAATAGTTGGAAAGATAATAAGAGATTAAATCAGAAATGTTTCAGTGGCAACAGAGAGGCAAGGAGAGATGGAAAGTTTTCAGGGATACCAGGGGGGCATGTTACTCTGTGTCGCCTGCATCTATACTATTATGTCATCTCAAATAATACTTGACGGGTGAGGCTTTCTCTCACTCGCCCTGGCAAATGGCTCATGTGGGGTCTTTTTCCAAAGCTAGCGAGGTACTTTAGGCACACATCCCTTTGTATGGCCATTAGCTTGCCATCTTCTTTACAGCAGGAATAATACCTTTTCATCTTTGTGTTCCTCGAGCCTTCTGATGGCCCGCAAAAAGGTGTGCTGGCTGGTCGTTGAATGAATGGAAAATAGGCCTTCATAAATGCCTGATGATCAAAGGCTAACTGGCGGCAATTGTTCTAGCAGTAAAGGTTCAATGATAGCAAGGCAGTACTCTGTATACTACCATTCAATCTAACCTTTTGTAGCAATTAAAAACTTTTTTTTTTTTCAATTAAGGAGGGAAATTCCCCGCCCTACAAATAGCCATAGAGGCTCTAGTATTAGCTTCAAAATAACTTTTTTCTTTGGCTGATTTTATCGAGTGGCTATATGACAGGGAGTGTTCTAAGAAGACCTTAGTGAAGAACTAGAACGGGAGGTATAGGTTTCTCTACAAGTTGGATGGTGAAGGTGAACCTAATTGAAATCTCAAATATCCCAATTGCACGCCGGCGTGCCGGAACCAAACCATCGGTGCTGCAATTTCCGGGCGGATGCCTAAGTATGTTACGATAGATCTATTGCTTTTGCCTGGCGGAGGGCTCTCAGGAGAGGACCGCGAACACTGGGGATGCGGAAAGTACGTCGTGGTCTCGGGTAGCTTGAGCCGCTGATATTCGGAAGGCCGCGCTGGGCTCGTTTGGCGGGTCGTGGAAGCGAGTGGGACAGTTCTATATAAGGTGACGCGCGCCTTGCACAAGAAAAAGAAGACCCTTCGCTACAGTGTCCCTATTTTGGTGACGGAGGTGGAGAGGTGAGCGCCAGGAGGCCTGAGAAGGTCGTGTTCTGGCAGGATTCCGGAAGGGGCGGGGCTCTCTGCTGGGCGGGCTGAGGTTACGTGGTACCTGTAATACGGAAGGCAGAAGTCTGGGATCCTGGCACCAGCCAGCCAGTGGATGGATTGGGAGTTTCTAGACAGCCATCTTCATGGTGAGACACTTGCAGGAGCTAACAATAAACATACATCAGAGTTAGATTTTAACCCAAGTCTGGTGATTACAAAGTCTGCATTCTTCTACTTAATATAGTATTCAGCTTCTCAAGATCACTGGGACCAAACGCAGTTACTTAATAATTGTACAGTTTGGGGCATTTCAATCCATCAGTTAACTAGTTTGTGAAATGGGCTTAATACATATGTGACATACTTGTAAGGAAATATACAGGGTTTAGCACAATGTCTGTCAGTTTTTTAGGGACTCCCAAAGTGGTAGCCGTGTTCTCCTTTGTGTTTCTATAGCTCTTTGTACGTACCCTCGTTATATTACTGCTTCCATGATATTCGATGGTGTTCGTTATGTGTTTGTGTTTCATTCTACACTGAGTGCCCTGAGATGGGGAGCGGCGTGCCCATTGCTCAAGAGAAGAGATCGACTATGGGAGGATGAGACTTCTAAGTCAGACCGGAGTTGGAATCTGGACAGCTCCCTATGCTCTGTGACTTTGGGCAGGTTGTTTGATTTTGCAGTTCTCACCCTTATCCATGAACAGCATAATTTGGATACAGTTTTGGAACATGGTGTAGGCCTTACAGTCTGAGTTATGTCCAGTTATACTGGTGAGGCCAAGGATAAAGCCACTTCATTTTAAACATAAAATAGTCTATTTTGGGGAGGGGTTGTAATCCTTATCTTTGATGGCCAGTCGGATATATTTATTGGCTTATGGACACAGTTGGAGTCGGACAGACAGAAAATATTGGATTCAAGGCCCTTAAATCTCCAACAAAAACTACTGGAATGAACTCAAACAATATATCCTCTTTCCCATGTGGGAATGTTATGTAAAGAAAATATTATTGTATATATCCCATAATTACTACGACATCTTCAAGGTGGATTATTTCCTATGATAAATATTGGTAATCTTTGTGAAAGAACATAGAGAAGAAGGTTTTAAAATACCGAGTAGACACTAATAATTTTTTCCTTTCCTTCAAAATAAAGATTTTGCTGCTTTAGCTTCTTCCTTACCCATTCCTTTAATTTCCTTGGCTGATATCATCAGTGACCCACTACTTTCTAAATCCAATGCTTTCTCATCTTTATTCACTCTGACAGTTTTATAGTAGGTGCTAGCAATGCTGACTTTCTGCCTTTAGAAAACCATGTTGTCTTACATAAACCCATTCCACTTCCATTTTTTTGCTAGCTTGCAGCTCTTCTTCATTTTCCTTCATGGTTTTCTTTGGTCTGTCCATTAATCTGTATTTTTCAGTTGGAAATTCAAAGAGCCGAGATTTGCCCAAGACAGTAATTAAAGTATATGAACAAGGATAGACAAATAGCCAAGATTAAAAATAATAGAGAGTCCAGGAAAAAAAGACCCATGTATATCAATATCTGATTTATTAAAAAAAATTAAGACATTATAAAGTACTACTAAAGTAACTTCTTTTAAATATATAGTGCTGAGACAAATATTCACATGGTAAAAATTTGAATTTTAACTCCTATCCCACACCACATAAAATCAATATTCCATTAGCTATACATCACATGTAAAAGATATTTAAAATTTTAGATAACATTAGGTCATCTTTTCAGAGCAGAATATAGTTCTTAGATGGGGTATAAAAATCATTATAAAGGAAAATTGAAAAATTGGATACTATGAAAATTAACTGTGTTCATCAAAAAGTAACATTAAAAAAGAGAAAAGACAAGCTTTGAACTAGGAAAAGGTATTTGCCACACATACAATCAATAAATGGTTTGTGTCCAGAATATAAAATGAACTTCTTACAAATCAGTAAAAGGAAAAAGTCTTCACAAAGGAAAGCAGGCTATCCACGTGGCCAATACAAATGTGAAAAGGGCTCAGCCTCATTTATCAAAGAAGGAAATGCTAATAAATATAACAATTAGATACCAGTACACATCTGACAGAATGGCTAAAATATGTAAAGAAGAAGGGGAAGAATAGCAGGAATTGGCAAGGATGTGGAACAGCTCAAAATCTCACACTCTCCTGGTGGAGTTTAAATTAGTACAGTTAATTTGGAAACAAATGTGTGCCTATGCATCAAGATACATACATGATTGTTCTTCGCTGCATAATGACATAGTTCATAGCAGTGAAAAACTAAAATCAGCCAAATATCCATTATCAGCAGAATAAAAAAAAAATTGTATAATGGAATACTCTATAACAATGAAAATCAACAAACTACAGCTGTATGTAATAACAGATGAATTTCACAAGTGTAATATGGAGTAAAAGTCAAATATAAAAGAATATGTAATATACAGTTCCATTTATATAAACATCAAAAATTGTGCTTAGGAATTTTTGCTTCAGTGGTAAAATTATGAAGAAAAATAGAAATTACTATATAAATCACAATAGTGTTTATCTTTTGGGAGAGGTAGGAGATAGTCATTAATATATGGGAATTGATCTTGGTCAAGGGTTTGCACATTATGGCCCATAGGCCAAATCCAGTCTGCCTCCTGTTTTTGTTAGTAAAATCTTATTGGAATACATCCATATCTTTTTGTTTACTTTGTCTATCACTGCTTTTGCTACAAGAGAATTCAGCCGTAGTGACAGAGTCCGTATTGTCTGCAAAGCCTAAAACGTTTTCATCTGGCCCTTTACAGAGAAAGTTTGTCAACCCTTGTTCTCGGTGATGGTTATATAAGTGTTTTTTTTGATCGTTCATTGAACTTAATGGTTTTGATGTGCAATTTTTTTGTGTTTTCTATATCACAGTTTTTTTAAATTAAGATAAGCAGTGGAATGTAGTTAAGTGCTCTAATGCAAACATTTCCAAATCACTGTGGAAGCACAGCAAAGGGTCAGCACTCAAAGCGTGAGAGTATGAGGAGTCCCAAAGGAAGTGATTTTGAAGCTGAATCTGTAAGCATGAATAAGATTGTCCCAGCTGCCTGAAATGGGGAAGGACATTAGCAGCACAGGAACCCACATGCGTGAAGGCAAGAAGTGTGAGAGAAGAGAGCACATTTTGGAGAACAGTTGTGGTTTGGTAAGGTGCCATGGGAAGAATGCTAAGAAATGAGGCCGAAGAGGCAGCTGGGACCTTGACAACAGATGATAGGGAGTGCCATTTTACAGGTTTAGAATTGACTGTGGAGGTGGTGGTGAATAAAGGGTATCAAGCAAAGATGTGAAAACTCAAGTTTGCATTTTATTAAGATGATTTTGGCACCAATATAGAGAATAGGTAGGAAGGAGACATGACTGAAGGAGGGAAGAGGCAGCTAGAATGTTGTATTGCCTAGAAAGGAGCAATTTTAATAGGCTGCTACCTCTGCACTGCATGCCATGACTATTTAAAAGCAATTTTAGTATTCTGCTATTAGTATGTTCACTGGTGCTGTACTGAACTGTTTTATCTTAATCTATCCCTCACATCATGCTCAATCTGGATTTTAACTCATTCAGCAACTAATCTTTACCTTTCTTCTCAGATTTGATGCATGATCTTGACTTCTCAAATATGACTTCAATGTTTCTCAACAACAAAACTGCCTTAGGTAGCACTCCTCCAGGGTTAATGTGGCCACCAAGACCCTGGTGTCAGTCACCCTCCCTTAGGCAGTGTTCCCTTCTGGCCTTTCTGGCTAAAGTAAGACTAAGTTACAAAAAGTGAGAGAGAAATGGTGAAGATGCTAACTGAGGCAGCAGAGTTAGAGCAGAATAGAGGAGAGAGAGTCAAGAAAGATTTTAAACTGGAACTGACCAGATACGGTGGCAGATTAGATGTGGTGATAAGGAAGAGGGAGAAACTGAGTGAGGTTCCAAGGTTTCTGAGTTATGCTGGTACCAGTATAGGGGAAATAGGAGACAGAGCAAGTCGATATATTTTGTTCATTTAACAAACATCACTGAGTACCATCTGTATCCTAGGCACTTGGCTAGGATCTGGAAATTCAAATGTGAATATGAGTACACAGTCAGCTGAGTCTTCATGTGAGCTTCACAGTAGCCCTGTTGAGTCTAGACAATTATTTACATTTGACAGATGGGCTCTGAAATGACCTCATAGTTAATGGTGAATCTACCACTCAACCCAAGCCTTTTGCTTCAGGGCTTTTTCTTCAGCCAAATAAGGTGAAATGTGGATGGAAACAGTGTACGAGGCCTTAGAGGAATACATTTCCCCACCCCAGAGGTACTAGCAACAGCCAGAGCGTCAAAATAAAACACACGAACAAGTTTGTGTTCACTGCAGCCAAACCAGGGTTACAGGGTGACTGGTAGGCAGTGTCCACTAGCAGCTTTCTTGTTCCGTAGTTGGCTTCTGTAGCGACTATCATCACCTTTTACAGATCCTGCTGGCCTTGTTCTTTCAAGCTTTCATTCTTGTATTTACCATGTATTGCTTGGACAGCTACTAAGTGATGGACACTGAGCTAGATATCAGAACAACAAAAAATCAGACACATTCTGTGCCCTCAAGAAACTCTCAATCTTGTAGATAAAGGCATATATATTTATAAACATGTGAATGAAATGAGGGTTTGGGGGCTTTGGGAGACTTAAGGACATGGCATAGGGAGCACAGAGGAAGAAGTGATCAGTTCTCTTGGGATTCAGTCTTGAAAAGCAATAGTGTTGCTTTCAGAAGGACAATTAAGCAGATATTCAGGAAAGGCAACAGCTTGAATTAAGCTACATAGCCGAAAAAGTCTGGTGTTGGGGGAAACTTTCTGAGATCTTGCTATTTGCATGGGTGTATTAATTAGCAGCTGACCATGTTGATTTATAAGGCAAAAACAATATCTACTCTTAAGAAAGTGATAGACAGAAGAAGATTTAAGAAAATGAATATATGTTTCAAAGGAGACTAGGTAAGAATCAGAGTTAATACAAAAATCCACCAAACAGGTAACAGGTTTTATCATGAAATGACATTATACGTGAAGATAAAGGGAAGAAAAGTTTTCAAAGAGAGCATGTCCACCCATGTCAAATGAGAACTGATTACTGAGTTTCAACATAGAAGTCATGAGGGTTTATGAAAGTCATTTCAGAGGAAGAGTAGGGATAAAGTCATATTGGAGTGGATTGAAGACAGAATGGGACACGAGGAAGTGACAACAACTAATATGGAAAACAAATATTTTGCAGTTAAGGGAGGTAGAGAAATGAAGTGGTTAACTGGAGAGAGAAGACTAAGTTGGTTAAAGTCATATTATGGCGAACCTTTTTATATTGGCAGTGGGAACCCCTGAAGATTTCAGAATTGGAAGATTCATTGAACGTGTAGCGTTGAAAAGAGGAATGTGGCAATAATAACTTGAAGGAGAAAGTGAAGCTGAGGGACCAGTGAGCAGAGAGTTCAGCATTAAAGGGATAAGGATATGAACCTGGGTGGTGGCTACCTGGGTGGAAATTAAACAGAAATAAGGACCAGTATAGAAGAATAGTGATCTTTGTTGAAAGATTTTCGACAAAGTGCCGGAATCCCTTAAAAACAAAACTTGGAGCTGAAAGGAAGGTAGATAAAATCTTACTTTACAAAAGAGGAAACAGACCCAAGAAATGAAGGTGTTAAAGCATATATCTTACATGAAAAGAAATTGTTACATGTATACACATAAATTTATGTATTTATGTATTCAGAACATAAATGTACCTGAAGACACCCCAGTTAGCAGTCCTGGATAACATCATCTGAGCAGTTTGCTCCTTGGTCCTCAACAGCTCGCATCTGGCAAGTGGTAGGACCTTAGGCTTTTCTTATTCATGTCTCTTAGGTGTTCCCAAAAGGGCAGGGCTATGGTACACATTATCAGAATTTTCCCCCTGCTCTGGAGGACATCAGCTTAGACGGCTGGGCTCATGAGGCCTCTGCTCTGCATTCCTGTTCTGTGGTCATCTTGAGTCTCTCAGCTCGCTCTCTCCTCTATACATCTACAGTCCTCAGTCACCCGCTCTCCTGACATTCTGGGTGTGGTGGTGATGCCTTTCTCTCTTCCAGCTCTGGTTAGAATTTGTGCACCAGCTATTCATATTGCTGCCTCCTGCAGCTACTCACCTCTGCATCAGCTTCATTTATAAGGAAACACTTCCTTTTGTATTCAGCTCTTTTAGAAGGGAAGTTGCTTAGGCTCTGGTGACACAAGACTTTGTTTCACAGTGTCCACTCTTCTCCCTGGGTGCACAGATGTTTGTTTAAAGGAGTGGGGGCGTTGCTAGGTGAAGGCATGTTCAAGGGCAGACCCATTGCCATTGCCACTCAGACATCACTGCTGATTCTAACATAGGATGTCTGGTTCCTTTATCACTTATGGGGACTTGCTTTCCCTTTCTACAGCTTGGCCACCCCAACCATTGGGTATGTATTGCCATCTCTAGACTGCAAATACAAACCCTAAAAAGTTACTTTCCATAGGTCTTTGAGCTACACATGAAGCCGATAATGGTCAGGCCTGTGTTGTGTATCCTTATTGATTCAGTGACAGTTCAGGAAGCTTTGTTGAGAAGTCTCTCTTAACTTGACAGTAGTCTGCTACCTAGGGCAAATTGCTTAACCACTCTGGGTCTCATTTTCCCTAACTGGTGAGGGTGAAAACAGTATAGATTAAGCCCTTAATACGATGCATCTCATTCAGAGCTGGCATTTCAGCTCCGATCCACATAAGGGGTTTATGTATGTGTGTAATCACGTTTGTATGCTTCATATCAAACGTTTACATTACATGCATAGCCACTTCAATTGAAAGATCCTTACAGAAGTTAAACTGGAGTTTAAGTGAAAATGTTCTCAGATACTTCCTCTCCTTTATTCCATTTAGTTTTCTCTTCCTGGAGGTCCAGAGTATGAGTGCTGCCTACAGGAAGATTCTGCTCTCTTCTTAACAAGAAGAGAGAAAGCAAGGGTCATTGGGGCAGGAAAGCTTGCTGTGGAGGAAAGGCAGGGAAAGTTGAATGTTTATAGCCTAGAATTGAGCTGTTTGAAATCTCCATCTCACTTCAGACCTTATCTGAAATGTTGCTTTCTGCATGTGGACACCATGTGGTAGGAGTAGTGAAGCCTTTAAAAGGCAGGCTATCATCTATGGCAGATAGCAAGAGACCCCTATGGGGCAGAGAGTGAACAAAAAGCATCAATATGTAACTAAGGAAACGGCACGAGAGAGCCTCATCTGGGGCTTTCTTAACAAGAGAAAGGTGAATAGAACCAGAGCTCTAGGTAGAATGAAGAAGTGTTTATAAAGTGCAGACACTTGAGCTTTGTATTTACTTGTTAATTCTCAGAGGGATGAATATCCAGAAACTGAAAACTGAAACATGTGTGCGTGCATGCGTGTGTGTGTGTGTGTGTGTGTGTGTGTGTGTGTGTGTGTGTGTGAGTGTGTGTGAGAGAGAGCGAGCGAGAGAGAGACAGACAGACAGGCAGACAGTGCAAGAGCGAGTGCGAGCTAGCGAGCAGGAGGAGAGGGAACAAATGTACGAGAGAACATACACAAGCTGGGGTGATCTCATCCTTCAAGATATGGCCAAGACTGATAAAAAGCCCCATACTCCAATTATGGAAATACTAAATATCTCCCAAATATATTTCTGTGAATATATTTGGGAGAGACCCCTCAAGACCTTCACTGACCCACACTTCTTCCACTGAATGTATTCATTTTATAGATCATTTCCATACCCTATTCACCAGCCTGCCTAAGTTGGAATATAGTTTTGCCTCTTAGCTGCTACATGACCTTGGACAAATTACTTAAACTCTTTGTTTTTGGTACCTCACAAAATGGTGAAAATATCACTGCTTATGTTATAGATTTGCCTGTGTTATTAAATAATTTAATTACGATGAAACAAATACATTTGTTTATGTAAAAAGCATAGAATACCACTTGGCACATAATAACTATTTTTACAGTAATATAATTTTGCTGACCTGTTGTTATTCATCAAACCAGATGTTGAGCTGAGGCTGTCCTTTATTTCTACCCAAAACAGACCTACTAAAAATGTTGTGGGGAGGGGAGGGGCTTTACTAAAGATTGGGGAGATGAAGGAATTTGCGTTTCATTTGTGCCAATAACTTAGAATTTCAGGGTATACAGCTCTCTTCCTAAAAGTTCCTCAAACATTTCCAGTTTGAACTTATTCTCCTCTCATTCTCCACTTATCCCACATTTCTAATTTTCATGAATGCAGAGTAGTTTAGATATCTGTTTCTTTGCCTTTAGCTCTACTGACCTATGATTTCATGGTCTCATCATCCACCCCCAACCTGTTTATTAAGAGTCATCTTAAGCAAAGGTATCTCCTTCTTCTGTAAGCATATACTGTGTAGTAAATACAGTTTCTAACAGTTCTCATGAATTCTTTAATGCTGAAGTATGTTAAAAGCAAGCTGAGTAATTGTTTTATCATTGAAGCTATCAGTCCGGTTATAGGTGTTCTGTAAATCCACATTTTCACACCCAAGAGTACAAAAGTAATACAAGACTGTGAGCCCCTAAAGAGCAGAGATTGAATCTTATTCATCTTTATATCCGTATAGGTGACTCAAAAAATAATGTATACTTGTAATTCATTGTCTATTTCTTTTCAGCAGGAATGAAATACTTTCTTCTGGGAGAAGGCTTCAAGCCTGGTGTTTGTTTGCAGTTAGAGGTGCAAAGTTGAAGAATTTCTTCACTCCCATAATGGCAAAGCAAATGATTCCTTTTGGGTTCACCTATGTACTAGAGACCCAAATGACATTTATTCCACTGCATAATCCCAGGAACTTTTAAACATCCTGAGTAATTCTCATTCTTCTCAATTCTTTTCACTGGACTTGATATCTAACTAATTCCTTTTTTAAAATTTCATTTTTAATTAGTTTCAAGTATACATTGGTTAGACATCTATATAGTTCATAAAACAATCCCCCAGTTGCTGTCTTCTCTCCCCTGATCCTCCACCTAGCCAACATATTAATGCTAACTGCATTCCTATGCTGTGCTTCCCATCTTCGTGACCATCCATCAGCTAATTTGTACTTCTTTAACCCTTCACCCCATTCTCCCGTTCCCCCAACCCACCCTTCCCTGTGTCCATCACCAAATTGTCAACTCTATTTGTGAGTCTGTTTTTGATTAGTTTTTTCCTTTTATTTCTTAGATTCCACATATAAGCGAAATCATATAGTGTTTATCTTTCTCTGTCTGACTTAAATACCTTCTAGGTCCATCAAAGCAATATCTTTTTCCATCCGCTTCCTTTTAGTCTGTGTGTGTCTTTTAATCTGAAGTGAGTCTCTTGTAGGCAGCATGTGTAGGGGTCTTGTTTTCTTATCCATTCAGCCACTCTATCTTTGGTTGGCGCACTTAATTTTTTTCCATTTGAGGTACTTATTGATAGGAATGTAGTTGTTACCATTCTTTATTCCTGTTTTTGATACATGTTTTTTCTTCTTAAAGAAATCCCTCCAACATTTCCTGTAATACTGGCTTAGTGGCCAGTATACCTTTAGCTTATTTTTGTCTGGGAAGCTCTTTATTTGTCCTTCAACTCTAAATGATAGCTTTGCTGGAGAATGTATTCTTGGTTGTAGATCTTGGGTTTTTACCATGTTGAATATTTTGTGTCAAGCCCTTCTGTCTTGCATAGTTTCTTTTGGATGTTTCCTTGTAGGTAACTATATGTTTTTCTCTTGCTGCTTTTAATATTCTTTCTTTGTATTTAACTTTGGCATTTGAATTATGATGTGTCTTGGTGTGTGCCTCTTTGGATCCCTGGTTTTGGGGATTCTCTGAGCTTCCTGGGGTTGTATGTCCGTTTCCTTCACCAGGTAAGGGAAGTTTTCCATCATTATTTCTTCAAACAGCTGTTCAACATCTTGTTTTCCTTCAGGTACGCCAATCAGACGGATATTTTAACCCTTAATAGTGTCCTATATGCTCCTTAAATTATTTTTATAGTCTTGGCATCTTATCTCTTGCCATTCTGATTGTGTGTCCTTGGCTTTTCTGTCCTCTAGATAGGGCATTTGATCTTTTCCTTTATTCACTTTGTTTATTCCCTTGTTTATTCCATTTAGTATACTTCTCATCTCAGATAATGTGTTCTTCATTTCAAATTGGTTCCCTTTTATAATTTCCATTTTTATGTTTTTTTTTTATCTCATTGTTGAAGTTCTCGCTGAATTTATCTACACTTCCCAAAAGTTCTTTGAGCATCTTTATAACCAGTGTCTTGAATTCTGCATCTGTTAGATTACTTAACTCCATTATATCTGGATTTCTGTTTTGTTCTTTCATATGGTTTCTGCTTCTTTGTCTTCCCATTTTGGCTGCCTTTCTGTGTCTGTTTCTATGTACTAAGCAAAGCTCCTAAGTGTCCCAGTCTTATTAGTGTGGATTTGTGAAACAGGTGTCCAGTGGCACAGTCCTGAGAGGGGTTCAGCTACAGGCCAAATATAGCCCAAGCCTGTACCCCTCTGGGTCCACCTGGGTCAGCAAGCAATCCAGAGATGCTGTGCTTATAGTCATCTCAAATGGCCACACCAGAAACCGAGGCCAGCTGGCTCCAGTGTGAGTCTAGGTGCTGCTCAGCAAGGAGCACCTGACTTGCTGAAGATATACTTGGATGTGGCATGGGTGGGGCTGCGAGTTAGGGGAAGGGGGGTTTCAAGGAATCCTCTGGGTGAAGCGACCTCTGTTATCCAGTTTAATGAGGTCAGGGCTATGGTGGCACTATATCCACGCACTGGGAGAGGGGAGGGCTCAACAGGGAACAATGAATACTGTCCGTACTTCTGTACAGAGCGAGTCTCACCTTGGCCCTCACTCCGACGATGTCTCCCTATAAGTCCCTGGTGCTCCCTGCACACAGTTAAATTGGCACTGGTGCTCAGAGCTAGCAGGTCTGTCTCGGCAAAAATCCACGACACCTTTAAGAGGCATCTGCTGCTCCTGCTGTCTCCGTCTCACTCAGCCGCTGGAGACCGGGCAGTCCCACATCCTCACCCCATCCTACCTTCTGCCATTGCAGGATGACTTCTTGGATTTCTCCCTAGTTATATGGCTTATTCATCTAGATCCCATGTGATTTTTCCTTGCTGCTGCTCCTTGTTTCCGTCACAACTTTGATTTGGTCTCCAGAGGGATGAACAGAGCCTCTATCATCTATGCCATTTTTCTTCATTCCTGTAATAATTCCTTTTGACATTCAGGTTCTTCTGTAGAATAGTAAGCAATTTAAATTTTCTACCAAATTTAACAATTTGACCAAGGTTATTCCTCTAGAGGAGTATTTCTGGGAGAAAAAAGAATGGGAGAAATTTCTAAAAGGGAGAGGTGACATTCTCTCCTCTAGAGACATGTTATTTCTAAAATGGCAAATATCCTTTTGTTTCCTGTACAGTTTTGTTTAAAATATTTTTGTAATAAAGAGTGTGACTTTTTTGATGTTTGACTGACATCTTTTAAGTCTCACCTCTCCTTTTCTCCCCTTTGTTTCACATATGGGCACTCACACGGGAGCCACCTGGCCTCGGTCTCTGGTGTGGCCTGTAAGAAAGCCCGGGTGATCTTTCCTTTGTGCCTGTGGAATTTCATACTGTGTGTGGGAACCTTTGTCCTTGTCACCCTCCCTAGTCACTATAAAAACCCCAAGCCAATCTTCTTTTCCTGTTTGGGAGCCACTCTACTCTCATTATACGAGTAGTAAAACTTTCTATACCTTCATGGGTGGGTGGGTGTGTCCAAACTAGATTTTGAATATATTGAATAGGGGTTTATCCTGACCTTACAGTGTGTCTGCAACAGTTTTATTAAATATTTAATACATACAAATGAATTTTTATGTTTCAAGTATAAAAGTGCTAATTTTTAAAAGTTCTAGACCTATCACCCAATCTAAGAAATAGAACACTACCAAATATATTTGAAGTGCTTTTCCCTGATTTCAAACTGCTCACCCTCGATAAACCTATCCCTTAACCCAGCTAATCAGGGTATTAATTACCATGGATATTTGATTGTTAATCACTCCCCTTATTTTATTTTTACATTTTAACCAAAGATGTAAATGTTCCTAAATTATGTTTGTTTTGTTTTACATGTTTCTTAGCTCAATATAGATGAAATCATACTGTATACACTATTTGGGTAACTTTCTCAATAATACATTTGTAAGTTTTGTTCATATTTATAGCTGCATGCATTAATTTTCTCTACTACATTGTATGTCCATTGTGTTTATATATTGCAAGTAATTTACAGATTCCCCTTCCAGTAGAGGTTTGGATTTTTCTCCTATCTTTTGATCTTACATATAAGATTGTGAACATTCTTGTGCATAAGCTCTGATGAAAATGTGTAGGAGTTTCTCTGGCGTGTTTGACAAGGAGTTGAATTTCTGGATTATACAATATCCAGTTTTAACTATTTGATGGTGACAAATTGATTTCCAAAATGGCTTTAAAAATTTATGTTCCAATTTTATATCTATTTGGATAAACAATTTCCCAGCACCATTTATTAAAAGGTTCTTAACCCACTGATCCATATTATCACCTGTCAGAAGTCAAGTTGCATGTATAGATGTTCCTTGATTTACCATGGGGTTATGTTCCAGTAAACCCATTGTAAGTAGAAATGATCACAAGCCAAAAATGCTTTTAATATATCTAACCTTCAAACATCATAGCTTAGGCCTAGCCTCTTTCTACTGAATGCATATCACTTTTGCACCATCATAAAGTCAAGATTTTAAAAGTCAAACTGTCTGTATATGTAGCCTGTTTTCTGAATCCTCTATTCTGACTGTTAGACTGTTTTTGTCTGTTCTGTACAAGTACAATTTGGGCTTGTGAATATAGCCTAGTTATAAGTCTTGATATCTAATAGAACAAGACTCCCACTTTAATATCTTTCTTCAGGAGTGTCCTAACTATTCTTGGTCCTTTGTTTTTCCGTAGAAATTTTAGAAACAGCTTATGAACCACCAACCAAAAAACAAACAAAACCTCAAAACTTGTTTTTTATTGGGATTGAATTGAATCTATAAATCAGTTTGAGGAGAGTTGACATATTTGCAATATCGAGTCTACCTCTATATAAATATGACATTACTCCCCATTTATAGAAGTTATCTTCATTGTCCTTAAAGTATGACAGTTTTTACAGGAAGGGCTTGGATGTTTTTATTTAGATTTATTCCTGGCTACTTCATTTTTATATGCTGTTGTAAATGTAATCTTTTTCTAAATTAGGTTTTATATTTAAAAAGCTGTGTTTTGATGATGTATATAAAAGAAACTGATTTGAATATCTTGGTTTTGATTCCAAATTCAGTAACCTTACAAAACACTCATTTCAATAACTTATCTATAAATTATTTTTATTTTTCTCTGCATCTCTAAATAATAAGAGTTCTGATTCTTCCTTTACAGTTATTGTATTTTTTTAACTGTTCTTCTTGCCTTTAACTGTTATATAGGAATGTCTCGTTCCTGATTGTAAAAGAGAAGGTTTTTATCATTAAGTAAGTATGCAGACTTTTTGTAGATACTCTACACACTGATGGCTATCCTGGGAGTGCCCTTTAGTTGTCTAACAATGAAATAGTTGAGACTGGGGACACTGCCTCTCTCCAACTCAGTGGGAGGGGTAAGCCTGAATGTTAACTCCACTGGGACTGGAGGCTCTCCTTCCTTGGCATGCCTAAGTCCCGTTTCCCTAAGATCATCAATAAAAATGAAAACACATGATCATACAGAGGCTTGGACACAGATCTTTATGGCAGCATTTTTCTCAATAGCCAAAAAGTAGGAAAAAACCTAAATGCCCATCAACTGGTAAATGGATAAACATAATATGATATAATCATACAATGGAATATTATTGGGCGATGAAAAGGAGTGAGGTATTAGATGGTGTTGTGCTGAGTGGAGTTAAGTCAGACAAAGACATGTCATGTGCAATCTAGAGAATAGGATAAATAAACAACAGAAACAAGCTCATTGATACAAAGAGCATTTTGATGGCTGTCACATTGGAGGGTGGGGGATGGCTGAAGGGGGAAGGGATTAAGAGGTACAATTTGGTAGTTACAGAATAGTACTGGGAATGTAGAGTATAGCATGGGGAATATAGTCAGTAGTATTGTAATAACTATGTATGATGTCAGATGGGTCTTGGATTTATTGTGGTGATCACTTCATTAGTTATATACATGTCTAATCATTGTTGTATACCCAAAACTAATATGTCAACTATAATTGAAAAAAATATATAAAAATTCAAAAAAAGGAATAAAGGATTGATATATGCTACAACATGGGTGAACTGCAAAATCATTATACTCAGTGAAAAAAGCCAGTTGCAAAATGATAGATTGTGATTCCCTTTATGCTAAATGTCCAAAAAGGCAAATATGCTAAATGTCCAAAAAGAGGTAGAAAATAGGTTAGTGTTATCTAGGATTGGAAATGGAAATGGAAACTGGCTGTAAGTGGACATGAAGTTTCTTTTTAGGGTGATAGAAATGTTCCAAAATTAGATTGTGGTTGTACAACTATAAATATAATAAAATTCATTAAATGATACACTGAAAATGGGTGGATATTGTGTTATGTAAATTATATCTCAATGAGGCTATAAAAAAAAAGATTACTAAAAGCAGCTGATGTTCCATGATAATTATCTGACTGACTGGTTTCTAAACCTAGTCCTCTTGGTGTCTAGGTCCTGCCTGATTATTCCCGGCATACAAGGCTGCTTGCATGGAAGTTAGGATAGCAAAGGGGCAGCAGAGGAGCATCGCAAACAAATCACTAAACAGATGCCATTTACTCAGATCCTTGCTACCTAAGTCCTAACTGTATTTCCTACACGAAAGGCCACTCATACTCTCAAACAATAATGTGCCTTGTAGCAAGGCTACAGTACCCATCTTCCTCACCCCCAGGGCAGAACCACACCTCCATCCAGCAATGCTCTGGCCCCTACTGGTCTCTGCATTGGATTATGAGAAAAAGGAGGAATTGGGCCCCACCCAGATCCCCCAGGATCCTTTTTACCAGTTTGGTATGCCCATCCCCCAGCTGCTGCAGGTGATGTTGCTCACAGGTCACACCCTCATGGTTCTCTGGTATTCTCACTTGCCCCTGTTTGAATGAAATTGCCTCACTAGAAGGTACTTATTTAGAAGTTATACCCTGCAGTAATCCTAGAGATATCTGTGGCTGAGACACCATGTGAGGTCTCTAGAAAGCACCAAAAGGAGAGCCGCAGTGCAGATATAAACTGGCCACAGTCATTGGTCACCACAGTGCTGATGAAATGGGCTCATGAATGGAATAGCCCATGATGGCAGAAATAAAGGCTATGCATAGGCACAAAAACATGACATCGCTCACCAAAGCTGACATTGCTACAACTGCAACCCTGCCTGTCAACAGCAGAGACTGATGTTGAACCCCTTCGATAGTGCATGAGTTTTTAAGGAGACCACCAGCCACTTAGTGGCACTTGATTACATGAGACTCCTTCCACCTTTGGAAAGGCCAGCAATTCATTTTGACTAGGACAGGCATATTTTATAAATGTACATTTACCTTTTCCTTCCTGCATTGATTTGGTCAACACCTCTATTCAAGGGCTCATGGAGTATCTGATCACTAACATGGGATCTTCCACATATTGTCACTTCAGATGAAGGGACCCAATTTATAAAAAAAGATGTTCAGCAGTAGGCCCGAGCCTGTGTGATTAACTGTTCCTGCTACATCCCATATCATTCATACGCTGCTAGCTTGTTAGAGCACTGGAATGGCCTCTAAGAAACAGCTAAAGCAACAGCTTGGAGATGATATTTTACAAAGATGGGGCACTCCTTCTGGATACAGAATATATATATTAAAGCAGAGGTTGGCAAACTGGTTCAAAGGCCAAATCTTGCTTGCTGCTGTTTTACAAATAAAGTTTTATTGGAACACAATGATGCTCATTTACATATTGTCTATGGCTTCTTTCATGTTACATTGGTAGAGCTGAGTAGTGTCAGAGACTCTATGGTCCACAGAGCCTAAAATACTTTAGGCTCTGGCTCTTTACAGAAAAAGTTTGCCACTCTTGCCTTAAACCAACGATCATTGTATGGTCCTGTGTTACCGCTGAGAAGAAAGGAATGAGAAGGAGGACAGCCCTGTTCCAGCAACCTGGGAACTTTTGCTTTTAGTTTCTGAAGCTTTAGGCTCTTTAGTTTAAGAACTAGCAGTCTTTGTTTCTAGAAAGGGGACACGTCCACTAGGGGACACATTTATAGTTCTACTAAACTTAGGCTGTGGCTGCCATTGACATTTCGGGCTCATTGTGCCAGTAGACCAGCAAGAAGAGAAAAGAGTTACCATATTTGAAGGAGTAATTGACTGATAATCATGAAGAGGTAGGGTTGCTGCTACATAATGGTGGTAGGGAAGAATATATTTAGCACTCATTGTGAGCCACTGGCGTATCTCTTAGTACTCTGAGCCCAGTTTTCACTGTAAATCGGCAAGTAGAGCTCATCTGTCCAGACAGCAGCATGATAACCAAACTCTCAGACCCCTCAGGTGACACCACCAGGGAAGTTACCTAAACCAACAGAATGCCGGCTCAGGAATAGAGAATGGTTAGTAAAGGAAATAATCAGTATCTGTTCTGACCTCAGGACCAGCTGCAGCATGGAGGCTGTAGTTTCATCTCACTAACTTTTCTATTAAGTTTTCCTAGAAATTTTGATCAACCAGCATCCTGGGAGACGTTATAAAAGAATGGAGTGAAAGAAATGTGCAAAGCAAGTGGACCTGAATTATGCAAGGGGTGGAGCATAGCAGACAATGTTGGTGCTCTGTCCAGACTGCCTGGGTTTCATTTTTTGCTTTCGAATGCTCATTCTTCTCCAGCTGCTGCATGTGATGCTGCTAATGGCTTACACCTGCAACATTTTCAAGAGGCTTGCCCTTGGTAGATTGGAGCAACATTACCGGGAGATGTCTGGAAGTTATGCACTACTCATCCCTGTAACAACCTGTAAATGGTGACTGCCTAGTGCCTCATTCCTTATAATGCAAGAAAGACCATGGCGCAGTGTGTACATCAGAGCTCCTGGAGATTTCAGGCTGAGGCTACACTGAGCTGAAACCAGTCTTGCTTTGCTTTTTCTCTTGGTTGCTTCTGTTTTCCCTCATTTTCTTAAAAGATTTTTTTTTTTTAATACAGTTAGGAGGATGGACTTTAAAAGATGTTGTTGATATGCTGATTGGTCTAAAACAGGCAGCCCATGGGTGTGTTTGGCCCAAGATTGCTCATGTAATTATGTAATTTCTCTCAATAAAAAACTTGATTATACCTTTGCTGCTTTTGTAACATTTATTCTATTTTTTCCCTAATATCTAAAGTCGGAATGCTTAGTTCATTAATTTTGAGCCTCTTTTGTTCTTACTTAGGAATATACAGTTATCCGTGTTCCTCAAAATAAGACTTTAGCAGCATCTCACAAGTATTGAATATGACTTTCTTTATCATTCAGTTCTAAGAATTTTTTGATTTCCATTATGACATTTTTTAACCCACAAATAGAAATTTAAATTTCCAAATACATGGAAGTATTTCTACTTGTCTTTGTTATTGATTTTTAACTTAATTTTATGTTGTCAAGTAAGTGTTCTTAAAAATTTCTTAAAATTTATTGAGACTTGTATTATGAACTGTCATAAGTATTTTGTACTTGATATATTCTGTAGCTGTTGAGTTCAGTGTTCTATACTTATCTTTTTCATTAAGCTTGTTAATTGTGTTGCTCGATTCTTCATATCCTTAATTTTTTAGTCTTTTTAATTTACTATGAGAAATTAAAATCTCTAAGATGGTGAATTTGTTCATTATTATGAGACTATATTATTAATCACATAAAGTTTAGAATTGTTATATTATCCCGATGTTTTTATTATGTAGTGGCCATCTTTATCTCTAGAAATGCTTTTTGCTTTACAGTCTATTTTGTCTGATACTAGTATAGCTACACTAGGTTTCTTTGTTTAGTATTTTCCTAGTCTGTTTTTCCCATGCTTTGACTTTCACACCTTTTCTGTCCCTATGTTGTAGGTGAAGCACTCATAGAGTAGTAGAGTTGGCTTTATTTTTAATCCAGTGTGACAATCTTTGACTTACAATTGGATAGTTTAGACAATTCCCATTGGGATCAGTTTTATATTTGATATGGTAAATTATTATCAAAATATTCTCCAAACCTTCCTAACAACCCCTCCTTACAAGGCTCCTCTCTTCCAGGTCTGTCCATGTGAAAGTATTCTACTTCTAACTTCATTAACATAAAAGTCCATTAATAGGCTTGGCCATGTGATTGATTGATTGATTGATAATTTTTATCAATTAAGAATGAATGGAAGTAAATGTGCCACTTCTGAGTAGAAGCTTTTAACCATGTTGTTCTGAGTTGTTCTCTGCCACAATACTTGTGGTGTCCCAGACTGAAGCTATTCCTTTGGTCTGGGTCCTAGATTGAATATCTAAAGCCAAGTAAAACTGGCATGTAATGTGAGTGAGAAATAAACCTTAGATTATGTAAGTCACTGACATTTAGGGATGACTTATTAAAGCAAGATAACTTTACAAGATCTGATAAATACATTTAATTTTTTTTCTGCCATATTATTTGCTTCCTTCTATTGCTCTCTCTCTCTGTGTTCCCTTTTTTCTCCTATTGTGCTTCTTGATTGTTTTTAAAATTTTAATTTAAAATAAAATTTTAATATTTAAAATAAAATAAAATATTAAATAAAATTTTAAATTTTTCATTTATTTTCTCCCCTAACAGTTTGGAATTATATTCTGTATTCTTTTAAGTCATTTCCCTATATATTTTAACTTGTATACCAATATTCATAGGATAGGCTATATTATGCACTGGGAATAAACAATTCTAGATTCTCAGTGGCTTAGAACAATAAAGGTTTCTATGCTCCCTCTGCAGTATAAGCTGATGGAGGCTATACCATTTGGGAATGTCAGTTGTAGTAGCAAGATGAGAGAATAGTTTGCAGTGGTGCTTAAATGCTTAAATGTGGATCACTTCTCACATTTTATTGAATAAAAGCACATGACCACACCCAGGTTCTTGGGAGCAGGAAAGTGCAATTCTGTGTGAGTAGAAGAGGAAAACTTGAAATATTGGCGAGGAGATGTAATATCTATTACAGTTTGCCCTTCTGCTCACCAAATATTTGGATAGCTCTTTCTCCCATGTAGATTACACTTATTTTCACCTCAATAGAGACAACCCAAGAGTCCCATCTAGTTAGAAAGTTTAGCTGAGTCAGGTTTCCTCTATGTTGTGGATGCACAGCAATCTCTACAATATAGATCTTAATGTGGTTCCTTGATACAAGCTAATTGAGCCAAAAAGACAAATTGTGTTTATTATGTGCACAAATTATGTTTCATTAAGTGATGATGAAACAGGCACAGCATAACAAGAATAGTACTGCCATTTAGAAAAGAAAACTTCGTGATATGTAGCAATCACTGGTCCATAGCAATTTTGAAATTCTGGCGGGCAAATATTGTTAAGGCCCTCCATCTTTGAGGTGAGAAATGTTCCTTGAGTAAATCTCTCTAGAGAGTGGAGGAACTTCTTTTTCCATTGTTCTCTATGGCCCTGACTCTGACATGGGTAAAGTACGTCTTTTTCTATTATCCTTCTTGGCCACATCTGAAATAAAGGGCAGTAGGACCTCCTAATGGATGGTGCAGTTTTCTCATTCCTTTTCTTGCCCAACTTCCAATAAAACTCACCAGAACTTAATAGACTTCTTATCCATTTGATTCCAATCTGCTGTATATGTCGGTATCCATATCCATACTTCCTTATAAGATGTGCTTTATTAGGGTGTTCTATTTCTATTTTCTCATATTTCTATACTCCAACTCTGTAATATCAGGTAACTAAGTCTGTTAGATATCACTGGGAAAAGTACATACTTTAGCTCCTTACTCTGAGTTATTTTATCTAAATAAGCATTTTTTGGATATTACAAACTAATTGGCTTTTTGCCGTGAAGTCCTTACTCCATCCAGTGGTTTTCACAAAGTTGTAATGGGCACTCCTTTAATTTGTCCTCTGCCTCAAAGCTGAGTTATAATTAATTAGCCTTTGCTGCTCAAAGATGTTTTTACATTTAATTTTTACATTTTGGGGTGGTGAGTTTTCTTTTCCATCTCTGAAAGTCCATGAATTTTTATGTTCTCTCTAGTCTCTTTATCCTTGTTTGCAAACATAAAAATTCTTTTCTGAATTCAGGAAATGGTCAAATGCAGCCAACAGTTACCAACACTCACTAATAAAGTGTTGTTTTCCAACTTCTTCCCCTAGATACTTACTCTTACTGGGTCTATAACCTTGGACAAGTTATTATACTCTCTGTATATACGTTTCTTCAGTTTGTGGAATTGAGTTTTCAGTTTCCCAGTTCCAGATACCCTGTGCATAATTAACCAAATGGAACAAGCAACACTTGGCAAGGCAGTACTCTAAATTCACACAGGCAAGCAACTTTTTCCATCTACACCTTGAACCTCACCCCAAAGAAGTTACAGCATCTCAGAGATAGATCTAATTCAGACACACTTGTGAAGGCTCATCACTGAACAATACTAGCCACTCAGCCTAAATCATCTGAATCAGGTTAAAGGTGACCCTTCCTCCCCGCCAGGCTCGAAAATAAAAAGGGTAAATGAACTCTACCTCATTCAAGACTGAAAAAAAAGCTGGCAATTTATAAAAGAGCCCAATGAATCCTAAAGTCTGGCTTTAAATAATTATATCTAGATATAAATTTAGATGAAAAATATAATGTACATATAATTTTAGCAAAATAAAGTCTATTCTCCACAATATCTTAAAATCTACACTTTTCACTAAGCACTATATTACTAATGTAATTGAAGGCAATATGTTTGCTCTTATAATACTGTTTTTCGTGGTTTTATGGTCTTCAGTTGTATGAATGTAACAATATCCTATACTTGTACATCTGGATTGTTTCATGAGGTTCCCTAAGACAACAGTAATGTGAGAAACACCCTTGTAAATTAAATTTGGAGAGCATCTTTATTTGTTTACCCTGGGAATTTTTTCCCAATGTGCTTCTCCTAAGTCCTGTTCACCTTTGGAAATAATCTATTTGTAAGAAAAATCTTAAAATACCATAATTTAAATGTTCCATCTATTTCCATTAGACTCTAATTGACACAGAAGCTGCTACTTATCAAAATCTATGTGTCCTATACTTTACATTCTTAAATCACTCAGTAGCCTTTTGTGATGGGTATTATTCTCATTTAAGAAATGAGGTTCAATGAAGTAAAGTATGTCCAAGGTCACAACTAGTTAATAGCAGAAAATTTGAATTCTTGTTGGTCAGACTTCCAAGTTGAGGGACTTTCCCTAATACCAAAGTCCTGAAGAGATTCCATAATTCAATTTTTTGTATAAATCCAATGATATTTTAGATGTGATGAGAAAGATGATTACTTAAAACTATCAGTGAATGAATTTGCGAAATGAATAACCATTCACTAAAAATTGTTGGAAATTAAAATGTTATAAAAAATGTTTTAATTATAAGGCAGCTGAAATCAAGTGGTACTTCTAATTTTCTTGGGTCCTGAAAACCCACAATTTGTACCATCTGCTTTGAGATGGATGCATGCTTAGGCTAAACTCCATGCTTTTCCTTAGTGCCTGCCCAAATCTCTTTGAGATGCCTCTATTCATGAGTATCTCTGTTCTTATACTGTGTGGATTATCTTTTCTCCAATGGGTGTTGTTAAAAACATAAGAACTAATGCCAACATGTTTTAGAGTTAACAGAAAATGTTTAACCCATTTCCCATTTAGAAAAAAAATTCAGCTTGCTGCCAGCATGATTTTAACATCACACATAGGAATACTGTTTTCTAGGATTTGACATTTTCAGCGATCGGGAATTACCATGTTTTGTAAGTGAAATACCATTACTAAAAACTAAATGCTATAAATAGAATGATATCATTTGTTCCCTAAGACTATCGATATACTAGAGTGACGCTAAAATAATAATAAAAGCAAGATATTTCATGGCAAACTTTGAGGGTAAGGTTAGGACTGTAATCCGTGAGTTATCTTGGGGTAAATGCTGCAGCCGGAAGCTCCAATGGCAAATATTCTCGGGGCATACAGGAAATGGGTTAAAGAGTATGCCACATTTCCTGTACTTAAGGTATTGTGGGATATAGATTCTGGTTGGTTCCTTTTTGCCCACTCTTTATTTGTCTGTCTTTTGGAAAGATCGGTTTCCACCAGTTGAAAAGATAAATGTGTCTACGGCCATGCCCTGCTGAACAAGTCTGATCTTGGAAGCTAAGCAGGGTTGGGCCTGGTTAGTACTTAGGAGACTTCCTAGATGGGAGACAACCTAGGAAGACCAGGTGCTGTAGGCATAAAAAATAAAAAATAAGGGATTGTAAACTGACAAGGTCCTTGCAATCTGTGAGGTCAACCAAGGGTTGCCTCACCTGAAAAAAAAAAAAAAGATAAATGCATCCTGTTTGCTCAGCTGTCAACTCCTGAAACTGAATTTGTTGGTTCGTAGTTTTGCAGTTACTACAGTTTTGAGGATGCCCTTCAGAAAAGTTGAACCTTTCACTCATTGGCCACCCTTGGCATCTATCAATTAGGATAGGTTCACCTTCAAGAAAGAGTGCCTTAAACTACATTAAATTTTCTCGTTTCTCAAAAAAGATATTCGAAGAGTTAGTTCCAGTTGATTGGCAACTTGAAAATGTTGGCAACTTGAAAATGTCAAGAATCCAGTCTCTTTTTATCTTTCAGATTCAGTATCCTGAGCATGCTTGCTTTTTATCCTCCTGCTTGTCACCTCACTGTCACTAGGTGGCTACCACAGCTCTAGGCATTAGGTCTTCACACTACATTTAAAGATGAGAAAAAGGGGACGAAGGAGAAACGCCTTTCCTGTTCATCAGGAAAGAAATAGGCTGGAAAGTGAGTACTTGGCAAAGAGTTTTAAAATTACCATGATTGGCTTAGGCCAGTCACAGTTTATGTTTATTCAGCCTTTTTATTCCTACCTTTTTTGTGCTTTTTTTTTTTTTTTAATCTTTCACTCCTATAGTGGTCAAGGCTGGAAAAAGGAGAAACGACTATTGCATAGACAGCTCATGTGATATGGTATGTCATATGATCCTCTGTGCTCTAGTAAGTAACAAAAAACAATAAAGTACATATATACTATGTATGGTTAGAGCTGGCCAAGAAGTGGGCTTGGTCTGTGCTTGGCTCCTTTAGCCTTGGCCACAGTAAGAATGAAAAATACAAAGACACCAAAATTATAGGAATACAAAAGCCAGTTAAAATCTTCCATAGCCTGAACTCATTACAACTACCATTAAGAGGCTCAGCTGAGCCAAAAATAAGGAGGCAACTGAAGTTATGGTTCCAAGTCAGGCAGAGAATAATCTGATGGTATCTCTGCTGAAGATAGCTCCCCTTGTCTCTTAAGAATAGGAATCAGCAAATTTCTCTAGTTAGAAAGGCTCACTTATTAGGAGAAAAGTCACGATGTGTGTGCAATGATATTGGCAGTCAGAATTTTTTAAATTCCACTTGTGTGGGTGTGTGCATATGTATGTTCCTCAGCAACATATTATGCATTGAAACAAGGCTGATTGACAGCAACACACCGAATAAAATAATATGCTCTAAAAAAACAGTTTTTAGGTCTCCAAGTCTCTCCTGTCCTCTTTGTATGATACCTTCTTATGCATTGGAGAGGAGGCCAAGAAGCTAAGGTTGTAGCATGATGGTGTTTACCTCAGAAGACAACCACATAGGACATAAGTTTGGCTTTCGCCAACTCCAACTCTTCTGCATTATTTCTCTTAGTGTTGTTGGAGCCCAGAGCCCAGTTTGTGGAATTAGGAAGTAGTATCAATGGGAAAGTGATTATTAAATAATGCTAGATTTAAAATTAGTATGTCAAATTATAGCTACCAAATGACCTCAGGCATATCCAAATATATATTAAGGGTATAATTATATAAAATTATAACCTTAATAATTGTTATCTCCAGGTGATGATATTTGGATAATTTTTATTTATACTTCTCTGCATGTCTAATTTCCCAACAATAAATATTGCTTTTACAATTAGATAAATGTCATTTTTTTCTTCTTTTTAAAATCAGTGTCACAGAGGAAGATGCTGTTACAACAGCTGGTACTGTTCACTATCTTGAGAATGAGCAAATCTTTCAAGTGCTGTTTTCTTTGCATCAAGAAGTGCATTTCTTCTTGGTGAAAGGGAGAATAATCAGTAAGTCAAGACCAGAAGTTTTGTGATGCCTTCTCAGGGAAGAGACTTTCCAGGGTGCTTGGGGCCTGTTCTCTCTGGCTCCCTGCTGCTCTTGGCTCACTGCAAAATTTAGCAGATTAATCATGGTGCTCCATAGAGACTTATTTTTAGCTCTGTTGACTTCTAAACTGTAGGCAAACAAACATGCAATAGACAGAGTACCTTGCAGGTGGGCAGCAGAGCCCTCCAAAAGGAAAATAGCCCTCCATTAGGTAGAGAACTACTTATACCAAGAGGAAGAATACTAGCTATGGTACCTTAGGTAGAAAGTGTTTAAAGAAGATTAAATCAAGCTAAAAGCCTCAGGGATTTCAGTCTGTCTGGCTTCCCTCATTGTCTCCTGCCACTCTCCCCGATCATTCACTAGGCTCTAGCCAAGACATCATCTTCTTATTCCTCAAACACAGTCCCTGCCCCTCTGTGCCTAAATCTGCACACGGCTTATTCCTTTACTCCATTGAAGTTGCTGCTCAAATGTTACCTCTTCTGTGAGACCTTCTCTGAGAATTCAATGTAAATTGCCACTAAAATATCCCCACTGCAGCTACTGTCTAACCTTTCACCTGGTTAAGTTTTCTTCCTCTTATTTATTCTTATCTCAAGTGTTACAAAAATGTACCCTAGTTTATTTATTGATTATCCCTTCTCCGTTATAATAGAAGCACAGGAACTTTGAGCAGGAACTTTGTCTCGTTGTCTCGTTGACTGGTGAATCTCCATACCTAGAACACTGCCATATATAGTTGGTTTTTAGGAATAATTGTGTCAGTGAACGAATGAACGAATCTTCCCCCCTACCTCACTTGTGAAGGTGATTTTGTAGCAGCTTTACTGCCCCTCACTAAGGAGCTATAAATAAGTCTGGGTCTGATGTTGGATAGTTTCCCTTTTGTCTCCCTCCCTCATCATGAACACTGCCAAAAAGCATATTCTTCTCCCTTACCTCACTTTCTTTTACTTTTGTGTCTAGTTTGTTTCCTTCAACCTTGCCTCTGGAGAATCTCCTTAGAGCTTCAGCCTTTTCCTAGGTGTCTCTCTGTGCTTTTTTTTTTCCCCCAGCTTTATTGAGGTCTGATTGGCAAATAAAAATTGTGTATGTTTAGGTTGTACAATGTTATTTTAAGGTGTACAACGTGATCACAATAGACATAGACATATTTGAGGAGAGAACACTTAAGATCTACTCTCTTAGCAAATTTCAAGTATACAATACAGTATTGTTAACTGTGGTCACCATTTTGTGCATTAGATCCCCAGAACTTATTCATGTTATAACTGAAAGGTTGTATCCTTTGACCAACATCATTATTTCCCCAGCCCTCAGCCCCTAGCAACCATTGTTCTACTCTCTGGTTCTACGAGTTCTACTTTTTTAGATTCTATATATAACTGAGATCATACTATATGTGTCCTTCTGTGCTTGGCTTATTTCACTTAGCATAATGTCTTCCATATTCATCCATGTTGTTGCAAATGGCAGGATTTTCTTCTTTTGTACTCTTCATCATAATGGGAACTTGGTCTTTCCCATCTGGATCGAGCCTTTTAATGTCAGAGTATAATTACTGTCCAAGAGCAGTGACCCAGAGAAGCCCACAATGGCATCCTCGTTGCTGCAGAAGTTCCTGTGGGACTTAATTCATCCCTGACACTTAATTCAGCACTGTGATAGTTTTTTCTCCCCTAACAAAATGTAACAGGTAGTCCTGCATTAAAACCTCTTACCAACTCTGCAAGCATGAGGGGAAAAGTCAACATGCCAAGGGCAGTTGAGTAGAAAGGTCTTACATCTTTGATGACATTACTGCGCTGCTGAGAGTTACCCTAACATCACTTTCCTTTAGGCTTCTTATGGTTTAAACTGCTGTTGGTCAGACACTCCATAACTTTACGGAGGGAAGAAATCCTAACAGGGTTGTGGGATTGAGCAAGGATTTCTTTAAGGATGGAAGATACTTGCATTTTTATATAAATTCCTTGATTTTTTCTTTGCTTTATTATTATTATTATCATACCATTATTTGCAAACATTATCAAATTACCAGTGTACATTTGGGTTTACCTATACTTTCTGTATAGAACTTTATAACAATTCTATTAAAATCAAGAACAAGACAAAAATGCCTATTATTCTGTTATTCGACATCGTTTTATAAGTTTTAGCCAATACAGTTAAAAAATAAATGAAAAGGTTATTGTAAATATTGGTAAACAGTAAAATTTCCGTTTTCATATTAGAAGATTGTTTTCCTAGAAAAGAGATTCTACTTTAGGTCTCAGTTTTCACATCTAGAGAACAGATATAATAGTATCTACTTTATAGAGATATTATAAGGATTAAATGAGCTGAGACATAAAAGACGTAGAACAATGCCTAGCCCATTGTTAACTCTCCATAAATGTCACGTTATTATTATTTAAATAATTGAACAGGGTGACTGGATACAAAACTAAAATACCTTTTTAAAAATTAGCTTGACTTTTAATAAACAGAAATTTAAATGTCGGGAGGAAATCCCATTATTAATAAAAACCCAAACTATAAAATGCCTAGAAATAAAATCACAAGACAAAGACCTAAATAAATAAAACTATGAAATCTTATTAAATGGAGTGAGAACTTTCTAAGATAGATTGATAAAATGTCCTAACAATGGCTACCTGTCCCAAAAGTAATTTATATATTTAATGAATTTTAACCAGAATCTCAGTTTGATATTTATTTACACTGGATATGATGATTTTAAAGATCAATGGAGGAATAGCAGAGCAGTCAAGTAAATTTTTACGGAAAGATGAAAGGGTGATACTACAATTTGTTGTATATCTAATGTAATAAAATTAGATTTTATTGTGTGGGGACAGAAGGGTATATGAGAACGCTCTGTATTTTCTGCTCAGTTTTGCTGAGAACCTAAAACTTCTCTAAAAAATATAGTTTATTTAACATAAATAAGCCAAAAAAATGATGAATTTGGCATAATAATAGACAAAAAGATCAATGAACAGAATCCAAAATTGGTTTAAGTAGATATGTCTTAATATCTGACCAAGTGGGAAAGGGTAGTTTATTTAGTAAATTATGTTAATAGAATTGCATCTAAAGCAAAACAGGTTAGACTAGTGCATCATACCATGTACAAAAAATTCTAGATAAATTAAAAATCTAAATGTAAAATGTAAAATTTTAGAAGAACATTTGTATTAGAGAGGGGCAGACCTTAAGCAAATCATGAAATCCAGAAGCCTAATGCAAAATATGGGCATTTTATGCATGTAAATATTAAAATCTTTACATGAGAAAACACAATATAAGCAACATTTTAAAAGGCAAATAGACTTGGGAAAATTATTTTCAGCACCTGGCAAATAAAGAGTTTATATCATGAATTATATTGAGAACTCTTACAAATTGATAATATTAGAAACAGAAGGTAGAAGGGCAGAGGATATAAAGAATTTTCAAAGGATTATATGAAATGGCTAATAAACATTTTAAAATTCTTTAACTATCTTGAAGTAAAATGAAATACCATTTTTCACATATTAGATTAGCAAAAATTGAGAAAGTAGTAATGTACTGCAGTATTCATGTGGTTGAATAGAAACAATTTGAATGTCTATCACCAGGGGAATGACTTAGTACATATGACATGTACATACTATAGAATGTTATTTAGTTACTTTTACAATACATTTTTTTATGCATTGATGTATTTCTAAGTAAAAAGCAAGCTGCAGAATCATGTGTATGTGATCTCATATTTGTAAAACAAACCCAAATTAATTGTCTTAAACAATCTCTGTATTTGTATACATGAGCATAAAGAAAGGGAAGGAAGGATGCCCATTAAGCTCTAACATTAGTTACTTCAATAAGACATAATGGGGAAGGGGAATTATTAAACTTTTCCTTGTATATATCTGCATTATTTAATTTGATAGAGCAAGAATATATATCTTTGTATTTGAAAAATAATTAAGTTATTTCCTCTTCTAGCTATGGATTGAAGATAACGGAGAGCTACTAAGGCAGTAAGGACCTGAAGGGTCAAAGAACATGAAGTAGGGAAGGCACTGAGAAGAGAGATGAAATTCTTCAGCGCTTTTCTCTTTGAAACATTTGCAGATCCACAAACTGTAGTCTACTGAAAAGCTCTACATAACATACTAAGAGATTGAGAGAGTACATAGAATTTCAAGCATTCTAATCATGTGGAGACAAAAAGATTGAGTTGGAAGAACATAGCAAGGAGAGTCTTCAAAGGCACGAAATTCAGGAACAACTCTTAAAGAGAATTGTTCTCTTCCATAGAAGATGAACGAAGTTCTTCTATCCCTTTGAGTATTTTCAAGATGTCCTGAGAGGAAAGGGGAAGGATGTAAGGGCCAAACTGAGACAAAGGAACTTGAATAAATAGAGAACCTAATGACTAAATATAAATATATTTATTATATTATTATATATTTATTATAAATATGACTATATGAAGTGGACTATTATATATTATTATATTGTAATCTATATGTATAGATAGTGAGAGAGAAAAGACAAATTTGTGAAAAAAATTTTTGCGAAAAGACACATCTTTTTACTGTTCCAAAATGGAGGTGAGCTGCTTCCTGATTTTTATGATTTTATTTAGAACACATGTAATAATTATTTGGCATTTATATAGCATTTTACAATATTTTTAAGTCAACAACTTTTATCCTTCACATAGTTCATAGAAAAGAGAATGTGGCAAAAGGGTCAGAGTAGAATGAAAAGGAAAATGTAAGTTTGAACATGTTCCTCAATCTACATTGGGGAGCAGGCCCTCTCTGACATCACCCTCGTCCATTGCTCCTTTGCAAATACAGCCTTGGACACACTGAACACAGCGC
This sequence comes from Pteropus vampyrus, assembly GCF_000151845.1. Taxonomy (NCBI): domain Eukaryota; kingdom Metazoa; phylum Chordata; class Mammalia; order Chiroptera; family Pteropodidae; genus Pteropus; species Pteropus vampyrus. The sequence goes on from NW_011888796.1 coordinate 37,703, forward strand.
ACAGGACAGCAGGACCAGCAGCTCTTCTTGCAGGAGGTACATTTGCAGTCTTTGCATTTGCAGGAGCTGGCATAGGTGCAGGAGCCACCAGTGAAGAAGGAGCAGTTGGGGTCCATTTTCAGCAGAGGTGAGGCAAGAGGTCCAAAGCAAGAGGCAAAGGGGCATTTGAGTTGGTGCAACATGTGGTGGTCAGCATTTTACAATTTTTAATTATGTCCATAGATATGATCTCCATAGAAACTAATAATAACCCTCAAAGGTAAAGATTATCCAGTTTAACAGATAAGTAAACAGTGGCCCATAAATGATTAAGCAATTTACTTAGGGGGTCTATGGTTAGTGGGAATGTTGGGACCAGAACTCATGGCCTCTGACTTCCAACTCAGGGTCCTTTCTCCCACTACATACTCTTTTCCATAGAGGAATTGTTCAGTTTGGGTAATTCTTTATTGGTTGGAAAAAAGTCCCCAAAATGCAGCCCCATTAAAAAGACTATATAATTAGTAACCAAAAGATGAAAGATATAGCTAGAGTAATATCAGAAAACACTTTAAAAGAAACATTACTAGAGATAAAAGGGAACATAATAGCAATTTTAAATATGTATGTACCTAGTAATATATTCTCAAAAACATTTAATGTACGATATGTCAGACTTAACCCACAATCAGAGATTTGAATATATTTTTCTTAGAAACTAATAGAACAGGCAGATAAAATATAAATAGAAAAAGAGATTTGAACAATAGAGTAAACAAATTTGACCTAATTGAAATGTAGAACGCTGTATACAATAGTTGCAGAATACACATTTTTCCCCCAAAGGCATATGAAACATAAGACCATATCCTGGGCTACAAAGCAAGTTTTAATACGTTTGAAAGAAGTCATACAGAGAATGTTTTCTAAACGCAGTAGAATTAAATTAGATATCATAACAAAAAGATAACATCTCCAAATGTTAGAAATTTGGAAGTACACTCCTAAATAACCCATCGGTTAAAGAAAAAATCACAGTGGAAATTATAAAATATTTTTAACTGAATAATAAATAAAATTATAACCTATAAAACTCTATGAAACAAAGCTAAAACTGTGCTTAGAATGAAATTTAAAGCTCTCCAAGCATGGACTTAAAAAGAAGAAAGATTGAAAATCAATGGTAAAATATGTATCTAAAGAAATGAGGGAAAGAATAGTAAATCAAGCCAAAAGAAAAAAATAATGACAAATAATAGAGATAATAAGAATTAATGAAATAGACAACAATCATACATTAGACAAAATCAGCAGACCTAAATGTTGTTTCTTTGAAATATCTTGAAAAGACAATAAAATTATAAATTCTAGCGAGACTAATCTAGACAAGAAATAAGGTAGATAAATTACCTATATCAAAAATTTAAATAAATAAAAAGAAAACTTTAAAAATGCAGATTATTACAGACATTAAAAACATTAAAAGAGCTTATTATGAACAATATTATACCAATAAATTTGACAGTGTATACAGAGTGGACTAATTCCTTGAAAAACACAACTTACACTGAAATAAGAAGAAATAGAGAATCTGAATATATTTCAAATTTAATTTAAATATCTGTGCAGTAACAGAATAATGGTCCCCCAAAGATGCCCATTTTCTAATCCTTGGAATCTGTGAATAATGTTACTTTATATAGCAAAAGGGATTTTGCAGATGTGATTAAATTAAGGATCTTGCTATAGAGAGATTATTTTGGATTATGCAGGTAGGCCCATTCTAATCACATGGGTCCTTAAAAGCAGAGAACCTTTCCCATTTGTAGCCAGGGAAAGATATGACTGAAAAAGAATGATCAGAAAGATGCAGTCACTGGCTTTGAAGATGGAAGAAGAGGGCCATGAGTCAAGTGAACAGCCTTAGGAAGCTGGAAAAGGCAAAGAGAAGGATTCTCCCTTAGAGCTACCAAAAAGAAATGCAGCCCTGCGACTACCACAGAAACTGATGTTGGACTTCTATCCTACAGAACCGTTAGATAATATGTTGGCATTGTTCTAAGCCATTAAATTTGTTGTAATTTGTCATAGCAGCCATAGAAAACTAATATAATTTATTAAAGAAATTAAATACCTAATTAAAAAGTCTTTTCACATAAAAAAAGTCAGTCTCAGATTGGCTTCACTAATGTTAATAGACTTCTCCAGAAAATAGAGAAGAAACACTTCCTAACTTGTTTGCTGAGGCCAGAAAACCTTGATGCTGAAATCTGACAAGGACAGAAAATTACAGACCAATCTCTATCATAAGTATAGATACAGAAATCTGTAACACATTATAAGCAAAACAAATCCACTAACCACAAAAGGATAGTACATCACAACCAATATAACTTTATTTCAGGAATGTACAGTTGGTTTAACATTAGAAAACGAGTCCATATAATTTACCACTTTAACAGATTAAAAAAAAACCACAATAGATGCAAAGAAAGCATTTGATAATATTCAATACAAGTTTATGATTTTTTTAAAAAGCCTTAAGAAACTAGAACGTAAAAAGAACTTCCTTAATATCATAAAGATTTTCTGCAAAGGACATATAGCAAACATCATATTTAATGGGAAAATATTGAAAGCATTTCTGTTAAGATCAAGAAAGAGATTCCCACATGTCCACTTCTATTTCTATTTAGCATCCTTGTATTTGAGATGCTAGCTAAAAAAGATTTGAAATGAAGAAACATGGTTATGTATGAGAAAAATGAACAATTAAAATCTACAAATAAATTATTAGAATTAAAAGTAAATTTAGCAATGTCACTGTATACAAAGTCAGTATAGAAGAACCAATTGTATTTTTATTTACCATAAACAATTGAACATAAAATTTTAAGAACAAAAAGAAAACAGTACCATTTACTTGGCATCACAAAACCTAAATGCCTAGGCATAAATCTAAAGAAATAATGTACAAGACCTGTACAATGAAAATTTAAAAACAGTATTGAGAGAAATTAAAGACAGTCTAAATAAATAGATAATTCATGTTCATGGGTCAAAAGACTCAATACTGTAAAGATGTCAGTTCTCTTCAAATTGATCTGTAGATTGAGTGCAATCTTAATTAAAATCCCAGCAGGCATTTTTGTGAAAACTGACAAGCTGATTGTAAAATTTATGTGCAATTGCAAAGGGACAAGAATAACCAAGGTACTCATAAAGAAGAAAATACACATTCTACTAGATAATAAGATTTCTTATAAGCTACAGTAATTAAGACAATATGATGTGAATAAAAGAATAAAAAAATAAAACAATAAAACAGTAGAGAGTCTATAAACAGACCCATACATATACAAACATTTGGTTTATATCAAAGGTGACATTGTAGGTGAAATTATCTCTTTTTAACAAATTGTACTGGGTCATTTGTATATCTATATGAAAAAAATGAAATTTCACTCCTACTTCAAATTAAATACAACAACAAAATTCCAGGAGAATTATAGATCTAAACTTGAAAGATTAAAAAATAAGAAGACAACAGAAAAGTATCTCGATGACCATTGATAGACCAAGGAACAGGAATCATAATGTACTTAGGATGAAGAAGAAAGTGATAAATGCACTACATTGAAGTTAAGAACTTTTCTTCATCAAAAGACAAAAAAGAATGAAAAGGCAAGTCACAGATTTAGAGAAGACATTTGCAATGTATTTAACAAAAGAGGGCTCATATCTAGAACATGTAAAGAACCCCGCAAGTCAATAAGAAAAAGAGGCTATCCAAAATCCAGTACATGCATGAAGTTCCCACTTCAATAGTCACTAAAAAAAATGCAAATGAAAACCACAAATTAAAGTTAAATACACACCCACTAGAATGGCTAAAATTAAATGGACCGACAATACTGTGTTGACAAGAATGTGGCAGAACAATGCTGGAGAAGGGGAAGTGTATATTGTACAAACAACTAAAAAATGTCATTATTAATTAAAGCTGCAGATTCACAAACCTTTTGAGCCAGTGAGTCCATTCCTAGATATATACCCAAGAGAAGTGAGTACCAGAAGACGTGTGAGAATGGTCATAGCAGCACTATTCAAAGTAGTACACCGGCCAGGATGCTTGCTGCGAGGATGTAGGAGGAGACACCCCACCTTCAAAGATCTAGTTCTTAAGGGGAAACGGCAACATCCATAGGTCAGAGGTGGAAAGGGGGAGGGGGGATTAAAGAAAGGAAAAAATTTTTTAAATAAATAATTTAAAAAACTAGAAACAACTTAGATATCACTCAAGAGCAGAATGACAAGTTAAATTGTGGCGTTTTCATTCAATGGGAAACAGCAATGAAAAATAAACTGCTACTACATGCAACATGGATAAAACTTAGAAACATAACGTTGAACAGACACAGTGGCACCTTTTATGCTTCCATTTACATAAAGTTCAAAATCATATAAAACTCGTGTATGATTTTAGAAATCGAGAGAGTTGTTGCCTTTGAATAGGAGGAGGAAGTGTGACTGAGGTAGGGAGGGGAAATCGTTAGACATTTTAATTAAAGAGAGTTGGGGAGTTTGTCCTGGAAGCGTCATTGAGAAAGTGACAGTTGAATAAGAACCCAGAGGCACCAGAGGAGTACCAGGGACACATGTACCAGAGGAGTACCTGGGACACTGATGTACTTATTGTTCTGGGTGATGATTAAATGAAATGTATTCAGTTTGTGGAAATCCTTTGAGCTTATACTTATGACTTGTGCACTTGCCTGTATGTGTTCTATTTTAACTAACAATTTTATTAAAGGAAAAAAATAAGAAAATAGTTAAGTGACAAATTTTGGAAATATAAGTTATAAGAAGTTTAAAAATTATATAACCCATAAGGAAGAAATATGTCTCACTAAACTACCCTAATATCAAACATTGCTTATGAAACTTTTATCTCCCTTGCAGAGCTTACTTAAGCTCCAGAACTTACTTTCAGCTTCAACTTGCTTGTCTGCTTCTGCCTCTCCTTAATCGCTGTCAGATTGTACAGTCCTAAGGCTATGAAATGCTGGTACCTGAGTACAGCGTTACCTGTGATTAGTAACACTATGGCTTGTGTGGAATGAAGAGCTAATGGCAGCAAAGGCAAGCAGGGCCCTTGCGAAGTGCCTGAGGACCCACGTTTACAGAGGCACCAACTTATGGAGTCCTGGGGCATAATGGTAAGTAATGAGGAATAACTTAGAAGCCACATGGCTTATTCTTTTCTTTTATTATTACCAGAGGGTCCATTCTTAACTATTCATTCCATCAGCCTCATTGACTGCCAGCCTCTGGAGAAAAGGGTATTATTGCCTCCTCTCTGTGTGAGCTTAATGGGAGTCACTTCATCCATTTGAGATTTCTTCTTTTCTAGATAAAGGAATTATATGCACCTCTCAACGTGGAGGTGAATTCTAAATAAGTTTTCCTGAACAGGTCTGATATACTCTTACTTAAGGGCCGTGGCATTGAAACCTTCTTCCTTTAGGCATGGGCATGGCTCCCTCCCTACCTCCTTTGGGTTCTTATTCAACTGTCACTTTCTCAATGACGCTTCCAGGACAAACTCCCCAACTCTCTTTAATTAAAATGTCTAACAATTTCCCCTCCCTACCTCAGCATCCTCCATCCCTCTTCTCCTTCTCTCCTGCTTTATTTTTTCTCCATAGCACCTACCATTTAACATGCCCTAGTATTTTGCTAGTTTATTTTTTTAAACATCTGTCTCTTCCTTTAGAATGTAGGTTCCATGAGGGCAGAGATTTTCATCTTCATTGTTCCCGGCTGTATCCCCAACACTTAGAATACTATCTGACACATAGAAGGTATTCCACAAATATTTATTGAGTGAAAATAACACGTGAAAATGCATAGCACAGTGTCATAGCAGGCATTCAATAAAAGCTAGGTTCCTTCCTTCCTTTTTGTTAAATTGTAAAATCCAGGATGGTCCAAATTTCCAAATAACCCTAGGTAATTCCTTGAAGTTGGAATATAACAAGGACTCATAGAATCAGCCAGAATACTTGAATTCTGTATTAGTTTGCCAGGGCTGCCATAACTCTGTTGTTAAGTCACCGACTGGGTGACTTAACAACAGAAATTAATTTTCTCACATTCTGGAGGCCAGAAGTCCAAAATCAGGGAGTCGACAGGTTTCATTTCTTCAGGGGCCTTTCTGGCTTGCAGACGGCTGCCCTTTTGCTGTGTTTTCATATGTGTCCTAATCTCTTCTTATGGCACCAGTCATTCAGTTAGGGGCCACCCTAATGACCCCACTTTAACTTGACTTCCTCTTTGCAGTCACATTCTGAGGTACTGGAGGTTACCACTTCAACACATGCAGGGCGGGGGAGGCAGGGCACAGTTCCTATAACAGTCTATCCCTTGCCCAGTTCTGTGATTGGGTCAAATCCCCTCACTTCTTTGGGCCTCAGTTTCCTCCAAACTTGAAAATGAAATGTGTGACTCTTGCTCCTAATGCTTTTGATAAATAGCTTGCTGACTGGTTTTGTTTGTTTGTTTGTTTGTTTGTTTGTTTTTTGTTTTTTTTTGGTGAAAATCCCCTTGAGTTCTAGAACAACCAGAAATAAAGGAATGAATAATGGCAGAAGCTGAAGGCAAATTGTCATCAAATTTACTGATTTTCTAACCCTGCATGCATGCAGTAGAGTGTGGAAAAAAAAATGTGAGACTAGTGTTCAAAGGAGAAAGTCAGTTGTAGAATTTACAATGGGAGATAAAGCAGGGTTGGGAGGAAAAAGAAAGAATTAACATATATTTGGGAATTACGCTATACCAGAAACTGTAATCTCACTGAATCTTCATAACTCCATGGGGTGGATGTTATTATTATTACTTGCATTCTACTGGTAAAAACATAGAGGCTCAGTATGCAGAGTTGGGTTTTGTTATTTCAGTCTACCTAGAACACAGAGGACCCACACAAGTCACTCCGCCTTTAACATGGTTGAATAAATTCATTAGCAAGGTGTCTGGCCCTAAGGAGGTGCTGATACTTGCTAAGTATTATTTGTTGACCCCCTCATATTTGACTTTAGGCAGCAGAGGCCTGAGAGGAACAAATTCCCACCCTTATATTCTGTCCCAGAATCTGCACTGGTGTCTCTGCAAAAGGCCAACCACCATGATCATTTTAGATCTGCCTAATGCCATCGATATACTAGGGATGTGAAACTCCATTCTTAGGAGAGGCCTGCCCACCCCTCATGCCTCCAGGACGAAGCTTGACAAATATAGCAGAAATTACAGGCATCTGATTTAGGGCTGCATGTGTACACTTCGCCTGAGCCAAGCCCCAAACCCTAGTTCTGCTGCTGCATCAAAGGACCATCTCTCTTACAGGCTCTAGGCCCAAAGTAAGCAGCAATTTGGGAGACAGCCCCCTCTTATTTTTAGCCTTAAAAACCCCAAACCAACATACCAACGCTCACCCAAGCGTCTCTCACAAGCTGTTTGATTTGGGTTGAGAAAATGACAGACTGAGTTCTGCACCAAGAACAGAAGAAAAAAGGTGGAAGGGGGTGGGGGGAAGGAATTTTATTTTCCCTGTGCTGCCAACCTTCATCCCCCTCAAACCCTCCCCTAGGCCTGGGTGGACCCTGCCTGGGTAATCGTCCTCTGCTATATTTAAAAACCACAGATGTGTTTGGTGGAAACTCAATTTCGGAATTGCAGGCGGCGTCTCCTAAGGACAAGAGGAAAGCCGGTGCCGCGCGTCAGCCTGCCCGACCTCTCTGCCTGCTGCCTGGGAGCTCCGGAGTCCACGGAATCCAGGTCAGGACGCGCCGCGGTCTTGGAACTGCCGCTGGCAGCAGGGCGCCGGGTGTCAGGCTCCAGCGATTGGGTGGGTGGCCGCAGGCTAGGGGTTCCGCCTGCATTCGATCCTTGGGGCTCTCTGGACTCAACGAGGTGCAGGCTCGACTTCCCGCTGCTGGTCGGGAAGCTCTCTGAAAATTGCCCCCATCGGTGGGCGAAGATAAATACGCGCGGCTTGTCATTCTGTTGAGCTCTCTCTCTCCCAGCTGATAGGGTGACGTTCGGTTTGGAGGCTTGGAGATTGGTTTTTTGATTTGGCTTCTTGCTGCAGCTTAGTGGGCAAAGCTCTCGGCTCGCCCAGAAACCAGCCCCTCCGCTCGTCCCCTCCTCGCGCGTCGAGGCCGAGACGTTGCCCGCGGTGACGGCGTGCGAGGCGGAAAGCCGGCAATCTCCCAGCCCCGGGAAAGCCCCAGCGACGCTATTGCAAGCCGGGGTCCCTGGGAGCCGCCGGGGCGCCCCGGACTGCTCGCTTTCTTCCCCCTCCCGACAGGGATCTCCCCGCTGCCGGCGGCTGGGACTCTGGGCCTCTCCTGGGCTTAGCCTCGAGCCCGCGCCCCGGGTCGAGAATTTCCAGGGGTCTTTGGGCAGGCTTTCCCTACTCCTAAAATCGGCGCGGAGAGACCCCACTCCAGGCCTCCCGCCTTGGCCCTAGCCCTCGCACTCCAGATGCACTGCTCCGCAGCTCCCTGAAAGCTGCGAGCGCACGAGTCCCCGCCGCCGGGCAGCGGCGGACTGACATGCCCCGGACACGGCTGCGGCGGGCGGGCAGCCCGCGGGGGCGATGAGCCGCGGCGGCCGTTGAGGAGTCGGGAGGCGGGGGCATCGCGCACCTTCCTCACCACCCCCCTTGCCCACTCTGCTCGGGAGACCGAGAGGAAACGGTGAGTAATGGGGTGAGCCTCCTGCCCTTCCCCCTCAGCGGGCGGTGAAGGCAGGAGAGGCAGAGTTTGGGGGATTGTGGGTGTCCCAAAAGGGTTCCTGGTTGTGAATAATGGTGTTAATTAAGTTATTTCTCAAGATCAATCATATGAACTGCCTTCCTGCGGGCTGAATGCCTGAAGCGGTGGGGGGAGGGTGCCTTGGAAAGTGTACGTTGTGTATGCGGTGCTGGCCCCGAGGGGGCGGGGGGCATTCTGACAAAGTGAATGTCTAGCAGGGTTTGGGGAGCGAGCTCAGAAAGAGATGCCTCGGCATGTGTGTGCAGTTGGGTCGCAGATTCGCTGTTAGTGGCCAGTGCGCACTGGGGAGGCTAACTGCTGTGTTGCGTTCTAGATGCATGTGTATGCTGGCTGTGCCAGGGCGTGTTGTGCCCCTGGGGCTGTGAGTGCCCACCTGGTGTAGGGGCTAGGAGGGGAGCGCGTTATCCACTCGGCGCGCGCCCGCGTGCACATAAACAGGCGCGCACCCCAACGTCCGGACTCCAGCGCTGAGGGCCGGGAACTGCAGCCCCAGCGCACTGGCCCGCGGTGGCCAAGAGGCGGGGAGAAGGAGGGTTTATTTCCCGTGTTCTATGCATCCCAGACCGTAGTGGTCTGGGCGGTCCGGGTCCAGATGGAGAGAAGCGAAATATGTAACTACCCCCGCCCCCCGCCATCCTACCCCAACACACACCCCGCCTCATCAACACCACGCACAGACACGCACGCACACGCCCTCTTTCAGAGGCTAGAGCTGCTCCTGCAGACTCTGCCTGACCTGCGCTGAGGACCCGAGCCACTGGGGGAGATAAAGAAAGCCATTTGCTCAGGGGGGAAAAACAGCTTTTCGTCTTTATTCACCGTGTTTTATTTTTAACCGTGGAGAGAGGGGCGGGGGTGGTTTAATAGAACAGACGCCTTTAATGCAGTGCCATAAATTTACCCGTTTGCTGCCTGGCGCTCCTGGCGCTCACCCGCCCTTCCCCCGCCCCGACCCCCCCCCATTTCCTCCTCTCTTCTGGCGATTAAAAAACAAACCCAGAACGTTCGGAGACAAAAATGATTGAAACTGAGGACAGTTTTTCCGAAGCGCAGCTTGGAGAAAAGTGTGGAGCTCCTGGGTGGTCGAGAAACACCCCAAGCTGTGGGAGTTGTGGGTGCGTAGAAGAGCACGTCCGGCCTACTGGTGGGGCTCCAAAAGGGAAGCCTCAGGCCTCTGGCGACCTGGTGACTTGCAGCCGCCTGTGATTAATCTTCCACAGCTGTTGTGCCCCATCCACTTGAGTTGAGCTCTTGTTTACCTCGATTTTTAAATATAGCAGCTGCGCCATGCTCGTCCTGAAATAGGGAGATCAGTTCATTTGGTATGGACGCTTGGCCTCTCACTGGCCCTTCTTTGTGCTGGCCTCGCTGGATCCAAGTTTGAGAGGAACATGCCCCTTCATGCCTTGCAGTTCTTCAAATGAGAATGGTTGATGATCAGAGCTTGGGGTGACTAGGTGTGGGCTAATTATCCCAGCCCCTCATTGCAATCTACGTTTCCTGTTGGCAGTCTCCACACATCAGTCCACTCAATGGCCTCATTTTTCTTTAAATAAAATATAGATATTGGGTTGAGAAGAAGCAGATGGAATCTACAGAACTGAACTTGGTTGAAGTGGTTCTTGAACTTAATGAGGATGGGAAGGCTGTTCATGCAGTTTCCTCTGCCTGGAATACTTTATTGTTCTTCCAACACTGCCGAACTCCAGCCCCATCCATGTCTAAGGTATTCCTATTCACCCTTCAGCTCTTATTTCATTGGTTACTTCCTCAAGGAAACCTTCCATACCTTCCCTAACTAGACTAGATCCCCTTATTTTATATGCCCATAACTTGAACCCGTTATTTTAAAGTAATTTAAAGATGCACATTAAATTTATGTGATTGAATAATGCCAGTCACACCTCTAGATATTAAGCTGCATGAAAGCAGGAAAGATAGCTGGTAAATTTGTTCCCTAAGGCCTAGCACTGTGCTTAGCATAGAATAGGCACTTAGTAAATGTTGGTTAAATGAATGGACTTGGAGGGACCAGTTACATCTCTCAGCTCCTGCTCCTCCAATCTCCATTATGACATCTGTGGCACTGCCCTCCACAGCCTTCTGGGCAGAGAAAGGATAAGAAGGTTATCAAACTGACCCTGTAAAAACATTTCCTTCCCCTGGGCTTGTCCCTGGGCTGGGACCCTAAAGCTGAGGCAGTGTCCTCTTGTCCTAACTCTGTCCTGTTCCTGTGCAAAGCGGTCCTTTGTACTGTTTCTGGGCATAGTTGCTGGTATTGTACATAGGCAGTCATTGTAGGCATTGTTCTCCTGTCTGAATTGCTTATAATCTGGATTTTGGGGAATGTGTCACACATCTTGGCTTCTCTTCCAGCTACCAAGGTCAGATAAGAAGATAGGATAATTCTCTTTTCATTCAAGCCTGGTTGCTTGGCTTAGAGGTTCAAATATTGGGTAAGGTTCAGAAATACATTGAACTCCAAAAGAGAAAGCATTTGTTTATTTATTCAACCAGTTATTTATTTATTCAATAAATATTCAACAACAACTTTTTCTGCCAGGCATTTGCTAGGTACAGAGACAAATAAAATAGATCAGTCCCTTTCCTCAAAAACATACGTTCATTCCAGCGGGGATAACCACCTAGTGGACAGACAATTACCATTCACATAAAGTGATTCCTTTCAATGGAGGGTAAATCCTGGGTGCAATGGAAGCATATAGGAAGATCACCTCTCTATAAGGGCTTAAGGAGGACTTCTAGGGACAGCTGATCCCCGAAAGAAAGGATGGGTAGGAGTTGGCTTTGGCGAAAGCGGGGAGGGGAAATGGGGGAGAGGGTGTTATGAGTGAAAGGATCAGTATACTAAGGCCTAAAGTGGATGAGAGCTCATCCAAATGACTAAAGACAGAGGCTAAAATGTGGGGAGATGAGTTTGGAGAAGCTTTAGAAGCCAAACCTTGAAAGGCTTGTAATTCACGCTAAGGGTTTTCACTGGGCACTGAGGGAGGTTTTTAGTACTGAAGTGCATGGTCAGATTTGCATTTTAGATAGTATAAGGAGACTGGAATGTAGGGAGAGAGAGGAAAACAGGGAGTTAGGAGGCTGTAGTAGAAACTAAGGCATGTCATCATCGTGGGGGCCTGTGAGAGAGGGCTAGGGAATTTCCTCTTTCTGTTTTAGTGTACAAACCAGAGCTGCCCTTCGAGGAAGAAGTTCCACTATTTTCTTTGATGAGATTGATTTATGTTTGGTTGTCTGTTTGTTTTCTGAATGGCACTCTAACCCCAACACTGGGCAGGGCGCCTCAAGAGAAAGGAAAAGTGGCTCCAGCAGGTGTAAAACATACTTTCTGGCCTACTTAGCTGCAGATCAAGTAGAACCTCCCAAGATTGGAAATCTCTGGGGGCTGGGGAAGGTCCCAGGAAGGAGCCTGGAAGGATAAGAAGGATTTAAATTAATAGAGACTACCTAGCAAGACTTCTATATAAGAAGAATTACGTGTGTGTGTGTGTGTGTGTGTGTGTGTGTGTGTGTGTGTGTGTTTTGATATTAGGGAGAGTGAATAAAGACTAATTCCGGAATCAAAGTATGCAGGTATGGTATACAGACTCATGTCTACTAAGAAAACAGCTCTATTTCATCCTGGATATAATTTGAAATGGGCCAAGTAACATTGACTGAATTGATATTTGGAATGACAAATAGTGCTTTCCTGATTGTATGCAAGAATGCTGGGTCATGTGAGGACTGGATCCGGAAGTGGGACTGGAAACCGTAATCCTGCCCTGGCTTTCATGTGATAATTTCCAAAGCACTTGAGAGGAGAGAACCTCAAAATCATGCACTGCTGTATTCATCCTAGAGAGTAAAGCCAAACAGTGTGTGAGCTTGGTTGATATTCTTCCTTTGCACCTGGTTTCCCCACTTTGTTCCTCATCCTTCCCTGTCACTAGTCTCAGAGTCAAAAAGATTTCCCTTCCCCTCCTACATAACGCCCAGGAGTCAATACCCCTGCCCCCAATCCCTGCTTTCATTAACTTGCCTCTGGCTCTTTCTCCTTCAACATTGAATCCCTCCCTCTAATAGTAAGTGTGCTCAAAAAACAAAAGAACACCACTTGTCCAATTTCTTCCCCCATCATTCTCTCTTCCCATCTTGCTCTCAACAAACTTGCAGTTTTAGAATAATCATCTGTCTTTATTTTCTCAGCACTCATTCATTCACTCACTTAGCTCCTTGCTTTTCCACTTTACTTTCTTCCCAATTCTCATCCACCAAGGACTTCACATTCCTGAAAACATAATACCTTATTCCTGATATCTGTCTGTATCCCCCTACACACACATAAGATTTATCATCAGCTCAAAACTTTCCCTTCTTGGCTATTATCATACTGAACACTCTGGATCCCATTAATTCTCTAGGTGGTCCCTCTTCCACTTCCTCTTCAATATTCTTTCCCTCCTTCCATTTTCCCCTTTTCTGTTAGCCCTTGGCAGTCTCCTGCAATGGTTTGTGCTATTGTTACTCCAGTATGGATAGTTCTGAATCTGTGACTCTAGCTCTCCAAGCCCAATGTCTCGTTTCCAGCCTCTTGCACAGTGTCTCCAGTAGGATGTCCCATCAGCTCCCCAAGTTGAATTTTCACTAAACTGACATCATCCTGGTATTCGAGGCCTTTGGTGGCCTTGTTCACCACTCCGTGTCTAGTCTCAGGTTTTATGATATCCACGTGGGCACCTAGGTAGACTTGTCCTTTCCTCTTCTGTGCCTTTGTTCGCATTTACCTTTCACTGAGAATCCTACCTGTTCTTTAATGTCCAATTCAGATGCCTCTTCCTGATGGAAGGGCTTCATGCATAAGCAATTCCTTTCTCTGAATTTCGATAACAGCATCTGTTTTTCATGAGGCCTGTACACTTATTGAAATAGGGGAGGGGGGGTGTTTGTTTTGTTTTTTGCATGTGGGTTACCCCCTCTCCTGGACCAAGTGCTTTTTCTCTCTCCCACACCCTATCACATGATACCAGAAGCACAATGGGTATTCAGTGAAAAATGAAGGAGTTTATAAATGAGTAACCTGCATCACGTTTGAGGCAGGTGAAAACAACGTCACGAAAGAAGGGAGTCTAAAACATTTGTCATAAAAGAAGCCAGTGGTGGAGTCAGAAATCAAACCAGGAATAGGCAATGTGGTATTACCAAAGCAGCATTGAACTGGTGGTAAGAAGGTTTGGTTTTGGTTCTTATAACTTCTGATAACCACAGGCATGACCCACTTCTGCTTTCTGGGCCTTACATTCTTTATCTATCAAAAAACATTATGTTGGACGTGTTGACTTTTAAGCTGCCTCCCTGGCCTGACAATTCTATATTATGAGTCTTGTTCCACACCCTATGGATTGCCTCTTGCTAAGAATACTTTTAGTGCTGACAGTATCTTTCGTTTCAGAACCTTCTAGCTACAGTTTGAAGCCCCCAGTGCATCTGTTATCACATTGGGTCTCTAGTGGTCAACATGGCCAACAACTCAACTACTTGGATGTCTGGCTGGTTGAGTGCTCTGATGGCTCTAGGCTGGCACTTCTGTGTGCAGTCACCTCCCACTGCAACACTCCAGGGCACTCACAGAATGACTAGTAGTGCTCTAGGCCCCCAAATGCTCCAGCCGTTCCTGTCTCAACTCCCGTGCTTCTGCCCTTCCTTTTCCATTCAGGAAGGATGTATTTGAGCCATGTAGACTCTATTGAGAGTCTATATAGAACAATTATGCTCAGCTGCTTTTCAGAGGCTCTGCTCACCCCTCTTGTACCACTGTACTCCCTTTTTCGAGACTGGACGAATCATCCCGAGCCTGTGCCTTCCAGCCTCTCAGGATTTAATGGGGGAGTCGACTTCAAGGGCATCATTAAAGTGGGGGAGAGAACACAGCTGCAAAGACAGCAGCTAGATCTGCTGGGAGTTTTAGGCATCTGCTCCTAGCACCCTCTTGTGAAGGGGGGCCCAGAGCACCCCCAGAATTGATTTTACAAGAGAATCCCTTAGCCATGTCTCAGAGAAATGACTTTGATTGCTTGTCGGGGTCCATTTTTTCTTCATTCAGGCAATGATATGAGTTAATTCATATTTCAACATTTAAAAATTAAGAGAAATTAAATGGCATTAAAATAAATTAGACTCCTAGAGAATGAGCAGAGGAAAAGGTACATAAAGGCAACTAATTACCAACTTCCCCTTGATGGGTGGATAACAGGGCAGAAGATGTCAGCCCCTTTTCCATGAGTAAGGCCTAAAAGATAAGGTGCAGAAGCATCCCCTGGGGAATGGGCAGGAGCAGGAATAGTGCTCCCTCAGGCTTCCCTGGGCTTCTCATGCCCCTGATCCAGGCCTGCTTTCCCCTCAGTGGTAGGGGATGTTTTCTCTTGGTCCTTGCTGACATGATACTGCTTCAGGCCTGGTAGAAGGAGACTTCTGGCAGCCAGAGGACCAATGTTCGTTTCTGGCTCCATTATTTATTGGCATGGAAACTCTTAGCAATTGACTGAGCCGCAGTTTTTTTCATCTGTATGAATATCCTCACAAGAAGGAATAAATGAGATCATGTGGGTAAGAAGGCCTTTGTAAAATGTTGGCACATAGTATTGCTTAATATTTGTTGAATGAATGATGCACTATAAATGTTGGTTATCATTGTGGAGGAAAAAAATAGGTCTGCTATCCAGTTCTCACATTGTCATCACTCTAGGTCTGCTATCCAAAGGATCTCATCCCTCCTATGGTTAAAAAATTTTCAGTGGTTCTTTCTTGCCTCCAAGATAATGCCCAGATTCCTTGGCTGGAGTACAAGGCCTTTTATGAGCTATTCCTTACTTAATTTTGCATCTTCTCTCAAGTGCTTTTTCCTTTAGGCGCACTGTTCACCCTTCTTTAAACAGACCTTTTAAACAGACTGTTTAATAACAGCTTTCTGTTACCTTTGTTTGAGATGCACTGGCTTTCACCAAGTTGACTCCTGTTCATTCTTCAGATCTAAGATCTAAAGCTGCCTGGTTCATGAAGCTGGCCCTGGTAATGCCAGGCAGCATTAGACCTTTCTTTCTCTGTACTTTTTGGCACATTCCACATGCTTCCAAATCTCGTACTTGTTTTGTTGTAATTATTCAGTTTTCTGTCACTGTTCTCCAGTGAAATATGTGCTCCTAAAGGAGGAATTATATTTTGTTCCTATTACTCAAATACGAAAAACTTTGCTCATAACATCCCTGGCAGATGAGATGCTCCATTTGAACACTGCCAAGAGTGGGAGAAATCATTGGATATCATGCCTTCTATTTTTGCACATTTATTCAATGTATCTACTCATTCAGTAAATATATACGAGCATCTACTATATGCCAGGCACTGATATAGGCCCTGGAGATATGGAAATACCAAACAGATAAAAATTCCTATCCTCTAGGAACTTTAATTCTGTTTTTTTTTTTTCATTTTTTTTAAAAAAAAAAAAAAAAAAAAAATGAGTTGAGTACTAATCAGAGTAACTTCTCACCATAATTTAGTGAAAGTCAACCTGTGACACATAGACTGGGTTTCATACAAATGCATGAAGAAAGGAACAAATGAACGAACAAAGAGGCCCCAAGGAGAAGTGTGGACAAGTCTGAAAGGGAAAACAACTAGAAACATGTCTTGCTGAAAATGAATGAGTAACATCATTTCATGAAGATCAGGGAACTCAGGATTTTTTACGTTTCCTTAGTAAACGTGTAAACCAAGCAGACAGCAGGATTAGGGAGAGACAAAGGGAAAATCTACTCATGTGGGTAGGGAGTCGATGCTCATTCTCCTTTGCAAGGTATGAAAGTAAATGAGAGTCCAAGAGGGTGGGATGTTCATCCAGTGTACCCATTTGTGTGTCAATTCATGATACCCTAAGAATCCTCTTGCAAAGGAAGTCCCTTAAAAAAATGGTTGGAATCCCTGAGATGCAAATATTGTAGTCAGGCTATGTTTCTTCTCTTCTTTCCTCAAAATCAACTAAGGAACTTTTTAAAAACCTGAATATTGAGGCTGTATTCCCAGAGAGTCCAAAACTTAGGTCTGGAGTAGGATCCAGAGGTCTGAATTTTTTAGAGCTCATAAGTTCTTCTAATGCACAACCCTCTCTAGCATGTGGTCCTACTTCCATTATTGCCTCCAACTTGGATGACTTAAATGCCGATTTAGATCCAGTGGGAGAAGCAGAACTTAAATTAAGTGGGCAAAGCCCTTCTTTTTATTATCGTTCTGGCCCTCCCTCATTGTTTGTGACTTCCCAGATCTGTCGAGGACTTGCAGAGGGCAAAATCCTCTGGCTTTTACAGAGTCTGATAAAGGTAAACTTTAGAATCATAGAATCAACAAGCCTTAGAACATCAGAAGACAAGTTTAACCTCTGAGCCCTATCAATGGATTTTCACTAAGTGTGACCACTTTTTGTAACACGCCCCACCTCACACGCCGGAAGGAAGGAAAACAGATAAGCCCAGGTCAGTATCACAATTGCTTCAGTGGTGATCAGAGTGCTAGAGGAACGCAAGGGAGTAAATGACTCATTTGGAAAGTAGAGGAAAAGGGCATTGTTAGAGAAGGCTTCCCAGAGGAGGTAGAGGTTTCTGGGACTCTCAGTTCTTGACCTAAGTGCTCTAGATTATTACCCTGCTCTTCCGTCATCCCTTTCACTCCTTGGGGTTGAAAAGCAGTCATTGGCATTTGACATACCAAGTTTCATATCCCAGCTGTGCAACATGCCACTTGCTCAGCTGGTGGACCTTCAGGAAATTATTAATCTATAAGCCCAAGTTTCCTCATTTCTAAAACAGATAATAGCTACCTGTCTCATTGTGGGGTCCTTAGGTATGAAATAGCTATAAAAGGGCCTAATGCAGTACCAGCCATTAAGTAGATACTCAGTGAATAGGTGTGATTATTGTTTTCGTTGTCATTTTTTAAGTCCTTTATTCATGAAAAGCATGAGGAGAATGAGGTCTGCTTGTGCTTGAAGTGTCCAAGGGGCTTCCTCTTCTTAGGTGATAGTGCCTGGGAAAATGTCGGCAGCGTTCCATGAAGTTGTCATATGGTTTGGAAGTCATTAAAGGTTTGAGGGACATCAGGGAAGGCAAACTACGACAATTGCATGAGATCAAAGAAACAAGGACAGTAAAATACCATACCACGTACTACTGCAAGATCCTCTGTATTATAAAGCCATGCTGCATTGCAGCCACTGCCCACATGGTTTAAGGAGCTGTGCAGCGACCAACCTGAGAGCTTAGTGCAGAACGAGAAAAATATATTACTTCCCATAACATCATTATAATCCATGATTCCTATAATTACTTGTTTGTCTCTATACCTCATCAGAAGATAAACTCTGTAAGGTTAGGGTTATGATATAGCTTATTCATGGCTGTACTCCCAGTCGCTAGCACAGTGCTTGGCCCAAAATGGGCATTCAAAGAGCAATTGTGTAAAAAATGGATTCGATCCAAGGTGCTTTTGGTAAATCCAAAATGTAGCTTCTCCTTGACTTTCTCTTGGACTTTGTTTTCCTACTGCCCTTCCTTGACTTACTCTCTTATCTGCTGAAGCCTCCTTGGAAGTCTAAATTCCGTGCCTGGCTCTCATATTACTTAGGCTCAACCTAACACAAATGTGTCCCTTCACTTCTTTGCCTTTTGGGAGAGAGGCTTGCCTGTAATTAAAGCATCTTTGTCTTAATGGAACTATGGAGATCATCCAACCCAGCATGAATTTTCTAGATAGGGAAGCTAATGCTCTGCGAGGTTCACTGACCCTTCAAAATCTCGCAGCTCGCTGAGGCACAGCTGGGAAGAAAGTTCTTGCCCCCTGCTTTTAAATTTGGGTCTCTACCACTGCTTTGTGCTGCTGTGGAGTATGTAGCACCTCCAAACTTGTGATGAGGCCTCCACATCCAGAAAGACTCACTCCTTCCTCCCCAGGCTTTTGCTCAAAGGGGTCCCCAAACCCAGGGTACATCCCAAGTACAGTGGTTAACACCATGTGCTCTGGGGTCAGGCTTCCGGAATTCAGAAGCTTATTTTTCTACTTATTAACTGTGATCTTGGGCAAATTAATCTTTATGAGCTCATATTACCTTATCTGTAAAGTGACATGATGATAGTAGTACTTCCTTCACTATGAAGATTCAAAAAGATAATGCACGAAAAACAGCATCATTATGTTTTCCTCCTTGGATCCTAGTTCCAGTTGTGACAATCAAACTACCTAAGCAGCCGAGGTCACATATTTCCTGTTCTTTCAGTGCAGGGAATTTAGTTCCTGTGTTTCTAGTGAGGAGCATTGCCACAGAGAGGACTCTGCATTGACTGTCATCCCCTCTAGGCAGAGGAAGTACAGAAGATGCAGTGCTCTTGGACTTGAGTGACACATCGGATCCAGTACGGTCTGGCTGCACCTAAAATTTTAATGTAAATTGGCTGTGATGCCTGTGCAGGGGCCCAGATTTAGAAGCAGAGCAGGACGCCTCTACCCAGGCTGGTGACAGGCCCGGAGCAGTGTTCCCATTGGAGAAAGTGGAGGGCATAGCAGGAGGGAGAATTTGCTCAGTCTGGCTTGGTGGCACTGTTTTATTAATGATCTGGAAGAGCAGAGGAACAGTGACTTTAATTAAATTTGCCAGTGATATTAAAAGGTGTCAAGAGCCACTGCTGAGGACACAGACACCTTGCAGATGGCCCTGGGGGTATTAGGAAAATAACCCAGAAAAGAGATGAGAGGCTGTGGGCTGAGCTGGGGCATCAGATCAGCTGAGAAAGAGGAATGTGATATGGGCACAGAGGGTCATCATATGCAGAATATACCCTTGTCTGTATCTGTTCTGTTTTCAGTGGATTTCTAACTGATCTTCCTGCTTCCTTGTCCCTCTTACAACCATCCTAAACCCTTTAGCCAAATTGATTTTTCTATGAATCAGACCATGTCATTCTCCTGTTTAAAATCCTGTCATTGACTTTTCACTGCCCTTAGGATACAATCCGATCTTCTCAGCTTGGCATATAAGACATGCCATAAATTGAGTTCGCCCTATATGTCCAGTCTTCTGGACACTCATCTTCTAACCCTCCTGCCTCACATTGAATTCCTTGTAATTCTATGCACACAGCAGACTTTTCCATGTATTTATATCTTTGCTTAGGTTGTTCTCTTTGACTCAGACACCCTTCCCACTTTCTTCCTCCTCCTCCTCCTCCTCCTCCTCTTCCTCCTCTTCTTCCTCCTCCTCTTCCTCCTCCTCCTCTTCTTCTTCTTCCTCCTCCTCCTCTTCTTCTTCTTCTTCTTCTTCTTCTTCTTCTTCTTCTTCTTCTTCTTCTTCTTCTTCTTCTTCTTCCTCTTCCTCTTCCTCTTCCTCCTCCTCCTCCTCCTCCTTCTTCTTTAGTTGACTAAAGTTCACTCATGCTTGAAGACTCATTTCAGAGATCACCTCCTTAAGAACGCCTCCCTGACTTCCAAAGCTGGCTCAATGCCCAACTCATGTTCTCACAGCATTCTGCCCTTATCTTCATTTGTAGTAAAAGTGCCTGTTTGTGCAGCTATTCACCTTGCTAGACTATATCTTTAAGTCCAAACCCTGTGTCTTATTTTTCATTTGCTCACCAACATCTAGTACCAGTCCTGGAAAATCATTGGCTTTTGTTAATTTTTGTCAAACTGAACTGATGGAAGGAGAATATTTGGGTGGGAGACTGCATCAGGCAACCAGGACACCCCCAGTAAGTCTGGAGGCTAGGCAACTCTACCAAATGGCTGGTGTCTCCTCTACTTGGGGCAGTCTTATTGCTTCTAAATCCACAGAGGACTGGAAGCTGATTGAGGGTCACAGATGTTCTGTAATAAAGTGGGACATCTTCGTAAAATGGAGTGGTTAAAACCATAAATTTTATGTCATCTGTGTGTGAGTTTTGGCTCTGCTACTTCTTTACTTTATATTTTGAGTAAATGACTTAACTCAGTCTCCTAAAATGTAAAATAGGGATAAAAATAGTACTAATCTCATAGGATTGTCATGAAGATTAACTGAGGAAGTACTTAGCATTATCACACAATAAGCACTTAAAAGTTTAAAGTACTATTACTAGTATCTTGATTATTTGGGAGTGGTTCTGGGGGTCTCAAGCTGAGTCATATTTCTGAGTATACCTGAGGGCTGATTAAGAGCCTTCTGGAACTATCTGGGTCTCTAAGGGGCTGGAGTAGACTTCCAGGAGGTTAGGATCTTTCTCAGTTGGTATCTGGGGCTAGGGCAATGCCACACACACAAAAAAAATGACCACTGGCTTGGTCGTCAGAGTACCCCTCTTCCTTAAAATCTCCCTCTATTATTTCCTGTCAAGGCTGGAAAGAACGACTGGGAATTCACAGGTCATTTTCCACATTAAATTCTAAAAACTTGGTGCAGGCATTTACTAGCCTCCTCTTGCCTAGTTTTCTTTCATCCTTTTCTTCAGTTCATTTGTTTTCCAGGGAAATGTCTTTCTAAACTGACCTCTGATTCTGACCACATGATAGCATATTTCTCATAAAAACCATCACAAGTTATCTGTAAAACTGAAGAGAATAAAGACCATCATCCTCCTTAATTCTCCTGGTGGGTAAGAGAAGAGTCCTTGTCCCCATGAATCTGGATAACTCAGCTGCCTCAATGTTCCATGTCTTTTGACTCCAGAAGGCCAGCCCTCTTCTCTAACCTGTAGATAGCCCACCTCTTTGGGCGTGGCTAACTCAGGCAGCTGCTACCTCTTGTTACTCTTGATCAAAGAGCTGCTCTATCTTTGCCTACCTGCTGTTTCCTCCTGCATGGGGCTTATTAGAATCCACAAAGTGCCAGGTTTTCAAAGGTCGAGGGAAGATCCTTCTCTGTCCGCATTTCTCTAGGGTGGGTGAGTGTCAAACCTGTGAATGGGGTCTCTGTGTACATTACAGATTTGGAGAACTTTTTCAACCTTTGAATATAAATGCTGAACACTGCCCTCCTCTTCCATAGTAAACCTCATAATCTTTACTCTCCTGAATGAGGTCAGAGCCCACAGACACTTGCTTGTGATGACCCCCAGTGCTGGGACTAATGGGAAATGTAGGCCTCAGCGCTTGACTGTCATTCTGGAGGACCTGAAACCAAGTTAACCACAGAGCCCTTGAGCACAAGGCCTTCGAGATTACAGTATGTGCCCAGGCAGGCTGTGTCCTTTGTCTTTGAGTACAACCTTAGGAATTTAAAGAGGTCCTATACAGCCTCTAAAATCAAGTCAGGATTTATCTATAAGAGCTACATATTCTTTTTCTAAAGCAAATAGCTATAATTCAGATCATACAATGGCTTTAAAGAAGGCTGTTGTCAGAATGTCTTAGTCTGCTCAGGCTGCCATAACAAGATCTCATAGACCAGGTGACTTAAACAATAGAAATTTATTTTCTCACAGTTCTGGAGGCTACGATACCCAAGATCAAGGTGCTGGCCAATTCAGTTTCTGGCAAGAGCACTCTTCCTAGCTTGCAGATGGCCACTTTCTCATTATGCCCTCACGTGGCAGAGAAAGACATCTCTCTCTTTCTCTTCTTATAAGGCCACCGATCCTGCTGGGTTAGGACCATACCCTATGACCTCATTAAACCTTAATTATCTCCTAAAAGCCCCATCTCCCAATACAGTCACGTGGCGCTTAGGGCTTCAACGTATGGATTTTAAGATGATACAATTCATTCCATAGCACTGAGGAAGTTTCCTTAGTGGCTACATTTATTTATTCCAAAAACATGCATTTACTGAACACCTACTAACTACTTAGGATACCATGATAAACAGAATAAACATAATCTTTGCTTTTTTTGTCATTCGCAGTTTAATGGATGAGTTAGACATTAATCATTTAATCCTACGAGTTCAAAGTTCTGTAAATGTCATGAAGGAATAGTAAAGAGTGTGATGAGAAGACATAGCAGAAGGAGTTGACCATTTTAGGGGGTGAGGGGAGGTTTTTCTGAGAAAGCAACATTTACGCTGCAGCCTGAAGAGTGAGGGTACAATGAAGAAATAGTCATTTCAGACATGCATGGATGATGTCATGTGCAAAGGTACCGAGGTGGAAAATAACCTGATATGAAGTCCATTATTGTGGAAAGGTATTAAGAAGAAGCGTGCCAGGAGATGACAGGGGAAGAGGAGGAAAAAGGTAGCTCATGCAAAGCTTTGTAGGTCATATTTAAATTAAGAGCAAGAGGAAACTACTGAAAGATTTCAAACAGGGAAGTGGTAGCATAGGTTTGGATTTTTTAAAAAAGATGACTGAATGTATGAAGAAATGGAATAGAGAACAGCAAGAGTTGGAGGGTGAGTTCACTTTGGTGGTTATTGCATAGATTCACCAGGTGAGGAGTAATGGCATCTTGGGCTGTGATGATGTTGGTAGAGATGGAAGGAGAGTTGATCGGATTTAGTGCTGGATTGGATAAGGGACAGGTGGAAGAGGAAGGCTGCAGATTAACACTCGTTTTCTAGCATGAGTAACTGGGCGGGTAGAGGTGCTATTTTTTGAGACGGGAAGCAGTGGAGAAAGAGGAGCAGGTGTGGAGAATGAGGACTTTGAATCCTTTTATGTGCTGTACAGGTACAAGTCAGCATTCCTCTGTTACTAAAAGTACCCCCACATGGTTGTAGCAGAGGTAAAAAAATTGGCAAGTTGCTTTTTTTTCTCTCTTTTTTTCTTTTTTTAGCTATTGCATGGTTATTTGCATTCTCATTCTATCCGAATGAGGCAATGAGTGGAAAGATGAGACTGCAATTTCAGTTGAGTTTCTTTCCACTCTTCTGAATTCATACTTACCTTTTATTGGTTTGAGGCCAGCAGATGAGGCTGCGTTTCACCCCAGAATTTTGTTTACAGTTAAAAACAACTTATTTGAGAGTCACTTGCATGTTCTTTTAATAGTGATTTCTACCACTTTACCCTTTTGTATCTGGGTTCAGAATTTGAGTGGCTGATTGCTCTTTGTCTTCCTGTAACTGAAACTGTTTCATAAGCATGTTTTGCTGGAGGGCTAAGGGCTGCCATGGACTGGATATTGGACATAGCTTATAGGGCCTTGGTTCAGCTACACAGCTGGTAGCACTTACTACAGATTCACTACAGAATCAATCTCAGAATTACAGCATGCCAGCAAAAATTTTACACTAGGGAAGGAGTTTTTCCCAAGGGGATTCAATTGTACACAGACCAGGTGTTCTATTTTGGGGGGCTTATGATAAAGTTTAATTCAATATGTGCCCTTGCAAACCTATTATGCAA
This sequence comes from Pteropus vampyrus, assembly GCF_000151845.1. Lineage (NCBI taxonomy): Eukaryota > Metazoa > Chordata > Mammalia > Chiroptera > Pteropodidae > Pteropus > Pteropus vampyrus. Next base: position 61,887 of record NW_011888796.1, read on the forward strand.
GAATCTTGAGTATGAGGAAATGAGGTAAAGAAGGCTGAAATAGTATAAGTGGTGACAAAAATTCAGGGAATTCTTGGCCTGTTTTAAGGTGACACTTGAGAGCTCTCATGGAAAACGGTAAGGTTGGGAGACAGGACTAGATGATATCACTTATGTTTCCATTACCAATATCCCCGGCTCTTTTAAGCCATTCTTCAACTGAGTCTCAACCAGATGGTCCTGAGGACAGAGCAGCTGTTTGTGCCTCCCACTGATGTTTATTTTTCCAAGTGAGAGACTACCCCATATGTTAGTGCAATATGTCACACGAGGTGAAATACCAGTTTGTATTGGTGGGAACCTGCCATTTACCATCTCCCTTTTCCTCATGTTTTTTTCCTGCCTCTCTGGTCTTTTCTAGGTCTCTGGACTGTCAGGAGGACCGTTGGTGCTACAGTGGAAGTCAGCAACTAAGTCTCGTGTATGGCGTGGTTAAGGTTACAGCCTCTCACCTCTGCCTTCCTCCATTTTGGGCTGATTACTTTTGTGCTCTTCCTGAATGGTCTTCGGGCAGAGGCTGGTGGCTCAGGGGATGTGCCCAGCACAGGGCAGAACAATGAGTCCTGTTCAGGGTCATCAGACTGCAAGGAGGGTGTCATCTTACCAATCTGGTACCCGGAGAACCCTTCCCTTGGAGACAAGATTGCCAGGGTCATTGTCTATTTTGTGGCCTTGATATACATGTTCCTTGGGGTATCCATCATTGCTGACCGCTTCATGGCATCTATTGAAGTTATCACTTCTCAAGAGAGAGAGGTGACTATCAAAAAGCCCAATGGAGAGACCAGCACAACAACAATTCGGGTATGGAATGAAACTGTCTCCAACCTGACCCTTATGGCCCTGGGTTCCTCTGCTCCTGAGATCCTTCTCACTTTAATTGAGGTGTGTGGTCATGGGTTCATTGCTGGTGATCTGGGACCTTCTACCGTCGTAGGCAGTGCAGCTTTCAACATGTTTATCATTATTGGCATCTGTGTCTACGTGATTCCTGATGGAGAGACTCGTAAGATCAAGCACCTACGAGTCTTCTTTGTCACTGCTGCTTGGAGCATCTTTGCCTACATCTGGCTCTATATGATCCTGGCAGTCTTCTCTCCTGGTGTGGTCCAGGTTTGGGAAGGCCTCCTTACTCTCTTCTTTTTTCCAGTGTGTGTCTTTCTGGCCTGGATGGCCGATAAGCGACTGCTCTTCTATAAATACATGCACAAAAAGTATCGCACAGATAAACACCGAGGAATTATCATTGAGACAGAGGGTGAGCACCCCAAGGGCATTGAGATGGATGGAAAAATGATGAATTCCCACTTCTTAGATGGGAACCTGGTGCCCTTGGAAGGGAAGGAAGTGGATGAGTCCAGCAGGGAGATGATCCGGATTCTCAAAGATCTGAAGCAAAAACACCCAGAGAAGGACTTAGATCAGCTCGTAGAGATGGCCAATTACTATGCTCTTTCCCATCAACAGAAGAGCCGCGCCTTCTACCGGATCCAGGCCACCCGTATGATGACTGGCGCAGGCAATATCCTGAAGAAACATGCAGCAGAACAAGCCAAAAAGTCCTCCAGCATGAGTGAGGTACACACTGATGAACCTGAGGACTTTGTCTCCAAGGTCTTCTTTGACCCATGTTCTTACCAGTGCCTGGAGAACTGTGGGGCTGTGCTCCTGACAGTGGTGAGAAAAGGGGGGGACATGTCCAAGACCATGTATGTGGACTACAAAACAGAGGATGGTTCTGCCAATGCAGGGGCTGACTATGAGTTCACAGAGGGCACTGTGGTTCTGAAGCCAGGAGAGACCCAGAAGGAGTTCTCTGTGGGCATCATTGACGATGACATTTTTGAGGAGGATGAACACTTCTTTGTGAGGTTGAGCAGTGTCCGCATAGAGGAGGAGCTACCAGAGGAGGGGATGCCTCCAACACTACTCAATTGTCTTCCCTTGCCTCGGGCTGTCCTGGCGTCTCCTTGTGTGGCCACAGTCACTATCTTGGATGATGACCATGCAGGCATCTTCACTTTTGAATGTGACACTATTCATGTCAGTGAGAGTGTTGGTATCATGGAGGTCAAGGTCCTGAGGACATCAGGTGCCCGGGGCACAGTAATAGTCCCCTTTAGGACAGTAGAAGGAACAGCCAAGGGTGGTGGTGAGGATTTTGAAGACACGTATGGGGAGCTGGAGTTCAAGAATGATGAAACTGTGTAAGTAAGCTTTCAATATTCTGACCCCCTTCATCTCTTCCTATATCCTTCCATCCTTCTGCACCACTCTTTAAAATTTCCCTTGCATTTGTGTTAATGTCAAACTTTGGTTCCATCACAGGTATGCAGGATCAGCAGACACTTCTGGCAGTTTCTGCTTCTAAACTCTCCTTCGGTTTTCTCACTTTAAACTGCTTCTGGGCAAGAAATCCTGTGGCAGAATCTAAGGATGCAGATTTTGTCCGCCAAAGCAACATGATAGCTGGTGGAGGTGTGGGTGACAGAATTTTTAATATCAGATTTTGAAGAATTCTTGTGAATAAGCAAGAGCTAAGAAACTACTTGGGTCTCTCCTTCCTTCTCTCCCTCATGCCAAGGGCTTATATGAACTTTGAAGCTAATCCTTTCCATTCTGAGACGGTGATAGCCCAGTCAGGACATCCTCAAGAAAACACGTGGCATTGGCTTGTTTTTTTCCAGTGCCATACTGCAGTTGTATTGTATAACCAGATTTTAGGTATCTCTCCCTCAATTTGGAAATTGCAAAATTGATTGAAACTTGGCAACCTACTTAAATGCCCATAGGCTATTTTACAAGGCTTGCCCAGTCTAGGTGAGATGAGTCAGTATGGCTTGGGTACTGGATGTATCTTAGAGAAGCAAAGCTCCCAGGGCAGCAGCCACCTGTTTTTATTCACAAGTCTAAGCTCCAAAATCTGGCTAAGCATTGAAGGGGACGCCTCTTAAGAATTATGGAAGAAAATACATGTTCTGTGTGGTCATCTCTTTTCATAGATCAGAATTCTCCTAAAATAGTTCCCAGATTGCTGCCCCATTTAGTCCTTCTCACACTGTGGGTATTGCATTTCTATTGCCTCTGTAACTCTAAGGCTGCTCCCCATTGAATCTTCTTGTCCTGGGTGTTCTGTCCTTTTCTCAAATGGATAGCTTTGAAGAAGAAAGCAGAATGACTTTCCCCAGGTTTCGCAGCTTATGAGAGGGTAGACTTTCCAGGGTGGCTAAGAAGGCTGGGGATTATAAAGGGGAGCCTTATTTCTGAATTCCTGCTCATGTCCACAAGCAAAGAGCAGTTAGCAGGAGAAGGTGTGAAGAACAAAAGGAATATAGGAAGGAGGGGGATGTCACACTCCTCCAAGAACCTGCTAAAACACTGTCAGTGGGAAATGAAGACACAACTTTCAGAGAGCAAAGGAAGGAACTCATGAAAAAGGGCGTCCATGGAACCCAGGGAGAGGTGCCTTAGAAATGCCTCTCCCCAGGTCCAGCCTTGGGACAGAGCTCAAAATGAGTTGGGTTCTGCTGACAACAGAGCTGAGTCATCCAGGGAACTCTGCCCTTGTTTTTCCTCAGTTTCTTCCTAATAATGTGACTTTGGCAAGTGATTTAGTCTTAGCTCTGGAGCTAAACTATCTTATCTATAAAGTGGGAATAACAGGGCTTTCCTTGCCTCTAGGAAGGGTCAGATCTTTCTGCAGTTCCTCCCAGCTCTAAGATTTTCTGAACCATAGACATAGGCGCTCAATGTGGGTCAACTTGCACTAGCCAAAGATGGAACATGGGATATTGTCTCCTAAAGTGAAATAGCCATTGACAAATTGATTTATTAGAGCTCTGTTTAGTCATTTTTCTGGGAAGGATAGTCATTTATTAGCCTAAGTAAAAACCTGTGCCTTCTAGAGAATACTATCCATTTATATGTGCTCTGGGGAGAGTGTTTACACATACAAATGAAGGACAGGCCCTTGCTGGGAAGACAGACCCCATGAAATTTCATACATGTTTATGGCAATATCAATGTGTAAGAGGTTACTCTCAGGCATTAAATGACATCAAGACTACAGCATTGGCCATAATTTGATAGACAGGTGGTTTTTCCAATTCAGTGCCTATCTACCAAGGACACTGAAAAGTAGTTTTTGAGAGATCAGAGGCTTGGCTCCCAATTTCTTTGTCCCATTAATAATCAGTTGTGCACTTAGGATCTATGAACATGCTAATTTGTGTTTTCAGCTTGAATAATATCTTTGTATAAAATATGCTTTATAAATGATCACGTCTGGGTCATATTGGTTCTAAATGTATGTCAGCTGCCACATGATTGAGATGCTGGTCCAGATATTCTAGCATCTGATAAATAAGACCATGTTCCCATCTGTTCCTTTGCATTACTTTTTAGTCTTCAGTAGACTTAGACTACCCTTTTGGTCTTCTTCATTGGAGAAGAGTGAGTCCAAAATCTGCTAGTCTCTCCTCACATCACATTCCTACGCTTAATACTTTAAATCATAATTTTACAACTGGAGGCAGTGTGACGTAGCAGAAAAACCATGGACTCTAAATACTCTGGGTTAGGATTTTGGCTTTACTACTGATTTAACTATGCAGTTTGGAGGATTTTATTAATTTATGAGGTTATCTTATTAGTAGTAAACTGGGGATAATGATGTCTCTCTTGCATGCTGTTATGATGATTCAAGATATTATATACAATGTTCTTTGTTATGATGGTATGTGCTCAGTAAATGAGGGCATTAATAGTATTATCGATGAATTAGCAATAATCTTCAGAAGACACTATTGAGGTGATCAGATACTTGGATCTCTATGTGATCTCAATTAATAAGCATGCTAGTTTTTTTTGGTTACCATGAAAATTCCTAATCTAAACTCATAGAATATTAGAAACAGAAAGGATCTTGGCATATATTTAAAGTGGTGTTTCTCAGGCTTTAATGTACTGATGAATGACCCGGGGATCTTGCTAAAATGCAGATTATATTTCAAAAGGTCTAGAGTAGAGCTTGCAATTCTGCATTTCTAACAAGCTCCTGATGCTGCTGGTCCCAACTTAGAGATGAACGGCTCGAAAGTTCTTGACAAAACCATGACATGCAGGAAGGAAAGTGGCTTTTCAAATGACTTGCTGAATTGTATCATGAATGCTTGCTTTCCAGTTCCAACTGAAATTTCTGGTTGCAGCTTTGACTCAACACCAACTTAGCTAGGACCCAGCTCTTACCTGAGACTCTGCTAATTGCAGTACTGATCTGGAAACAGAAATTGAAACTCTCAGGATACTTAGAAGCTATGTGATGCCTGGAACAATTCCAATTCCACTTTCTAATCCTTCCCTCTTTGCGTAGCTTTATTTGCCTACCAAATCTAGCAGCATGTTATCAATTTTGCCCTCACCTACTCCTCTAAATCTATTCAGTTTGAAGCTAGGCCTATGCTCTATCAATAATACTGAGTCTGGATTCACTTATTTGGTTTTATGCTTTACTTCTTCAAAGATAATAGGATGGAAAAACATGAAATTTAGACTTTAACAAACAGATATGAATGTATTACTCACCAGGGCTATAACTGAACAAGTCACTTCACCTGTCTGAGTCCCAGATATTTTGTTGGAATGATAGGAAGAATAGTATCTATCCTGCTGGGGTGTGATAAGTACCACATACAAATGGGAAGAAAATGCACTGTTAACATAGTGTCTGCTCATAGAATGTGCTCAGTCATTCAGTAAACATTCGTTCAATATCTGCTACATACTAGGTATGTTACAAGGTACTGGAGATTAAAAAAAAAAAAGAAGACAAGCTGGCATTTCAGCTCTCAAGGATCTTATTCTCCACTGGAGAGGATGCACGTATACAGACAAATCAAAACACATAGGAGAAGTGGTACAGTTGAGATAGGTCATTAAAAGAGGAATGAAATCTCCTTGCTATATCACACCACTAAAACTTTTTAAAGTAGCCTTTATTAATGATGTAGTAAAGGAGATGAAGTGGGAGTAGGTGCATGATTACTTTAAACACCCATTACAGTAAACTCTTGACATCTAAGAGGGATGCTGTTGACATCTTCATGATCTAGAAGAATCCCCCACCTTTGTGACTACTACTACAGTACCTCATGAGCATTATGGCCTTTGAGCCTTCTGCAGACAATAGCAAAACCTCACGGAGATATGGGTTCTGCCAGAACGTTAATCTCACTCACTAAACACATGACTGGTTCCTGTATCCCAGACTCACAGCACACCTCTGCAAAATAACAGATTATTGCAGCTCATGGACCTTTGGGGTCTCTGGGAATAGTCAAAGTGACAGATGTCAAATATGCAAATGCCAAGATTTACTATAATTAAATAGAAGTGGCCTCCTTCGAAGAAGAATGTAATATTAGCTGTGCCACATGTTTTCCATTAAAATTAAAGTGTTAAATCTAGAAAGTATCTAACCTCCCATTTCTATGAATTTTGAAGCTGAGATTCAGAGAGGGAAAGTGACTTGTTCAAGATCACACAGCTAGATATGAAAGTTGGAGCTGGAAAGGACTTTTTAAAGCCTACAGATTCAATATCTCCCTCTCCCTGTTTGGACATTTCCATTTTATTTTTACCTGTCAGGAAAATGTTAACTTTGGGAAGAATGTGGAAATTTTGGGGTGGAAGATGCTCTAGAAGTGCAAACTCAAGAATATTATGTGACTAATATCTTAACTAAGAATAATAATATATTATGGACTATTTTTTAATCTCTCAGTTCTCTTGAGACTGTTCAGGAAAGAAAATATTGAGCTCATAGAAATTAAAAAAAAAAAAAACTTTATCTTGGTGATCTCTTACTGAGGAAAGCTAACGAGCATACCTGGGACATCTTTCAGGCAGTGCTGATGAACTGCAGACAAGACCTTGTTCCGTGAAATAATGAATTCTTTTCAAAAGATGCAGGCCATTCTCTTCTAGGGGTGCTTTCCGTGTAAAGTTTTAACCCCAAGTAATCTTTCCATCAAAATCTATAAAAATCTGGAGTTCTCCAGGACAAAATTTGTACATTCTCCAATTCGATTAAAACACAGTAGGCTTTTTTCTTTTTCTTTGGCTCTTTCCTGCTACCAAGGGAGAGTATTTGCCTCCAGAATGCCCTTTCTGTGCTTGAGAAAAGTCACAAGCTGCAAGCTGAGTGAGGGTGGTAGTCAGGTGGAAGTGGTGATAATTCTCTCTTTGCTGACATCCCTCCCTTTTTGTTTTCTTTTGCCTTCAGCGCCTGACTTGCCGTAACAATATCTCTCTCCAGCTTTAGATAAACAGTCAGTCACCAGGGCCCATCACTTCATGGACCTCACGGTGGAGTTATATACTTGGCTCAGAGTTGCCCTGAAGAAGAGAATCCAGATCTAAGCCAATTGTTGAATGGGAGAACATAACAGTACAGTGGAACATTTCAGATAGGTTGTTCAACTACAGTTCTCCCTCTTCTGGGCACAAAGGAATGACTAAAAGACTACATGGCCTTTTTAGCACAAACTTTGGTTATTGTGTGTTGTGTCCAGAGAGGCCCCATGTCTGATGATTTTTTTCCTTCTTCTTCTTAATTACTGAAATTGTCAAAGAGTGTATCAAAGAAGGCTATATTTCAACTCCAGGATCCACAAAGCACCCCAAGTCTACTCAAACCTTACATGTCTGCAAAAATCGCCAGAAGTCCAGAGCCTTCCTGGTTAACTTGTTTAAGACCTAAAGGTGCAGTTTTCCTTTGCAACACTGGATCAGGCAACATCCCCTCTACCTGACTTGGTTAGGGACCATATGCAGCAGAGCAGCTAGTGTGTCCATACTTGGTCTTCTCATATTAGTTTGCCCCCTGGAAAACTCAGTGTTACAGGGTTGCAGATTCCACTAGGGAGAATGTCAGGCAGGTCTCAGGAGAAAGACACATTGTGATTAGAGATGATCACATGACTAGCCAGTCAAAAAATAAGTCTTATCCTCAAAGTAGGTTCTCCTGTGCACTGCTTCAAGAGGTGCTAGTTGGAACTTGAGGCAGTAATAGTAAAGGGATATCAATAGAGATCCTGCCATGGCCTTACTTATTTTGTCTTGGCTCCTAGCTCTTAGGGTCAAAGTTTCCTTATTCACTCACAAGAGTGACAGAAAGGAACACTTTGGCAAAGCGAGGTGGGTGAGTGGGGGAGGACCCTTCCTTGTTGTCCAACCTTTTTTCAACTTCCCAGATGTATTGGGTGGTGCATGAGCATTCATTGCTTTTCCACCCTTTAGTTGTGCCCCTAACTTTACAAGGAAGGTAGAATACAGAGCTAGGTCTTCAGCTTTTTCAAGGTGTTGTTTTCTTTTTGTTTTTTAAAAGAGAAACTTAAGTTGTGCTTCCAGAATCCAATGGGAAGCCCTGGGTTTGAGTCAGTAGTATATAATTGGTAGTGGAGAGAGAGAATTCCTTCATCTGCAAATAGAGCAAAGTCCCCATAATTAATTTCAGTACAGTCCAGAAGCATTTTTCAGGAATCAAATGCTTTGAGAGTGTTGCTAAATGACCGTGAAGGAAAGCACATGGTAAACATTCTCAGTTGGCATGATAGTTATCAGTCATAGGAATTATATTCCCACCACTACCACCTACCAGGTACCCAAGTAGGAAATTACCTGGATAAGTAGAGAAGATAAAGTTGAAAGTGAAACATATTCATTATCAAAATTTTTTTTTTATGAAAATTTTTTTTTAGTCAGCACTAGGTATGTGTATATATTTAAGTCTCTCTAGTAGTCCATCTTTTTCCAGAGCTCTTGGTCTTGATTTGTCTACCTTTTGGATTTTCCTTGTCTAACCCACATGAGTTCTCCTTGTGAACCCCACTACCACCTGGCCCTCTCTTTCTGAGCTGTGGAGATGTAGGTGTACTCTGCCACCATTACTAGGGTTAACCATGGCCCTGGCTACAAATCTTCAAATGTATTCACTTTATTTTCCTACTCATACCTTACTTTCTGTTTGTGTACTCATCTCTTTCACTTGCTCTCTCTTCTAAATGTCCTCTTCTGTAACTTTTCTTTCTCTACTGCATATGCTGCAGGCACTGCAGATGTTAGTCCTGTGGTTTCCACTCCTGCTCACGCTCAGTGTCTTCCTCCCTGTTTCCGCTAGTCCTGTCTCCTCTTTTGTTCTTATCCTCTTTCCTATAATCTCTTCCCTCACACTCTTGGCATCTGTACTTGGATTGCCTTCTGTCTTCTGTCTGATCTACAATTTCTTTGAGTGATCAAGAACGAGCTGTATATTCCTTAAGAAAGCCTGTCATATGGACAGAAAGAACTAGCTTCATGATAATACCAAGAAGACTGATATCTCCCAGGCAACAGACCACTCATTGTGGTGCTCTTTTCTCCTTCACCACAAAGTGTTTGCCCAACTGCATGTTAAGACAAGAAGGTTGAGTTGAAAGGATCCAGCATAGCCTGAAACTGGTATCAGAAAACCATCAGAGGCTGAGGGAACCCTAGGGACCACCTCCTCTTTCTGATGCTCTCCCTCCCGGGCCACATATTATTTGTCTCTTGGCATCTCTATGTCTCTCTGTGGCCTTCTCTCTTATTCCTTCCAGCTTGCAATGATACCTCATAGACCAGTAGCCCTACTTCATGGCTCCTCTTTCCACATATGCTTTCAACCCCTACTTGGAAAGATCTTTCAGTTTTTCTAGCTCAGATTCTCAAGAGAGAGAATCTGATTGGTCCATTCCCTTCCCCCACTTTTTCCCCAACTTTGCTATGTAAAGGCCACTGGCCAGATATGTGTTGGTTGCCCTGTGTCAAGCCAAGCTCCTCCTCACCCCCAACCCAACAGTTAATCTGCCATAACTGGATGGTGGGATAGAGAAATCAACTTGCCATGGGGGTTCCATGGTATCCTATCTCAGCAGTTGTTTTTATAAGTGGTGGGCAATGTCACTTAGAGAGGAATCCCAGGTGAGATAGTCATCTGTCACCTCAAAACTCACATAATATTTAAGGTTTGCAGTGCCTGAGAGAGAGCACTGACTTTACAGTGGTCTGTGCTGAGACAGTAGGGTGGAGAACAGGAAAAATAGCCACCTCTGGAGCCCCGGGCCTATCAGATTTATCAAGCTGACCACAGACTCAGCAGCTAAGATTAAGCTGGCCTCTGTTCAGATAAACAGAAAACATTCCTAGGAGCTGATGCTCAGTGACACAAACCTCAAGGCTACCAGGGTCACTTCTCCCCTTTACCTTCTTTTGCTCTGTCCTCTCCAGGACACTAGCGTCAAAAGATAATCAGCTGTCATTTGCAGGTGAACTATTTGGGTACTGAGTCACTTTCAAAGCTTCTCCCGAGGTTCGGGTTTCCAGAGCAGCCTGTGTTCCAGAGACTGAAAGCTTCCCTGCCACTCATGCTCACCAGGGACAGAATGAAAGCTTTTCCCACCCCTCCCTTCCCCCGGTAGACAGCTGGTCAGTCGGACTTAGCTGGAGCCAGCAGGTACCCTGTCTTTAGAACCGTAACTTGATGCCTTTCCAGGAACTCCCCAGAAGCCAGAGCATTCTTATCTCCAGGTGGCACAGTGTGTGACTCTGGCAGGTGCCCATGTCCCAGGGCACAGGGCTGGGGTGTAAAATAGAACTCCTTTTGTGTCAGTAGTAGCTGTCCAGGGGGCCATCTTGGAAAGGATTTTTGAGGCTGTATCTGGGCTCAACTGTGGATGTGAGAAGAAAAGGCCAAATATCTGTCAACGTTAGTCTAGGGATGAGAGATGGAAAGAACTTCATGGGATAAAGAAACTAGGAGTCTTCATTTCACTGAGGTGCATTAGCATGAAGTTACCACTATCTCTACAATACTAAGCTCATCCTACTGGGAGAAACTCATTGAATGACTCCTTCATCCTGTATAACACAGAATCTTCTTCTATTCCCTGGATGAATCCACAAGGACATAAATTCCTATTGGTCACATAAAGCAAATAGTTTTCTTATTAGAGCAGAATCTTCCAGAACCCCTACTGACCCAGTGAGTTTTATAAGATTGATCAGTTGTTTCCAGCCAGATCCTTACCACAGGCCATTTTAATTATCCGCTCCTCCTCATGGAACCCATGTTTTAGAAGATTATCTGAAAATTAATTAGATTTCAGTTGTTTTCATAAAATATAGCAAAAAATAACTAGTGTTACTAGAATGAGTTAATATAATTCTAGCCAAAGCAGAGAGAAATAACATTTTAATTAACCTGTGGAGTATTAGAAGAATATTTACTTTCTATTTTGGAGGTTGAGGAGAAAGCAGAATTGAACATAGTTGAGGGCCAACTTTCAAAGGAACTAACTGATGTAAAATGCTTTGAAAATATTATGCACTAGTTGTTTAAAGTTGTTTTGATGAGAGCGACCCCATGAAATCAGAATATTCTAGGTAATATATGAGAATATAGGGCACAGTATTGGTTACCAGGGCTTCACCGTTGTTCAGACCTTGGAGAAAGTTTACTATTGTTATTGTTCTTATGTAGTAAAACTTCTAATATTTACATGAAAATATGAAAAAAAAATAAGGATATTGTCATACCTTTAAGGTTAATATTACCACTTGCTTCATATTAAGTAACAGAGCCCACGAAGTAGTAAGTAATTTACCCTAGGACACAGAGCTTTTAAGAGTAAGAATCAAAACCTAGATCTTCTGATTCTAAATCACAAATTCTTTCTCCATTGTGTTACATATATTAGCATCATAATAAGATCATGAAACTGAAAGGACCAGGCTTTCTTCTCCTCCTGTAGAAGAAGCTAAGAGCAAATTCTACATCTCTTCCTTAAGGCAAGAGTTGAGTTCTTTCTTTTTAGTTCAGGGGAAACTGACCCCAGGGAATTTGTCAAGGGCCAAATAAACTCCTTAATGCCCTGTTCAGAAATCTGGATTCGTCACCCTTGACCGTTGGCTCAGACCCACTCTTGCCCAAGCCGGTGCGCATGGAGGATCCTTGTTTGTGTCACTTTGCCATCAAGAATTACCAACAGATGACGCTTTGGCCTGCAGCCTGGGGAACGGAGCAAGGCTGGCTCAGGATCGTGTGTTCAGATTTAAGGGCCTCCTTTGATGCTGTATACATGGTATCTGAGGGATCCATGATCAAGGCTTAGAGGGGGTGATGATAAGAGAGAACAAGTGGGTCTCAGTTGCAGCCCCTGGAGAGCCTATGAGAACTCTCCAAATCAATGATGCTGGAAGCAACAGGAGAGGGGAGGTGGGGAGGTGGGTGTCAGTTGCTCAGGATACAATTAGCAGATGTATGTGGGCTAATAAGCACAGTGAGAAAAGGCACAGTCCCTGTCCTCAGGGAGTTACCCAGTCTGGTGGGGAAGAGGAGTGTGTGTGAGAGATGCTTTAGAAGAACGGACCTCCAAGAGTTGTGGCCACGTAGAGGCACTGTTCCCTGCTTTTTTCTGGGACTCAGTTTGGAATCATTAAAAGTGACTTGCACATCTCCCTTCCTTCAGTCAACTCAGAAGGACTTATTAAAATAAAACGGACAACTGGCTTTGGCTTGGGCACACACAGCTGTAAGTAGAAGTTGGCCTCAGGAGTAAACGGTCCCCAGGCAGGCCATGTTCTCAGACCAGAGCAGCACCTAGTTCTTCCCTATGTCTATCAGAGTGCCTCACATATCATAGGGACACAAAAAATGTCTGTTGAATGGATGAATGAATGAACAGCGTGAACTCTCAGCATGTCCTCTGGCGGTATACCAGCTCCAGGTTGCAGAAGCCCAGAGGTCATGTGACTGGAACGCACTCCACAGGCATGAGGATCGGGACTCCCACCATCCTCCACTTTCCACACCTTCCTCCCCTCCTGTCCCAGTTTCAGGAGATTCGCAGAGCCCTGTGGGCTAGGATGTCCCTGAGTTTCTCTATAGCCTGAGCCTGGCCCCGCACCAGCTCTTGAGAAGGTCTGTTCCTGAGCTGCTCAGTCCACCTCTGAGCACCGGCTGCCTTTGATGCTCAGGAGACACCCTGTAATTCAATTAGGAGCTCCCTCCAGGGAGCATGTAATTATGTCCTATCTGGGCCTTGTAATGACAGCCCCCTGCCACTGTGCCCTGCTCAGCTGCCCAGAACCTTTCGCTGGGAGGGAACTAATCTGCTTAGCCCAGCTTGGATGCAGTTCTGCATAGCACTTCCCCGAAGGCCTCAGAAATGAGTCCCCACAAAGCAGAAAGGGCCTCCTTGGGGGACTGTGAGGGTTTACTCAGTGCTGCTCTGCTCTTTGCCATGAGCCCCTCTGCCCAGGATTGTCTGAGTAGGGGGCTGAGGGAATGGCTGAGTGGGACGCTGAGCGAACTTCATTCTCGTCAAATGTCTGGAGCCCCAGGGTGTCCCCTGGCCCTTCTGGGGTTTAGAAGGGAGATGAAAGGAGATCGAAGACATTTGCCTATTTTCTACATTAGCTTATGGGGAGAGGGTGTTAGATGGATTGAGTTACCCTGCATTTTACCTGGATAATTCTAATGTACTCTGGAGTGGAAGGCAGGCTGCTGTCTTGAGCTATGGGGGAAGTTGCCTTAGTTCTCTGCTTGACTTTCTTGGCCCCTTTGGGCTTAATTTCTGTGAAATGTTTTAGATGCAGGAACAGTGCTTCAGTCTGACATGGACACTGCTCAGGATGTCTCTCCCTGTCTGCACTGAGGTTTACTTGAGCCCTCATCTTGAGGAACCCAAAACCTTTCTTTGCTGCTATGTGGAACCATTGACAGTTTGCACACACACACACCCCTCCCAAATTCATATCCATCTAGAACCTCAGGATGTGGCCTATTTGGAAATAGAGTTATGGTGAGGTTATATTCAATTAGGGTGGGCCCTAGCTCCTATGTCTGGCACTCTTCTAAGATGGCTATGTGATGACAGAGACTAAGATGCAGAGTGATAAGCTACAAGCCAAAGGACTCCAGAGACTTTCTGCAAACAATTGAAGCTAGGAGAGAAGCACAGAATAGATTCTTCCTCAGAACCTCTGAGGAAGACATCAACCCTACTGACACCGTGACTTTAGGCTTCAGCTTCTAGACCTGTGAAAGAATAAATTTCTTTTTTCAGCCACCAAGTTTGTGGTAATTTGTTACAGCAGCTCTAGAGAACTGATACCCAAGCTCTGCACAATGCCTAGTCTAGACTTTGGTAAGTGAGTGAGGGCCCTCATACCGATGGCCAAAGGACTGGTGGAGAGAAGGGCTCTGCTGCTGGGGTTAACTGTCCTCAGGACCCTGACCCACAGCTCCCAAGGCACAAGGAGGCCCGAGCTCATTTAACAGCTTCGTTATAATCGTAAGCCTTTCAATTCCTGTTTGCAAGTTAGATGAGGGTCCAAAAAACTAAAATGGCCACTTTCTCTGCCACATACTCAAATCAGTTTAGTTACATTATTGCAGGTATTATAATGACCTCTTATCTTCCAATCTCCTTAGCCCTGGTCCATTGATAGTTCTTAAACAACTGCCCAAGGTCTCCTGCTGATGCTCTATGAACCATAGGCCCATTTCTCTTTTCCATCTTTCCGATGGCTAAACTCTGGGCCATTGACAACAATGCTCCCACCGTATAGTTGTCTTTCATCTTGTGACTGGGGAGGCAAAAGAGGGTCTCATTCTCTAGATTGTCTCTCCCTTTGGAGTTCCCTGGTACCTTGCAGCTGGTCCTGAGATACAAGTGTATTCCTGCTTGTCCTGAAATGCAGATATGGTACCTTGCAGCTGGTCCTAAGATACAAGTGTATTCCTGCTTGTCCTGAAATGCAGGTATGTTACCTGCTTTCCTCTGCAAAGTCCCTGGCTGGGGAACAACTGAAAATACCATGGCCGTTTGTGATGAAAAGAGGCGGCACTGATAGGTGAGTAGGGGGCACTGAATGAGTGTTGTGGATCTGGAAGGCAAAATTTTGCTTTATCATTTGCACAATGAAATTTCCAGTAACCAAAGTCTGAGAACAACAGTATAGGTAGAAGCCCATGTACACATAGCAAGGTAATAGAACAGGTTGATTAAATGTACAGATCAAGTGTCACACAGACCAAGTTGGAGTCCCAGATTGGAAACTGATTGGTGATGTGATCTAGGGAAAGTTACCTAACTTTTCACTTTGTTCATGTATATAATGTGGATAATAATAGTATCTACTTCATAAGGTTGTTACAAGGATTTAACATGACTATAAAATATTTAACATAGTGCTGAGTCTAAATTACTCATCAAGGGTATTATATTGCTATTTATTAGTAAAGTAGTTAATTAATAGAATCTTGGCCATGTCACAGCCACTCTGACCTATGTGGGCCAGCGTTTTGCTCATTTTCCCCCACCAGTAATTATTTTCCCTCTCTGAGCCCAAGGTGAGCTTTTAGGAAGAGACAGTTGATCTAAAGATAGAAAGCCAAATAGTTTTGTCTGGAGGAAAGTGGAGGGAAATATTATTTGTGCGTTCTTTGACAATGTCAGAGAACATGACAGGCTGCTCTCCAAGGAGCAAGCAACCCTAGGGCCAGGGTATAAGGTGACCTTGAGGTTGATTCCTCTGCCTCCTGATGTAGACTTTATTGGACTCCTTTGGGAGATGAAGGGAAAGAAAGAAGTAACATGGAGAGAGAAGGAGAATGAAAGGAGAGGGAGGAAGAAGGGCTGAGAGGATGATGGGTAAAGTCTTTTCTTATGTCGAGTATAATTGCATGTAAAATCACTTGCCAGTGGGACTCAAGTTGGGACAACTATGATAATTATAGTACAGGATCCTGACGGTTCTTAGGCATGTCTCTGAGCAGCACGTAAGGAGTGTTGAGGCCTCTCTTACTAGAACCTGCCTCCCAGGGCCCAGGGTGCACCATCAACCCCAGAGCCTGTTGCTGATCAGGAAGCTTTACCAGAATAATTACTGTTTCAGAGTGAAATCTCATCTGTGGGCTCATGTGATGAAAACCAAAAGCCTGTGGGGCCTGGACTCCTCTAGATGGAGAAGCTTGTCTTGATGGCCTAGTGATCTGAAGCAAGATAAGCAACACTCCCATACTGCTGTCCAAGGTTTAGTCCCTTCCTCCATGCTCCCCAGAAGAGGAAGTTCAGTGACCAAAGAATTAAATATTGTCTACAGCCACGCTACCCTGAACATGCCCGATCTCGTTTGATCTCGGAAGCTAAGCAGGGTCGGACCTGGTTAGTACTTGGTTGGGCGACCACTTAGGAATACCAGGTACTGTAGGCGTTTAAAAAAAAAGAATTAAATATTTTCCATCACTCTGGTTTTTTCAATTAGGGCCTCCTGTTTTTTTGTTTGTTTATTTGTTTGTTTGTTTTATCCTTATATTTGGAGATGCCTTAGCCTCACCTTCATCTTATGTAAGCAAGGCAGTTTTCTGTCATCGAATGTGACTATGGTAATGGTTATATGCTATGGTTATGTTATAAGACAAAGGTGAAGGAATTTTGCAGGTTTAATTTGGGTCCCTAATTAGGTAATTTTTAAGCCTTGACTTTAAGGGAAATTATCCTGGGTCTGACCTGATCAGATGAGCTCTTTAAAAGATATGAGTCTCTCTCCGGCTGGCCTTGGAGAAGCAAGCCATGAGTTCTACAGCGACAAGGAAATTAATTCTGCCAGCAACCACTGGAATTTGGAAAAGGACGCTGAGCCTCAGATAAGATAGCAGCCCCAGCTGACACCTTGACTGCAGTCCAATTGTGCCTAGACTTGTGATTCATAGAAACTGAGAGGTAATCAGTGTTGTTTGTGGTAATTATTTATGCAGCAGTAGAAAACTAATACACACAGCTAAGGAAGGGCAGAGTCAGGGTTCAAACATAGGTCTACCCGCCTCTAAAGCTAATGTACTTCTCCTTTATACTGTCTCAAACTACAGTTTCCTACCTACCCTTCCTTTCGTTGTTCATCTATCTCACAGTGTCTGTGATTCGAAATACCATAGAAAACCAGTCCAAGTAGTCAAAATTATGCCAAAAAGTATAGTCAATTCTCATTATTTGCAGCAATTATGTTCCATAAAGTCGTTGAAAACACTGAATTAGTGAATACTGAAGCATTGCTCCTGGGGGTAAATACAGAGTTAGGTTTCTGTGAGCCTCTGGTCACAACTTTTTCATCAACCGATGAAACCTTGTTTTAAGTGTGCTTCTGTTTAAAGACACCTTATTTAATATATACTGTTGACTAATTAACATTAAACTCATGGTGACAGCACTATAGCTTGTGCCTGAACAAAGCTCACTTAACATGCATATTTTCTCCGTAAGGCACATCATGGCCCTCTTGTATTAGGAACACTAGACAGCACTTCAGCACTATGCTTGGGGGCCATTTTAAACAGCAAAATCACCAACAAAAACAATCAAAATGTGAAAAACATGGCACTAAACAGACTGCAAAAGGCACTTGTTTACAATATGAGATGATATAAGAAGGCGGAGCATCACCTGGTCACCCTCGCCTGGGAACATGTGGTCAGAGGACCCCAATTTTGTCAACGTGTGTGTGTGTGTGTGTGTGTGTGTGTGTGTGTGTGTGTGTGTGTGTGTGTGTAACAGGTAGGTTGTTTTTTTCCCTTCAAATCTTTTTCTAGTGTTTTTTTCAATGACTATTGAGGAGCTTGAGAAGGGTCAGAAATAGGAGCCCTTCTCCTGTTTCCATCACTGGGCCTTGTTAGAAAGCAGTCCTCTCCTCGATAAATTTCACAATTCTTCTAAGGCACCATTAAAAGAGGGAAACTGAGTCACTACTGATAAAACCTGTTTGCCCATCACTCTGTACTAAGAAGCAAAATGTGCTGGAAAAGCCTTTTGAATACAGAAATTCAGTCCCCCTGGACTGCCCCTTCCTGGCCTTCTTGCAGACCCAAATATATCTGCCAAAGCTAGTTTGGCTTGAACTTTCTGGCCATGGCATTGTGGACATTACCGATCTTCCACTGCCTGTACTGGGGGAGACAGCCACGGTAGCCATTGTATTTTGAAGAATGCTGAAGGGGTGATGCCCAGGTACCTAGAGCTAGGTGTGGGTTAGCCAAATAAGATGCCTTTTCCTCTCTTTCTTCTGCCTGTGGTGGAGGAATGCAGCCAGCCCTAGAAGGTGGTGATTTTGAGACACACTTGTAGTGTTCCAGAGGACCCCTTATACATAGCCTCTAATTTGAACCTTGGGACATGCTGTCTTCTGGTGCTGCCTTCCTTCTTTCCTTATGCTCATCTCCTTTAAAACCAGCTTTGCTGAGTGTCTGTCTTCACCCCTCCTCATTAGTGACATTGGAGCCCTTCTCTTCTTCCTACCTTGCTAACTACAGCTCATTAGAACTCAGTAGCAACAGCTGTGTGTGCCAGGCAGCAGCAGCTGTTAGGCCAAAAATGGGGCTGGGTATTTGGTGTTGGGTGACAAGAGTGGTGGAATGATTTTCTGGGGCAGGTGAGCTCATTTGTTTCTATTCTCCCTCCCCCTTCCCCCCCCCCACCTCCCCGCTCCATACATGCACACATTTCTACTGCACCAAAGGAAAACAGAAAACAATGATCTGTCTGGAAATGTGACTGTCTTTGGATACCAAGCCTGCCATCTGCGAGGGACCCTACTGTATCATCAGTCAGCAAAACAGAGCAGAGCCCTGTGTTTTAGAGCTGGTACAGCAGAGCAGCATCTCTATTGAGAGGGCTCCCCAGGGGAATCTATTTCCTTCATTAAGAAATTAAATAGCAGACCTGATTCCATATTCAGAAGTCATAGCTAGGTGCGAGTGTGGGTGTGCAGGCACCAACCAACCCAGCTGGCGCCACTCTCTTTTCTCTGCAGTGACTTGTTGAATTTAATAATAGTGGATATGTATGAAATCCAGAGTGATTTGAACTGAAGGTTTAGGGGCTTTGTGAAAAATTGATGTGGAAGGGATTTGGAAGTGAATGAAGGATTCTTCCCTGATACTTCTATTCAATTTTGGAGCCAAAAAAGGCATTTACAAAAAGTAAAAAGACAAAAAACAAAAAAAACTGAAATAAGGTTTAATCTGAGAATTTCTATGTGTTATATGAACCATACCTTATAATAAGAATCTGTTTTTTCATGTCATACCCAGTCGGCAAATATGATTAGTGAATACCTAGTGAGTTCAGTGAGTTCAGGGCACTAGGCTAAGAGGGGTTACCAAATGTCTTCATTTAGCAGTCTCGCTGAGCTCCCAGCCTGTGCCAGCACTGTGCCTGGTGCTGCCATGTGAGGAGTGATAACAGAGAGTATCAGGCCTCGAAGAGCTTACAGTTTGTCAGGAGATATCAAACAAGTGAGCCAAGAAAATGATTTACCATCTTTGAGATAGTAAATTCATGGAGTTGACAGTCTTGTTAGGAAGGTAAAACATAAACGTAAGCATTAAAAAAAACAAGTATTAAAGAGAGTAACAGAAGAATGCAATTGACAACTGAATTATGCAGACTACAGAGACCATAAAAATTCACTAAAAGATCGTTACAAGCTGGGGACAATCCAAGAGAGTTCTTTTTGGAGATAGGTTTTAAGGCAAATCTTGAAGGATGAATTACTTTTGTTTTTTGTTTCCTATAAAGTCTTTGTGTCAAATGGAGGTTAAAGGAAGGAGACACTGTGACAACCAAAGGAAAAGATTTCTCTAAAGATTTTTCTGATATCCGAATCCAGCTCTTTAGGTCTGAATGTATCCTTTCAACCAACGTTGTTCAAGTCCATCCTCTGTGCTAAATGCTCCATCACACGGGGAAGATACAGGGATGGTTCAGGCACAGCCCCAGTCCCTGTGCAGCTCACAGCTCAGTGGGGGAGAGAGACATAAACAGGGACAGTACAACGAGATAACTAATCTATGAGGTGGATGATTGTGGCGTTGCGGGAACTCACAAGAGGGAATGACTAACTGTGTACAGGGGAAGAATTCATAGAAGATAAGTAAGTAGCTGGGTGCTGTGAAATGTGTGCGCAGCTAACAACCATGTTACATTTTAGAGGCCAGAGAGGAGGGGATAGAGCTACTGGTTCTCTGTGGGGCAGAGGTAGCTGTGGGATTCTGGGACAGCAGCAGCAAAACCAGCAAGTTGTTATTGCTGTTAGAGCTCGCATCAGCTTTGGGATCTGGAATCCGCTCTCCCAGGCATGAGTTCAGTTCTTTCCCGTGTGTGAGTGGTTTTCAGCCTGGCTTCTCATTACAATTACCCAAGGAGCTTTAAAAATATTGATACCTGAGTCCTACCTCCAGAGATTCTGATTTCATTGGGCTGAGGTGGGGCCCGGGCATCAGTATATTTTAAAAGCATCCCAGGCAATTTTAATACATAGCTAGGACTGAGAACTACTTCTCTAGATTACCTATCTGCACTCCAGAGGTGCTCCCAGTCCCATCTCTTCATGAGTGGAAAGGCTTTTTGTAGTAAATGAAGAGAGTTCTATGCCACGGCCCTGGGTCCAAGCACACCTGGCTTTAAGACTTCATGCCACCATTTAGTGACCTTGAGCAAGTTACTTAAACTGCCTGAAATTTACAAATCATTAATTTGTAAAATAGGGACAATAGCAGTACCTTGTTATAAGATTATTATGAGGTTTACATGAAGAAATTCCCAGTTAATAAGAACTCACACAGGTCCCAGGGGCTAGGCCCTCAACATTTAATGTTTTAAACCAGAGGGAGCAACCAGGTGTAAGGAATTTTATGCCACCAATTCAGAAATCTGTGACCATTGTTCGGAAATAAAAACCTACCTCCAACAGCTTTCATTTGGAGGATGTGTGAGCTGCAGAGGGAGGAATGAACCCCACAGGGTTACTTGGAGGTGGCCAAGAACAGAACAAAGCTCAGGAAAACACTTGAATGTCACTCGTATTTGTGCTCAATGATTAACTAATGAAATGAGTACAGCCCCTAGACCAAAACTTTTTTGGTGAGGTATAAGAGGAGGGTATCAGGGGTGGCTCTCGGGTGGTAATATTCCTAAAATTATAGCATTTAACTTCTGGTGGTATACATTAATTGATTTATGATCCATTGAAACTAGGGCATATGTCCTTGGTGTCTCATTCAAAGCCTCATTAATCTTCTCACTAAGTCTGAGGAGAGCTTGTCTGTTGACAAGTACAAGGGTTTAGAAGAGGGCTGCATGAACTCTTGTCATATGGAAGAGGTCCACAGATTGAAACAAACAAAAGCTACATTTATGAGCTGTCGCTTTGGAGTTCTGTGTCTGCTACCAGCCATTGGACCTGACTGAGCTCTAGAGCCAGGGAGTTCAAATCTCCAAACTGTCATTTATTAGCTACATACACTTTGTCATGTCACCTAACCTCTTAGTAGTAGGACACAGGAGTTAAGACTATGCTTTGGAGACAAACTCAAGGATCTGAATCTTGAGTCTTTCATTTTCTAGGTACATAACTTTGAGCAATCTATAAATGAGCATACTAATATCTGACATATAGATTTGCTGTAAGGTCTAAATGAGATATTACGAATTGAATATACTTGGAACAATGTCTGTGCATATGGTAAGCTCTTGATAATTGTTAGTTAAAGTCAGTCAACTAACCCACCAACAAACTAAAACTTTTAGCCAGGGTTGATGGAAAGAGTCCATGAGAGAACGCATTTAAAGCACCTAGTACCATGCCTGACACAGAGTAAGTGCTCAAAAAATTAGTTGTTATTGTAATCAGTATTATTATCATCATCCTCTTCTCCATAGGCTTTAGTTTTTCCCAGCTCTTTCCTAGACAAATATCTCAGCCGAGGCATAAATTTAACTGAGTCCCTACTGTGTGTGTGGCTAGATGCTCTAGAGTATACTGAGAAGTGTGACTTTGTTCTCACCTCTAAGTAGCTTATGGTCTAATTAGGAGGAGATGATGTAATCAGAATGGAAAGGAAACTAAACATATGCAAAGCAGTTTGTGAGAAGTGCCCAGTGCTGCAGATAAAAGATTCAGCTAGATCTTACTGATGCTGTAGATGACAAAGGAAAAGAGTGCACCTTAAACTAGACTTTCAAGAAAAAGGCTGAAAGAATCAGTAATGTACACCCTTGCCCCTTCCAAGCCCTATGCAAAAGTGTTATCAAATCTTCACAATACTTTGTTAGTAGGTACTATGCCCACTTTATAGAGGAGGAAAGTGAGGCTCAGACTCACTGAGTCATTTGCGCAGAATCTCAGGATGCGAGATGGCAGTGCCATTGCTGCCTTGCTCCTATTCCATTCTCTAAATCCCCCATAGCATCTGCCTGTGAGCATGTCTGGAGTTCAGTCCACAGAGAGGAATGGGGAGGCACCGACACCTATTCCAGTATGGCTTTTGGCAAGTTATTTTACCTCCATAGTCCTCAGTTTCCCCATCTGTTCATTGAGGATTGTATATCCCATTTTATATGGCTGCTGTAAGTCTGCAGTGATCTAATGTATGTGTAACTCGTTCATCAGGCAGTCTGAACCCAGAAGGTATCTTGGACAGTTTTGTTTTTCTCCATTCACTGTTTCCCAGAGCCTTATGTTGAATTGCCCTCTCTCTCTCTGGGGCATGTACCTTAAGCTCATACCTTAATGACCTCTTGGACAGAATCCACGATTTCCTGGAAACTTCTGTTGTTAAAATTGTTCTATCCATCTAGTTTAAAGCACTAATCTCAAATCTCAAAAGTCCCCTCCTCCAGTGTTAGCCAGGTTCATGATTCAGGGGGGACTTCAAGTATGATCCACTGCTTGATTCCTCCCCGCACCCTGGTCCTTGGAATAGCACTGGGGGTTCATGGTCTGTCCCTGGGACACCTCTACTGTGACCCCTTTCTGGGCTCCAGCTCCTCTTATGTTTCGGGTCAGAGAGGGGGAATAGGAGAAATGTCTGGGGTTGTCACTCATTCTGGCTTCCATCCTCTATTGACATAGCCCTACAGGCACTATGGACCCTCTGAGAGAGGGGCAACTATACT
This sequence comes from Pteropus vampyrus, assembly GCF_000151845.1. Taxonomy (NCBI): domain Eukaryota; kingdom Metazoa; phylum Chordata; class Mammalia; order Chiroptera; family Pteropodidae; genus Pteropus; species Pteropus vampyrus. Next base: position 84,956 of record NW_011888796.1, read on the forward strand.
TCCTGTAGGCCAGGCTCCTTTCCCCAACTCCTCTCTCAGCGAGTATCCCTTGATCAAGCCGCCTTGGCAACCTCACGGCTTCTCCCCACCCTCTACCTTTGTGGAGCCATGGGAGCCTCTGGATTCCTCTTTCATACTCTCTGAGACTCATAGGAAACTGGAGGAAGGGGAGGGGCATTAGGACATTACACTACTGTCCCTCCTCACCTGGCTGGCTTCATGGATCCAGCAGGCCACCCACTAGGCAAGAAGGAGCATGCATGAATCCCTGTGTTCTCTCATAACCCCTCCCGAAATCTTAAGGTCTCACCCTGGCTCTCTAAAGAACTCTGACATCTCTGCTCTGTTCATTTTAGTGGCAGGACCAATGAGGGCATGTAAATTATTCACTGGGAGTGAAACACCAGTGTCCCCTTCGTGGAGGCATCCCCGATATTTCTGAATAGTCTTCTTAATGCCCCCTTCACTTGGCTTGGTGGGGTGAGAGAAAACACTTCTTCCCTTCATGAAAGGAGAGAAAGAAGCCAAAAATCTCCCCACCAGTCAACAGCTCAGCATCCCTCCTTCTCTCCTCTGTTTTATAGACCTGGAAGGGGAGTTCCTGGAGTGGTGGTTGGGGGAGCTCAGCTGCCTTTACAAAGTTCTGAGGGAGATGTCTGGCCTTGACTGCTCTTTTTAAAGCCTCTTTGCCTCAGCTCTGCACTCCAATTGCCAATGTTAGGACAGCAGGAAAAGTTCTGTCCAACATCCTGATAAATATGTAACACATATTAGCACAGGGCCTGGCACTGGGCAGGTGTTTTCTAAGTGGTAGCCAACAGGAGGCCTAGTGTATGATTTTCCTTTTTGCTTAAACTCCAAGGTGGCTAAGACCATTTGTTTGTCCCACATAGCAAAGTAAACAGAGCACTGAGACTGTGGAGCTCTCTGCCCTGTGTCCTTATCCCACCCGGGAGTCTGGAAGGCACAGTATAGACCTGCTCATTCCACAAGTGTCCACTGGAGCCTGCACTATGCAAAGCACTGCACGAGGCCACAGAGACCATCTTTTCTGAACTCTAAGTCAGGACACAGGATTAGATAACTTCAAGTATGGGGATTAAGAAAAGTGATGGTGGTTGTAAGCAGAGCTCCAGGTCCTCACCTCCAGGGGGCTTATAGTCAGAGCAATAATGGGAGAGGTTTGAAACAGGATTTAATTTGCTCGATCTAGATATGTGGTACAGTGGGCAGAGCTATGAGCTCAGAGCAGGAAGAAACCACTGGTTCAAAGAAGGGTCCATCATATCTAAGCTGGCTGGTGGGAAGCTTGCGCCATCATTCATTCATTCTTTCTTTGGTTCAGTCAGCAGTGATGTTCAGGTCCCTACTAGTCTAGGTACTGAAGATGCAGCAGTGAACGAAGCAGATAAAACCCTTGCCCGGAGGAACTTATATTCTAGGAATCGAAAGCCCCATTCTCAATGGCCCTTCTCTTTATTGGAGAAACCACAGGCTGTTCTCCAGTCCTGGGGCTGATTGCTTCAAGAGTGGAGTCACACAGGCCATCAGGAAGTTCTGCCAGCCACATACCACCTCAAAGGCAGGGGCTGCAGGCACTGGCAGTGTGAGCAAGGCCACCTGCTACTCGGCTGCCCCTGCTTCTCCTTTCTGAGAGCAAGATCTCAGGGACCATCTGCCATCCACTCCTCCCCGCAGAGTGCTGGGGAAAGGTGTATGAGTGGATTGAGAGGCATGATGGATGGAGGCACTGTGGAAGTGAATCATTGCTTAGCATGGAGAACAAGGAGACTGGCTCAAAGGACAGGCCATGCTAAGTCATCCATCGTTCTCCCCCACAGAGGTGAATTAAAGATCCCATTTTTCCCAAAGAGTCAAATTAACAAGGTGCTGGAGGATTTCCAAATTGGCAAGGAAAATTGTTAGCACCAGCTCTCAATTAAGACAGACTGGTGGGTTGTTTTTTGGAGTAGATCATTGTATTTGGCATCCGACCCTGACAAAGAGATGACAGCAAGGGGTTTATATTGAAAATGCATCTACCTCTGAGCAGGTGGCACAAGTAAGCATCACTGTGCTTTCAGAAGCAGGAATCACGGTTGTGCCTGGATACCAACTACCTCAATAGTCACAAAGATGAATTTTCACAAATTACGAGTTAAGAAATTGTTGCTCGTTTTATAGATCTGTTTACCTCAGGCTTCCTTTTAAGTGGCCAGCTCCCTCAGTACTTTAAAAATATGACTGGATTTACAAAAACTTGATACATAAACAGATTTTCATGATATTCTTAGCATTAGCTGTTAGAAAGAGCATGAGTTTCAAGTTTTAGTGGCCAGGTTTCTAATTCTATTTCTGATTTCAGCAAAAGTATGGCATCACCTACATTGATTAGAACCAACATTGCCCCGTTTTGTTTGAATTCCTGTCAGATTAGCTGAACTGGGCATTTGGGATGATCACCATTAAGCATGGCCTCCCGGCTTTGGTACTTAGCATAGCATGACCTCATTGGTCCTCACCGTGCGTGGTGGTGTTGCCCTGTCCTGCGTTATCCCTCCCACGCATGGACTTTACCAAGAGACATGCTGTGTCAGCTCCTCTCCAGCCTCAGTGCACCTTTCTCTGAATAGGATATCACCACCTAAGAAAATATGAGGGTACTTGTCTCCAGCCCTCTTGTAGCTTTTTCTAGGTGACAGTGAAAAAAAGAGTGGCTGCAGGGTCTAGCATCTTTGGACAGACCACCTCCGAGCCTATCATCAGGACCACTTGGCCAGCCTGTTGATGAGAGGTTATTCTGTCTGAGCTGGGAACACAAAAGAATTAGAAGCATTATTTACATCCTATTGTTTCTCTTCTGTTTTTCTTCAAGGCCTCATTTTTTTTTTTTTTTGGCTTGAACAAGTGGCAAAGGCCATTCCATTAAAGATGCCAGGTCAATGCTAGGTGCTGCTGCCATGCTAGTGAGGAAGAAAGCCCCTCTCTCCCTTGTATAACTTCAAAATATACCCGTTTGGTTTGAGCAGTTGGAGGAGGGGGCTGTAGCTGGGATAAGGAAGGATTTCTTAACTCATGTTTTCTTAGCTTTTATGGAGTGTCAATCCTGGCAGTAAATTAGAATTCGAAGACAGTGGTCAGTGATAAGCAGAGAGGCCGAAGGTATTGCCAGGGACAGGCAGCAGGGACAAGTGAATTGCTGGCTGCCCCCACGAAAGGGATTTGAAGGTCTCATTCTGTCATCTGGTGAATACCCAGATGCCAAAGGCTGGGCTAGATTACTTGCACTACTGCATCCACTGTCTCATCTCACCTCCCTTGGGACTGACTGACAACACACACTTGCTCACAGAGACCAGATATTCAGCAGCAAAGCAAAGAGCTGAATTTATCTGGTCAATCTAGATACCCCTCTCTGAGCATCACACTGCCAGGATCATCACCTGATAAGGGTGCCCCAGGACGCAACTGGAGAGTGAGACAAAGGGCTTCCTGTTTCTTCCACATTTGCCTTAGCTACTTAGAGCAGCAAGTCGAAGCCACCAAAGCTCCACTTGTCTGCCCTCCGCACACACACACAGTGGTGTTCCTGTGACTGGAAGTCTGAACCCCTCAAGTCTAGTCTCAGTGTGGCTGGCCATGGATTTGCTGGCTGCTTGACAAACTGCTTTTTTTCATCTGTAAAATGAATTTATTCTTCCATGACTGGTTTTTATTTTTTTAGCACTAACATACTAGGATTCTCACTAATAAACTAAAATAGTATATAGTGCAAGGGGATGGGCTCCTAAATATTACAGTGAAGGCTGCAGCATTTCATGAATTCTCTACTTTCTCAGATGGAGAGTTTTCATTTCTTATTTGGTATACTTTTGCCCATTCCAGTACAGCAAGAAGGGATCACCAAAAGAGGAGCTCACCATAACAAGACAAGCTAATTCTTTCATTTTTTATTTATGTCAGTCAAATAGATGCCATGGAAAGAGGCAATGGATCCAGGTTCTAGCTCCAGCTCTGCCATTAACCATGTGTTCTGGACTCCACTTCTTCCTTGGCACAACATACGGGCAACCTGGATGATTACTAATCACTCTTACCCCTGCCTCCCCTCAGATGAAAATTTGCTCACTTGGAACTTTCCTGTCAGGCTTAATGCCAGCGGATGTCCCTCCTCCTATTGAAAGACAGCCCTTGACCCCGCCCTCTCTTTCCTTCCCTGTGACCTGCCATCTTTTTCTAGTTCATCAATTATTCTCTCACTGTACTTATCACGTATGAACTATCACTGTGATCTTTACTTTCTATTGTCCTTGAACTTCAACCTGGTTTTCAGAGAGCCTTCCTAAACAATTACAGACTTTGTCACACTGTGTAACCAACACATCTTCCTTCATCAAGTGCAATGATCTAGAAAACCCACAATTTCTCTCACTTTTAGCAAGAGAAATTAATGACACTCGAGTTCCGCAACTTGACATTATTAGGGCCAATGTCTGAATTTGTCCCATATGTCCTTATCGCTTCTGTTCTATCTTTTAGAAAACCTTTACCATGAACCCATATTCTCCTCCAGCTCCATTTTTTTTGAGCACCTACTGTATACCCTGTGCTCTAGCTTTTATTATGTTCACCTTACTGATGAAGAAACAGGCTTGGAGGTTAAATCATCTACTCTGGGCCACAAAGTTGTGTGGAAGCTGAGTGTCTAACAAAGCTCTGTCAGACTCCAGAGCGTTGTAGAAGCTCTGCTCTCCGCCTCCTCTCTTATATTACTTCAGCTCCTACTTTCTCCTACCTCCAGCTCCCATCCAGACTTCTAAAATGTCTTGGTGTCTGCAGGCCCCCATTTCCCTTGATTCCGTGGCCTTCTGCCATCTCTGAGATCATCCAAGGCTTCTCTGCTGTATTTGACACTGTTGATTGCTGGACTTTTTAAAGCTCTTTACTTCCATGCACTCTAGAACAAAGCATTCTCCTGGCTCTTCTCATTCTGCCTCTGTCTCTTCCACTGGCAGCTTGTTCTCCATCACACCCCAGAAATACTGGTGCTCCTTAGGGTCTCACATTTGCTGCTTTGTTGTACAATCTCCTTGCTCTATTTCATGCACTCAGATTTTGTCCGCAATTTCTGTAGACAAGACCCAAATCTGTATCTTTAGTCATATATTCCATTACCTGCTAGACATCTCCACCTGAATGTCTCACAGGCATTCATCAGTTATGTTCCTCATGGAACTGCCTCTTCTTCAGTTGGTAGCATCATCCTTCACCTTGATACTGGAGCTAAGTAACCTGTGATTCTTTCAAGCTACCCTTGCTTTGCTCTGCATTCCATGTCCTTATTCCTAACAACTTTTTCTCATAGATGTGTCTCAAGATGGTCTCCAATAATCCATTCCCTTCTTTCCATCTACCTGTTACTACCCCTACATCAGGCCTTCATCAGCTCCATCTTTTTATATTACAATAGCTTCCTAAATGGTCTCCATGTCTTTAGCTTGTCCCTCTTCAAGTCCATTCTCCAAGTCCATTCTCCACATGGTCACCAAAGTAAACTTTGCTCCTAGTAAGTAACAGAGCCAGACTGGAATGCAGTCCTGTCTGATTGCATTGACATTACTCCACAATCAGGCCTCAAGGCAGACTTGGCTAATGCATGAGGGCAGAATGGGGAATGAGCTACCAAGTACCAAGAAACAGTTCCAAGTATGAACACTATAGATGATGGTTGCATTGATCAGGATAGGTTTGAGTGTACTACAGTAACAAAGAAACCCTGAAATCTAACCAGCTTAACACAATACACTTTTATTTCTTGTTCACTAAAAATAAAACAAGGAAGTCTGAACATTAGGGTGCAAGAATACAAAGCCCAAGTAGGACATGTTGCCCTCCTTTACTTCATGCATACTTCATCTGGAACCAGTGGCCTCCAAGGTCACCATTCAGAGGCAGAGAAAGAGGAGCCACATAGAATCTTAAGCGCTTTGACCTTCACTTTCAATTATAGTTCATTGGCCAAATCCAGTCACATTTCAAGGGAGTCTGGGAAGTTTAGTGGAGGGAATAGATATCGAGTGAGCACTGTCTCTGCCACAGTGCTTCAGTGACATCTGCCTCATATCCCCAAGGGCTTTTAAAAGATGTTACTTTGTTAAAAGATGTTGAAGGTATGAGCTTGGAGGTCTCCTGGCATGCCTTTAAGTCTCTCCAACACAATCCTCAGAGCTCTCTCCTCCTTTGTGAGAGGGAATCCTGTGTGGAAGAGACACCAGGGAGTTCTCAACAGGGCAAATTGGCAGATGCCCTTTGAACTCTGTACCCCCTGGCTCTGGCCCTTGTGAAATTCAATTTTGTCCTCCCATTCCATTCCCAGGAGAGCAAATGCACTGCCATGAACCGCACCTGTGAAATGCGCACCTATGAAATGCACTGCCATGTCTTCTTTGCCCCAGAGGCAGAAAAGAGTAGGCCTAGAGATGGAGCAGGGAAGCGTTGGAAGGGAGGTAGACATGAGGGTGGGGGAACTCCAGTCACCCTCACTGCATGGCTGAGTCCAAACTCCACAGCAGAGAGCAGTCCTCTTTTTATTAAGGCATAGTGCCTCTTCCAGAATAATTTACAGCACACAACCAAGCCTGCTGTGCGGCATTACAATTTGTCATTAAAACTCCATTCCTCTTGCCAGAATAAATGAGCCATTTACAGCCAGGGCGCCAAGATGGACTGTTGTTATTTTTTCTGCCTTTGTTATTACGAATGTTCATAGCTCTTCTCAGAAAAGCCCCTGGGGATTCCTAGAGGGCTTGCCTTGCCATTCAGGTCAATTAGTCTGGTGTGGGGGTGGTTTCCTGGATAAAGGTATTACCCTTGCAGGAGACTTCAGGAAACCAGACTGGGGCTCCTCCAATGTGGTGAGCCTGAAAGTATCACTTGTACCTACATGTGCTTTCACACATGCATGCACACACACACACTCACTAGCTCACATGTGCACACATATGTGCAAACACAGGACAGAAACGAAGGTGGGAAACCCAGCATCTCTTCCTTCCCATCTGTCAGCATGGTTGCAGCTCCATCAAGGGTGGGAACCTGTGGGTCAGCAGGGAGATTTCAGTTAAGTTGAGTATCATTAAGGAAGGTTATTAAATTCCTCTTAAATGTGTACATAGACAGGCTCAGTAGGTGGCTTTTAAATGTTTTAGGGTCTTCCGGGTCTCCGAATTCCAGCCCCAGATGCTCTTCTGGGCTGTCTGAGCCAGACCAAGCAGAGGACAGTCAAATAAACAAGTCAGTCAAGTGTTCATTGACCAAAGGAGGGAGAGATTCCTTGGGCATCTAGAAGAGGAAATACTGCCAGTGACTAAGGAAGAAGTTTGCCCAGATCTGAGGGTGACGACTTTATCTTATCTATCTTTATATCCCACCCCTTGTCAAACACATACTACTCTGGCAGGTACATAGAAGATGCTTGGTAAAACTCTCTTGAATTGAACTCTGCATAAAAGATTTGATTCTGCCCTCAAAGAGTTCACAGTTTAGTTTCCCAGAAAGCACATGCCCTCCTATCTCTGCCTTTTGAAGTCTAGCCTATCTTGCAAGGCCACTGGCCCAAATTCTTTTCTCTGAGTAAGACCACTAAGTCAGTGCCACCCTCTTTCTCTTCCTAACTAAATCTTGTTTACTTGAACACTTAACTGTCTCCTCCACTGGCCTGTGAGGGAGCATATCTGATTTTTCCTTATATCTCCCACAATGTCTAGCACGGTAGTAAAATGCTCAATAAATGCATTAAAACATTAGAACAGCTTGCTAAATCTCTGTTTTATGAGTTACGAAACTTCTCTAAACGTTTTCTTCTCTGTAAAATAAGGATAATAATAATAATACCCTCTTAGGATTGCCGGGAGGATTAAATGAGATGATATGTGTAAAGCTCTGAGCACAGGCGCCTGACTCACGGTGATACTAGTTACTGTGTAATGGGAGCCCTGAGGGGAGGTTTTCTCCGCATGATTCCCCCTCCTTTACGTGCAGGAATCCAGATCAGAGTGGTCAGATTCCAGGACACCGTGTTTTCTATAGGTACTTCCCTAGAAGTAGAAATAAGTTTTTTTGGGTTCTCTCCATGCTCTGTTGAACTCTCACCCTCTACTCACAGGCACTGAATGTAGCCTTTCCAAGCTTGAAAAGGGTGTGATCTGAGATTGGTTTGAGTGTAGAGGGGAATTATATTTAGGTCTGGCCCTGGAGAGGAAAATGTGCCTCCCCAAGGTCTGTCTGGCCTAGTATAGAGGAATTACACATGGGTATTTAGGGCCAGAGCCCAAGCTAATAATGAGCCCACTTCATACACACAGCCACCTCCTACTACCACCACCACCACGACTGCGCCTATCACTACAACAGAGGGTAATAACCTGGCGATAACATTGGCAAATGTCAGAGCACCCTGATGTTCAGACTTCCTTGGTGCTCTGCATGAGCTTTTAAACTGGTAGGGAAGGAAAACTGTTATACTGACACATATCTCATGAAAGGCAGGTGGAGAGAGCTAAAATAGAGGCACAAAGGAAAAATACAGGGTAGAAGGATTTTTAACAGCCTGAGGCCTGGCCCATTGATTGGGAGAAAGAAAGCATGTTAAAAGAGGCCACCCTATAACCATAACCGTTTTTTTCTTCATGGTTTTACTTTTTGCACTGCTGCTCCTAACATCTTTTTATCACAGTCTTAATAACCAGCATGTCACCAATTTAACTTAAAAATGTTAAAATGTATCACTCTGGGAGAATGTGTGGGAGGAGAGATGACTTCATTACAGAAGTGAGTCTTAAAGAAGTAGGAACTATATAGATGTCTAACCAATGTACTGTATACTTGAAACTAATTAAAATAAATAAAATTTAAAAATTAAAAAAAGGTAGGGTTTTGCTAAGGTGACATGGAAGGAAGGACACTTCTGGTCAAGAGAAGGAATTTCAGGGCCTATTGAGGAAGGAGTGAGTAGTGAAATGTGGCTGGAGCAGGGTGTGGAGTGAAAGAACTTCAGAGTATGATCGAATCGTAGACTGCCTTGACAATAGGCTGAAGGGTTTGGATATTGCTCTATAGGCCATAAAGCAACCACGAAAGCTCATTTTGAATAAGAGAATGACATGACAGATCTGTGTTCTTGAAGGGTTAGTCTGCTAGAAATATGGAAGACAGATAAGGGACAGATAGGGAAAATCCAGAAAGAGAGCCACCATTTAAGGAACTATCACAGTAATGCAGGTGAAGGATGATGGGGCCTGGATATATCTACTGGAATGACTAGTTATAGATGGGTAGTAAGGCATTCTATGATGAGAACCAATAGATTTGGAGACTGAGTGGCACTATGGAGGGAAAATAAGAGGGTGGTCAAAGATGACTGTCCAGTTTCAATCCAGCAGGACCAAATGGATACGATTGCCCTTAAGTAAGGTGGAAAATCTAAAAGTGGGGAACAAGTTTGTGAGATATTTGGGGGTTAATCATGAATTCCATTTGGGGCATATTGTTTTTGAGACATTAATGGGAAATTCATGGGAAAATGTTCTAGACAAATGGAAATATGGACCCGGCATTCAGGATAGGTTTAGGGTGAAGGTCATGAGAGTAGAGAATAGATTGAAGACACAGGGGCAGATGAGATCACCAAAGGGGAGAATTTAGAATTTAAAGAAGATGCCAAAGGCAAACTCTGCAGTGTCCTTTCTCCTTGTGGTTCTTTTCAGACCTGAGCGTAAACCATCAGAGTGTCACGACGCTAACACCACCTACTGAGTGACCATGGGCAAGTCTCTTCTCTGTAACGGCCTGACTTCTGACTTCCTCGGCTATCAAATCAGGGGTTGAACTGGTTGATCCACATTCTGGGAAGCCATGTTTAGAGAGAATGTGACAATGTGGCTGCTATCAGAGAAGGCCATTCTGAGGGAAAACTAATCAAAGAAAGTATAGCACAGGGAGGACACTTTCCGGTGCTGGTCCCAGATACTCAGGACTCAGCTTAACCCATAGCTATCACTGTCGACAGCCTTCAGCTACTACTAATCACATTCACAGAGAGAGAAACAATTAGAGTTGGGAGTTAACCTGTGGGAGATAGCCAAACACTTGTCTGTAAGACCTGTCAATCAGGTACTACTATGCCCGGGCAGGTTCGGAAAGTGCCTGCTCAGCACACAGTGCCCAAATATCTGACCTTTACCAAGTCCACATTCACATCTTCTATGGACCTAGTCTCAGCACCATCCAGATTCTGTTTCCAAAGAACACAACATTTGGTTCTTCATTGTAGGTGTCTGGGATTTAGTTTACTTTCTCTCTCTCCCCCACCACCACTCCCAATCATTTCTGCCTTCTTCTAGTCTAATTAGCATGTAAATTACTCGGGAATGAATTTGGGAGCCATTACTAGGGGAATAGAAGGCATGATGGGAAGGGTGGAAGATGTTTCTTGCTACTTCCTACTGTGCTCAGCAATTAGAAGGCATCTTGGGAGTCCCTCTCTGTGGCCAGGAATTGGTCGTGGTGTGAATAAACTTGATGGTAGGTTCGAGATGATACCAGCACTCTTAAGGTCAAAGAGACCTAGCTGGGAATGGTAGAAGGAACATGGATTTTTCCCTTCCCTGCATGCCACCTGAAAACTTACTGCCAGGGCCCTGTATTTAATTCTAAAGTAAGTGTGTGTGTGTGTGTGTGTGTGTGTGTGTGTGTGTGTGTGTGTGTTTTCTTTCCTCATTTTTAGTCTAAGTTCCCCAGGACGAAATTTTGTGTTTCTTTGTACAATAGAGCCCCCTTAACCGTGGTTTTGCTTTCTGTGATTTCAGTTACCCAGGGTCAACCCCAGTCCAAATATATTAAATGGCAAATTCCAGAAATAAACAATTTATAAGTTTTCAGTTGCACTTCATACTGAGTAGCATGATGAAATCGCCTGCTGTCTCGAGCCCTCCAGAAAGGAATTGTTCCATCCTGCCTGGGATATGAATCCTCCCTCTGTCCAGCGTATTCATGCTGTATGCTCTGCTTGCCAATTAGTCACTTAGTAGCCACCTCAGTTGTCAGATCGGTTATGAGAGAGAGAGAGAAAGAGAAAGAGACCACATTCACTTAACTTTTATTACAATATATTGTTATAATTGTTCTATTTTATTAGTAGTTATTGTTGTTAATCTCTTACTGTGCCTAATTTATAAATTAAACTCTATGTAAGTGTGTTTATATAGGAAAAATCATAGTATATATAGGGCATATACTATCCACAGTTTCAGGTATTCAGTGGGAATCTCGGACCATATCCCCTGCAGATAAGGCAGGACTACTGTTTTTTTGTTGTTGTTGTTTTTTGTTTTTTTTTTTTTCCACACAGCCCCTTGCGTAGTTTTAAACATTAATAGGGATTCATTAAGTCCTCGATTCTAGGCAGCCTCAAAATTTCTATGTAGGAGGAGCCTTAGAGGCAACAGTCTGGTTACCAGAAAAGTTTAGGAACTTAAAACACATTTCACAAACATGAGGAAATGTCAATTGTGCATACCTAAGAATGAGTGGAGCTTAATGACCGCCCAGGGTACCCTAATCATCATTAGTTGATTGATTATTGATTGACTGGTTGACTGATTTAAGAAGTAGTGGTTCCAATGGCTAGAGCATTCTGGGAAAAAAAGAGGTGGGGAGTGGGGAAGAAGAAGAATCATCAGGCTTTCCATTTCTTCTAATTCTGGGAGCATTTGATGAAGGTTTTTAGATGCCCCAATATAAGAGCTGGACTCTGCTGGTAGAGAAACTCTTTCTAAAATGGAAGAGAGAATTGTTAGAACTTGAAATGCACCGTAGATACAACACAGTAAAAACCACTTTATTTTCTAACGGGTAAAATGGAGACCCAGTGAAGTACAGCAATTTGTTCATGGTCACACAGCTGTTCAGTAAAACCAGGACTTTAGAAATCCACTGCCCTTTTCTTAAATCAATGGTTCTCGACCTTGGGGAGCTTTAAAAAACCACTAGTGCTGGATCCTTCCCAGGCTAATCAAATCGGAACCTACAGAGATGAGACCCAGACGTCGGAATTTTTTAAAAGCTCCCTAGGGTTGAGAGCCACTGCTCTATCCTATGGGGCCTCTGCTTTCGTGTGGCTTAAATGAGTTTAGAAAAAAATTACGGAAACGATCAATTTTAAAATATTTACTGAGTTTCTATTGTATGCAAGGCTCTGTGTTAAGTGGCTGTAGGGAAACCAGCTTGGAGAAGAAAGGCAAGGTCATGGCCTAGATGAGCCTCATACTAATAGGAAAGACAAGAGATAAGAACAGAATACCACCTTCTTTTACCTCTCCTTCCCATTGTTTTGACAATGGCAGATATTCTAATTGATTTTGGCACCCTTTTATCCTGACCCAAATATGGTCTCATAAGCCTTTTCAACCCAGGGCAGACATCACTTTTTTGATCCCTTGGCACCTGGGAATAAACCCATTTACTGTTCTTGGACAGGTCATACATATGTGGGTAGAGCTGTCTACTAAGTAGGGGAATAAGAATTAAAGCAAGGATTATAGGTTTAAGAGATAGAGAATGATCTTGCCTGTAAGACAGTGATTTTAAACTTTATTTTGTAGGCAATCAAGAGCAATTGAGGTTTTTGGATAGGAGACTGTAAATAAGATTAACCTGGTTACTGTGAAGGACAGAGAGATTGAAGTTAATGAGACCAATCGGAAAGCTATTGCCTAGTTGAGTCATCAGTATATATAGGAGGCAACAAGGGCCTGAACGTAAGTCACAGTAAAAATTGAGAAAAAGAGACAATTTGAGAGACAGTGAAAGAGAAGAGTTGATAGGATACGGCTTCGTGATTAATAAAGTCCTAGAGGAGCGAGTGAGAGAAGTCGGGTGACTGTCAGGTTTGTGGACTGGGTGAGTGAGGAAATGGTGATGCCATAACTGAAAAGAGGGAAGCCGGAGACTCGCTAAATTTAGTAGAGGGATAATGAACTTGGGGTGTCCAGACATTTTACTCTGTTGTGAAGTGGCATTGGCACACCTGGGTTGAAGTTTCTAGTTGCGGTTCCATCATTTATCCACTGAATGAGATAGAAATGGAGTGGATAAGCCTTTTAATTTGCCTCAGTTGTTTCTTCTGTTAAATGGAGTGATGGTATTAATAGTCGCATCTCAGGGTTATTTTGAAGATTAAATGAGACACGCGTGGCAGAATTCTGTAAACAGTCATAAACCACAGTAATTAATTAATTATGAATTTTTCTGACTCATCCACCTGGATGTATGCTGGCCCAGGGAGATCAGAGTCTGGGAGGGGCGTCAGGCCCAGAGATGGAGACTTGAAAATATTCTTTGTGGAAGAGATAATTAAAGTTAAACAATGCTTAAGATCTCTTAAATAGATGTCAAAAAAGCGAATAGAGGTCACATAGAATGTTGAATAACACAACTTTTAAAAATATTTTATTTCTATCAAAAAAAAAACATTCTGCATAGTCTTCAACCACCAAACACACTGTTCACATTTTATTGTATTTCTTTTTTCCATGTCCTTTGTTTTTTAGCACAAACAATTATTTATAAAGGAAAATAAGAAAAGGAGTGAATAAAATATTTAAAAAATAGTTGAAATAATCCTAACCATGAAAGAGAGTCATAATACATTTTTTCAAGAAGTGGGGATAGAAATCAGACTCTTACAATTGGGAAAATTGTCAAGATCATTTAGTCTAAACTTTTTTTCCCCCTAGTCTACAGTCATTAAATTGGCATTATGCTCCAGGTCCTTGATTAAATGCTATCCGTGCAATATGTCATATACTTCCAGTACGAGATAGATAGTGTTACTATCCATTTTACAGATGAGGAGACTGAGACTCAGAGGCTTAGTTTCCTGACTGAGGTCACAGGGCCAGGCCTGTCTGACATTGGAGTTCATGCGTTTAATCACTGTGCCATCAGAGCCCTCCCCACTGTCCTTGACCTAGTAAAGCTGGAGCTTTTTATAAGGGATGGGTGTGGGACGTGGCCCTCGGGAGTGTGTCTGAGTCAGAATCAGCTGGGAGTGGGTAGAGAAATGAGTCTTCTGTGAAACAGAGCAAAAGAAAAGCTGGTCAGGAGACAGTAATCATCGTCAATCTTTGTGTGAATGTGTGGTGTGGGAGTGGGGCCATGAAGAATTCCAAAGTCACATAGAGGAGACTTGTGGCCGTTCACTGTCTCCATTCACACTCCTGCCTTCTCCCCTTCTCCCGGTCTTCTCTGATATAGCTCTCTTTCTGGTTATCTTTGGCTTCTTCAGACAAAGAATGCCTAGCCATCCTATCCTGGTGGGACAGAGATACAGCTGTACCAATGGAGATTAGGAAACCTCTCCTCCTCCGGGAGTTTGAGTCTTTAAACAGAGAACCTGACTCCATAGTCTTTTGGAGTGAGCCTTGGGCCGTGGCTCCTTCTCTTGCTAGAACCTGGGCAATGCTAGGAAAAAAGATGCCCTAGGGCCAGAGGCTGGGGAACCACTCTCAGCCCCTGTAGGAATCACAAGAGCCAACAAGATTGCTTTTTCACAAACAGGCTTCCTCTCTTTGGAAAGAAAGCCCTCTCCCCAGCTCTGCTCTAAGGCAACCTCCTGCAGAGCATCCATAGCATTGCTGAGCTGTTCCCATGGCAACAGAGGAAGGGGCTTTTTGTTTTCCTCAGAGGGTTGAATCCTTTCAACCAGAAGGTAGCTGTTGGCTCTTTTCCATATTCCACACTCCACCAGCTACCCTTGTTTTGCTGCATGACTAGTTTTGCATTTCCAGAGTTTTAAACATCATTAAAACAGGGATAAGATGTGGAAACTGAGGCTGAAAGGCTTAAGGAGGCAACTGGTTTGGGGATTTCTCAGCAACTGCATCAGAACTGTGGATGTTAGACCTAATTAGAGCAAGATTCATCAGAATCTGGAGAGATAGGGGACATCAAGAGTCTCCCACCTCCTTCAATAGCATCCACTAAAGAAATCCAGAGGTTTTCAAATGAAGGAATCTGAGTAGTGTTGTAATGGGAAACACTCACCTGGCCCTCCATGGGGCATAGAGTAGGGATGCTTTTTCAAATTTCCCTTCCTTTCCAAAGCCATGACTCAGGATGACTAGCATAGAGAGCCTGGACCCGATCTTATCTTCAGGTAAGTGACCTCGGATGAGCTATTTAATCTCTCTGGGTCTAAGTTTCACTCATAAATGAGAGAGTATGAGATAATAGGCCCCTTTTGGGACTAAAAATGTAGTCAGTGCTTTTGAGTTGCTGGGGGAAAAAAGAGACTTTTTCCAAATTGTTGCCATATTGCAGATTCTGGGCTGTTCCAGAATGAACACCTTTCTTAGGGGGCACTTGCCTTCCTCTTCTGTTTTACATCAACATGAATGAAGCCTCTACGTGGCCGTAAAGGCAGAGAACACTGCGCAAAGACCACCTCTATCATGCCTGATTCCAGGACAGGCAGATCTCTCCAGACTGTGAGCATCTTGAAGCCAGAGACCATATCTCAAACATCTTTGTATCTGCGGTACCCAGAACAGTGCTCAATACATGTTTGTTAAATGGATGAACTTGGAAAAATCTCACATCATTAGAGCTGAAAGGATCCTTTGAGATCCTTCAGTCCTTCATTTTACAGATGAGGAAACTAAAGCTGAAGACATTATGTGGCTTGGCCAAGGTTATACAGTAAGCTAAAGCAGTAGGAAGACCAGGCCCCAGCTGTCTCAACCCCCTTCCTGCAACATTTCTAATTTCTTTCACCGTTTGTGCAAGGGATTTTACAGGAGCGCACTGCAGGGCTGAAATCATTTAGAATCCTCTCATCACTCATCAGGAAAGCTATGTCAGCCCCTAAGGAGGACAGAGCTAGGTTGGACTCTGTGTCTTTGCCCTCTGCTGTTTAATAGCAAGGGAATGTAGGCCTTCGAGTGTGCGGATTAGCTTAAGTAGGGATCTTGCGAGTGCACAGCTTTCCCACCTTCAAACCCAGAACTTGCAGCCAAGAGTCACACTGGTTAAATACTCTACTTTTTCCTTTCACTTTCTCAGCACGTGTCTTTAGTAATAATAGCAATAACATATTGATCAGGGTACTTCATGCTACCTGCTGTAACAACCTCCAAACCTCATTGGCTTACACAATAAAAATTTGTTTCTTGCTCATGCAAAATCTAATATCCTGGTCAGGCAGTTCTCCTCCCAAGCCACTACTCAGAGATGCCTCAGGCCGCTTCCATCTTTCTCCACCACGTTGGGGCTGCAGAGTTGCTCTGGCATAATTCAACCAATAGAGGAGGGCAGACTTTTTATACCTGTCATTTAACCACCTGGCCCAGCTGTGGTGCACATCACTTCTACCTGCACTTAGTCTTATGGCCCTATCTAATGCAAGAGGGACTGGGAAATGTAGCCCCTGTCTGGTTAGCCACATCCCAGCAGCAACTCTACACTATGGAAGAGGAGCTGAATCTTTCTTGGTCTCCACCACAAGTAGCTAGCATTTATACAACACTCACTATTTGCCAGGCAATGTGCTACGTATTATTTAATTTAACCTTCATACCAACCCTACAAGGTTAGTATCATCGTCAATGTACAGATGACAAAACTGATTGTAGAGATGTAATATAACTCTATGTTATAACTCATAAAGTTCCATAAGTAGCTGGTGGCAAATCAAAAATTCAAGCTGTAACTCATATCTGGCTCATATCTGGTACGTTTCACTGTTTTTAGCTTCTGGCCTGAGAAACTACATCAACCACTGTAGTAGCCTGTGTAGTCTTCAGCAATTTACTTTTACCCTTTGCACCTTGGTTTCATCCTCAGTGAAGTGAGAATGTTAAACTGGATGAGATCTGAGGTAGCCTGCCAGCTGGAACATAATGTGATTCTTGGGGTGAACAGATCACATGTGTGAGTATCTTAGTCAGCTTGGACTGCTATAGCAAAATACCATAGACTGGTTGCTTAAACAATGGACATTTATTTCTCGCATTTCTGGAGGCTTAGAAGTTCACAGTCAAGGAGCCAGCAGATTTGATATCTGGAGAGGGCCCGCTTCCTGAGTTACAGACAGCTGCCTTCTTGCTACATCCTCACATGGTGGACAGAGAAAGCTCTGGTGTCTCTTCTTCGTCTTAAGGACGCTAATAAATGCCATCGTGGATGCTCCACCCTCATGACCTCATTTAAACCTAATGACCTTCCCTTTACACTTCTTAATACTATCACTTAGAATGTTAGGGTAAAGACTGCAAATCCGTTTCTTATCAACCTTTCTTGGTCATGAGCTGCAGTCTCAGCTCTCTGTGCCTCTGCAGATCTCAGCAGGATTAGCTTTCCTCTCGGGATTGTGCTTGGTATGGTAATGCCTTCAGTTGAGGGCTTATATAATTGCATGCTCAGTGATGATCTGCAGGCCAATTTCAAGTCAAAGCTATTTTTAATGACGTTGCCAAAGGATGGTAGGAATGGGGGCAGGGAGAAGAGATGTTTAGAGAATGCTTTTTTAAGCCCATGAATCTCCCAAAATTTTAGCCTTCACATTTCTGAACCTGAATTTTCAGGAGGAGGATTGGAGAATGCCGATTCAATCAAAGCAGATATAGGTGAGAGCTGGGGTCACTTTCCTGCACCTACATTTTTCTTTCAGATGCTGTTGCATATAATGGAAAGATGACTGGGCTGAGAAGCAAGAGGCCTGAGTCTGTTCCCAGCTCTGCTAAAAGCCTTTTATGTGTCCTTGAGCTCGTTACTTCCCCTATCAGTTTCCTCATCTGTAAAATGAGAAGGTTGAACTAAATGATCCTCATGTCTCTTCCAACTCTAAAATCCTAGATGATCCTCAGATGTCGACAGTGCAGAAGCCCTAGAACTGTGAAACATCACGTAGTCCCCAAAAGGTTAGGTTCTTCCTGTTTAAATTCTTTCCTCTACCCAAGACTTCTCAGTTCCCTTTGTTGATACAACCTCACCTGTCCTCCCAAGTATCCAAGCCTTAATATAATATTGAATGTCAACTGTAATTGTAAAATTTAAAAAGCAAAATAAACAAAGAAACTAGGACTTTATTTTATAAACTTTCTTGGGGAAGAAGGCAAAAGGTTTTCCTAGGAAAGGCATAGTGCCGGGGATTCATGAGGCTTATTATCAAATCTTCAGAGAAGAAAATTTTACCAACACCTAACAACATTAGCCCCTGCCATGGTCAGGTTAGGCTGCTAAATTCTGATTTGATTTTGAACTTGTTGTAACTGAACAAGATAGGCAAGTGACCTAATGAAATGCTTTAAAATGTATTGCTTTCAGTAGCACAGAGGTGGATTTCTGAACCAATTTGAGGCAATCCTGGTTCTTTCTGTGCATGTTGATTTAGCTTGTGGTTACAGTGCTAACAATTTAGTAATTCGCCTCATTTTTAATCTCCTTTTCCTTTAGCAGGATCATTTTCTCTGCCTTAAGGGATTAACATTGAGGTAAGAGTGGCTACATAACAGCTCTTTCTGGAATACAAATGACTATAAATGAAGGAATATAAAAGGAAAGAGTAGGAAGAGTTCTTAGCTCTTTTTGAAGTTGGCAAATGCCATATGCTTTCTCCCCTGGGCACTAGTCTGGCCAGTCATAGCACTGAGTTCAGGTTTGTACAATATATTTCAAGACCATCCCCATGCTTGTGTCTCCACTGGGCACAAAAACCAGAGTACTTAGTTGAATAGAGTTCCCCAAAAGTTCATGTCTACCTCACAATGTAACCTTATTTAGAAATGAGATCATTGCAGATATAATAAGATAGGATTATACCAGAGTAGGGTGGGCCCTAAATCCAATATGGCTGATGTCCTTATAAGAAGAGGAGAAGAGACAGAGACGCACAGACAGCCAGGGGGGAAAGTCTCGTGATGACAGAGGCAGAGATTGGAATGATGCATTTACGAGCCAGGGAACACTAAGGATTGCTGGCAACCACCAGAAGTTAGGGAGAGTTGGGAAAGGAGCCTCTTTCCTAGAGCCTTCAGTGGGCGCCTTCGGTGGGAGCCCTGCTTGCACCTGATTTCAAACTTTTAGCTTCTAGAACTGTGAGACAATAAATCTTGTTTCAAACAACTCAGTATGTTTTCCTTTGTTATAGCAGTCCTAGAAAACTAGTAAAACGGGGATGGAGAGGCGTCTGGGAGCCACCTGAGAACAAATTGCAAGAGCCAGAAACCCCCAGCCTTGGGTTGTCCATTGCCCATTTCCTTCATTCTCACTTCCAGGCCTTGAGATGACAGGAAGTTGTTAAACTCGCTGATGATCTCATTGCAAGTCCTGCTCCTTAGTCCCACTCACACCACCATGACTGTGTGGCAAGCCTTTCGTTCCTCTCTTGTTGGCTGCTGTCCCATCCCCTCAGTGACAATTGCATACCTTTCTCACCTTTCTCAAGATTCCAAACCCACCCACCTGCCTTACCCTTAATCGATGATTTACTTGGAGACATCGATGAGAATACTCTTCACTTCTCACCTCAGAACCCCTCTATGCATCCAGTGACCGAGGGAAAGTATGTACCACTTGCTTGTCAAAGAGACTCTCTTCATCTGTGCTCTTGACCTCACCCTTTTGGCTACCTCGGGGACCTTACTCCATCAGCTCTCCTCACTCTGGCTGCTGGTCTTGCTCTTTCCTTCTCCATGCTTCCCTCTCTCCCCATTCTCAGTGCCTTTTTACAAGCAGGCTTAGTTATGTCTCTCCTACTAAAACCAAACCAACCAACAAACAAACATACTCCTCAGATCGCTATTGATCTTCCTCTTGACCATCAGATTTCTTTTAATAGTCACTCCTTCCATTTCAGCAAACTCTTAAAGATGGACTACTGCCCTCACTCCCTAACGTGAAGCCACCAGGGACTTTCCAAATCAACAAATCCCATTGTCTTGTCTCTATTAACATTAAAGACATCTCAAATATTAATCTTAAAGGATCATACACAGTCTTATACTTTATTTTTTTTTTAGTTTTTGCAACTTGCCTTTCACACACACATATTTTTATGTAGTTAACACGATTGCATGCTCTCTGCGGCATTTATCACTGTTGACCCCTCATTCTCTTCTTGAAACTCTCAATCTGCTTGGACCCTGGTTTTCCTCCTACTTCTCCAACTGTTCCTTTTCAACATCTTTTGCCGGCCCCTCTTCCTCTACCCATTTTTGTTGGCCACTCTCTCTCTTCATTCTACAAGCTATCCATGAATAATCTCATTACTCCTATAATTGCAATTAACACTCAGATGGCTGGTGGCTCACAAATTCTTATCCTCAGACCAGACCTCCCCACTGATCTCCTTTTCTCTAACTGCCTGCAAGGCAGCTCTGTCTTGATATCCAACAGACACCTCATTCTCAACATACCTGAGAGTGAACTTACTATCTTTCCCCAAATACTCTTCTTTTTCTGTGCTCTTTCTCTCTGCACATGGCATCTTCATCTACCTGCCACTCTCCTGAGCAAACTGGGAGCCACCTTAGGGCTCTCCCTCCTCCATCTTCCACCTCAACCCCACTCCTGAGCCTTTGCGTCTGGCCAAGGCAGCACTCTTTTCTTGGTCGCTCTGAAGTCATTTTTTCAGTCTTATCATCTAATCCCTGTTACTCCTCAGATCTTAATCAGTGGTCAAATGCTCTGGATTCCAGCTCCATACTGTCCCTCAAATTTTTTTTTTTTTCATTCCTAATACCACCAACGAGGCATACATTACATTTTATCTGGCCTACTGCCGTATATTACTAAATTGTTCTTATGCACCAATAACCAACTTAAAAACTGACAGAAAAAAATTCCAAAGTACTACTTGAGGCCCAAGTTGGAGGAAGCATGACTCCATCCTACTAAAAGAAAAAAAAAAAAGTTCTTCTGTGGTAGAAGACTCATGCTGGCCTCAAGCTGGCTTCCAAATCCCCTCAGCATATGATTCCATTAGATCTCTCACTATTCTGTTGTATTTACTGTCTTGCTCAGGATTCCCTGACACTCCTGGTTCTTTTCAGCCTCCGTGTCTTGGCTCTGAGTGCTATCCCCTCCATTGTAATGGCTCCATCTGAGCCCACTCCTGCACCATTTAGCATTACCCACAAAAATCCAGGACATACATTAAAATATATCCCAAGTCACCATTGCCATCCTTACCACTGTCACCTTAACATATGTTTGAATAGTATTTCACAGTTTCCAGATGTTTTCACATGCATTTTCTCAGTTGAGACTCACAAAAACCATCTAGCTGGGAAGGATAAATACTTGTTATCTCTGTAACAAATGGATCAAAACAGGTAAATTGCTAGCCAACATGTCACTGTCTTTGGGCTCCTCTTTATATTTCTCTTGTCCTCCATCATATTCTAGCTCCTGTTATGATCATTTCTACAGCAGTCATATCTTTCATTCTGTATTGTGAATTACAGCAGGTCCAAGGATAATGTCATTTTGTTCACCATCATTTCATTGTAGAGTTGACGAGATGCTGTAGGAACTTAACTCTTGTTTGTATAAATTAGCCTATGGTAGAATCGGTTTTGTTATACTTCGTTTTGGTTAAAGTAGCAGAACCTATTGAGAACATTAGTGATGAACACAGGACATAGCATGAAAGCAGTGTTTTGGCTTGTCATGGTGGCTTGAAAAATCTAGTACTTGAATATCTGACTCATAGAAGAGTAGGAGGTGACTTAGTTTATGTGTCCCCAAATTGTAAGACTAAAACTGGTCAGTGTGCTTTAGAGGAAGGGCATTGTGAACTTGATGTAAAAACAACTTTATTACACTTGGAACAGCCTAACACTAAAACTGTCAGAAGGTGTAATGAGCTTTTTATTTCTGTGTCAGGCATATTACAGAGGTTATTTCTGCATTAAGAAGAAGGAGAGGAGATGGCCAGGTAGAATAGATTCTTTATTTATTCCTTTATTAAATAAGATTTAATAATCATCTATATGCCAATAACAGTGCTAGGGGATGAGAGTGCAGTGGTAATAAAAACAGAATCCTTCCTCTTGAGGAATTTTCAGCCCACAGGGAAAGACTGGTTTAAGTGATAAATAAATATATAAATTACAATTTGTGAAAGGTGCTATGAAAAAAAATAAAGGATACTAAGAAGAAAATAATAGATGCACTTTATATTGAGAAGACCCCTTGAGAGCAATATTTAAGGTATAGAAGTTAAACAGGCAGATATTGAGGAAAGAGCAATCCAGGCAGAAGAAAACATCAACTGCAAAGGCCCCTAAGTGGAGAAGAGCCTGGAAAAGAAATGAAAATGAAGGAAGGCTAGTATGGCAGGACAATAGCCAAGGTACAAAGCTAGGCAGGGCCCCATAGTCCACTGTAAGTAATTCAGATTTTTCTTCTCAATGCTCTAGGAAACCATAGGAAATTATAAGGTACTTTTGCATCCTAAAATAATCTGATTGCTATTTAAAAGCTAATTTATCTAAGGATGGCAGCTTCTTATATAGGCTCCGGTGCACTTGGACTACATCCCCATGAATGGCAGCTGTTCCGGTTCAGAGTGGGTCTGCCAAACCCACTGCGAGACAGAAGTCTGATTCACGAAGGCGGCATTTTGCTCTGGGAGGAAACCAGTGATCTGTCGTGTCTCAGAGGAAACAAGACAGCAGGGGAAAACAACCTGTTGTTACAGAGGCATTGTAAGATTGAAAGCAGAAAGGAAGTACTGAGCCCTTTTCCTTAATCTACAACCTTAACTTGGGTCACACAGAGGAGCCTGTCTTTACTGCTTCCATTCAGTGGCTGGAGAGAATTTGGAAGAGAATCTCAGAAATAACTCCAGCTGTTCATCCAGTTATTCAGTGACTTTTATTGAGCCTCTACTATGTACCAGGCTATACCAGGCCTTGGCGATAGGACAGTGAATCAGGCAAAGAAAGCTCTTGCTATCAAAGAGCTACATAGTAGTGAGTGCAAGGGGATGGAAAGCAACCCTGTAGGAAGTCATTGTAAAAGCACATCCAAGAGAAGAAAGGCTAAGAGCAAACACAGCCATTGATGCCAAACATCTGTCAGAGGCAAGAGAGAGAGAAATTTTAAGACCTAAACTGAATGATGAAAGGAGGTTTTTGGAAAGGAAAATAAAGAGAAAAGAGAAGGGAAATTCCTTGGGTGGCAAAATTTATCTGCTGTGGTACCTCAGACTCTCTCTAATCCTTTTCCACCCTGAAGCTTCTGCTAGAGACATTTCTGGGATAAGCAGATGTGCAGAAATGAAGACTTCTATCCCGATTGTAGACTTCCCCATCTTTCATCCCCATCATATAAACCAGCATATGTAAAGGGATATGATGTGGCCCTTTGAGCTGCTGTAATAATGTTGGGACCCCAGTGAACGGCACTGGCATGAATTAACCTACTGCAGTATCTGTATGAATCGAAAGGCTGACTTCTACTGGAAATGTCCCAAGACTTTGTGCACAGGGCAAGGCAAGTGTCTCACCATGCTGAGACTGAAAATGCCCTGGGTGTCCTTGCTGATAATATCTGATGTATAGATGCATGTCTACAAGCATTCAGTGGCTGCTGGCAACATTTATTACGACCCGATTGTGAAATGTGCTAGTCTATTCAAGGATTCTGATAAAATTTATCAGCCACAGTAAGTGTATAAGGAATCTGGCTTCACTGTGACTGATTTCCTATTTCAATACCACCTTTAGTCTGGGGACCAAGCAAGGAGTTGCTTACCAGATGAGGAGATATAAAAGAATCAGATTAAATCATATTCTGTTGAGGTCAGAACAACTAGACCTAACCTACATTTCTAGCCTCAACTCCTGTCTGTTCTCTGTTTTTCTTTATTGTTTCTCCAAACTATACTACGTGTGACACCCTGAACTTATCATCTTTGTTCAGTCTAATCCTTTAGCCAGGAATGCTCTTTGCCACCAGGGGAGTTTTCTCTCATTCTTTGTAACCCAGCTGAAATCTCGTTGTCTTTGAAAATTCTGACTGTTTCTCTCTCTTAGGTTCCCATGCTTGGCATTGGGGATACAAAGTCAAGTAACATAACGTTTACGTCCTCAAATAATCATAATCTGGTGGTGTGTGTGTGGCAGGGGAGGAGGAGTGGCGGCAGACACAAGTATTTATACCACATACAACTTGTTATAACAAAGGTATAAAAAGGATATAGAATAAAGAATTGAATCGAATCAAATCAAATCAGTTGAACTTGGACCCAAACTCTGAGCTCTTCCATCATTATGAAGTTCCCAGTTTACTCTAGTGATACCACAAGAGCACCTAGAATACTAGGCACATTAGCCTCCTTCCTATAAAGGTAATTACTGTTCTCATTACAATCAGCAGCAACCTGACCACCATCATAATTCTAAAATTACTACAACAGAGTTAACAAGATGTGAATTTTCCAAATCAATAATGTATGGGATAATTATTCATATCATAAAGATGATTCTTCATTTTCTAAAGGCATCTATAAATAAAACTTGAATTCAATTTACAGAATTGGTTATATTCTCTTTTTTGCAGGAATACTTTTTTTATTTCATAAAAGAAAATTTTAAATGCACATGAGAGTATTAGCGCAAATTTTAGGTATCAATTTATCCTTAGTGGAAACTAGAAATCCACTATTCTGTCACATCGATCTGTTTATCTTTTTGCCAATACCACACTGTCTTAAATTCCCATGGCATTTTACGTAAGTGTATGAGTTCCTCAACTTTGTTCTTGTTCAAAGATTATTCTAGGTCCTTTGCATCATGTCCACATTTATGTTGGAATTGGCTTACCAATTTTTATTTTAAAAAACTAGTTGTGATTATAATTGGAAGTGTGGTGCTGAATGCATAGATCAATTTGGAGGAAATTGAAGTCTTAGCAGTATCGAGGCTTTCCATCTGCAAGCATGATGTATCTCTTCATTTGTTTAGATCTTTAATTTCTTTCAGGAATGTTTATAGCTTCCACTGTGGATGCCTTATATGTATTTTCTTAAATTTATTTCAAAGTATTTTTTGTTTTTGATGCTATGGTAAGTAAAATTTTTAAAAATTGTTTTAAATTTCATTTTCCATTTATTTGCCTGCTAGTGTATAGAACTGAGTTTTGTATATTGGCCTCATGTCCTATGACCTTGCTAAATTTACTTATTAGCACCTAATAGTTGTTTTATATGTGTCTTAGAATTTTTTTTATATAAACAGTCATCATTTACAAATAGTTTTATTTCTTTTCTATCTTTATGCCTTTTATTTGTTTTATTGCAATGGTCTCCCATTCTCTTGAGTCTCTTCTAACCTTATGGAGAAAAATGTGTGCAAAATATAGCCCTCTTTTTGAAACAGGCTGCGGAGATTCCAGGCCACGGGTTTGACGGGTTTTTAGTTTTTCAGATTGCAATCATGTTGGCGTTTTAGGCCCTTAAAAACATCAGTGAGCACAAGGAAACTCTACGCAGGTTTACAATCATTTGCTCCTATCAGTTCCCACTCTGAGCAAGCTCCCCGTTTCTATTCTTGGCCCTGTGGGGCTCTTTGCCATCCGTTTACAATTTAGAGTTGTTCGGGCCTTTTTGTTGCGAAAATATACACTATAATGCCTTTTTTCTTTTTTTTTAATTTAAGCCAGTAAAGTCTGTGCCAAAAATCAGCGATCGATCTACAAAGCTTGTGGTTATTTGTGTGCTAGATAGAAGGGGCTGAGTCTACACCCTCCATCTAGCTACCTTCTGTGACCGGTGTGGATAGTCACATGATAACTTGCCGGGATCACCGTCTGAATTTTCGAACGCACAAAGCTTAATGGCTGATCCAGGTTTAACCTTGACCTCATCAGCACTACCTTCTCAGCACCACTTTTTGGCTCAGTAGCTCAGTTATTTATTACAAGGGATGAATGAATGCAGTGTTAGTGTCTCCTTGGGGCTTTTGAACTCATTTATCTATTCAACCTTTTATAAAAGGTAAAGACAAGAAAAAGGTAGGCCAGAGGAGTTTTGCATTATTAAAGATCGTCTGGTTTCTCACTGCATGTTCTTCACCACTTTTTGCTGTTCCACAGTTCTAAAGACTATAGTTAAGTTAGCACAGGGTTCTTAACATAATGGCATTGGCTTTAGTAGGTCTTACACAGAATGGGATCGGACTTAGAAAACCAAGCTGTAAGGTAGTGATTTGGGTGGGCAGCAAATTCTGGCTCTCATTGTTCCTCATCAGAGCGGTTGTCAAACCCGTGGCCTGGAATCTCCGCAGCCATGGAACACGTCGGAACTCCGGGAATTCTAATTCCTGGACCAATTGTGAGGATGCATGTCTGATGCTTAGCCTAAACCAAGGGGCAGAATATTTGCAATTGGGGTAATCCTGGAGAAGAATCTAGGTCATTTTCCTGCCATCATCCAAACATACTTTTTTATCCTTCCCAATGGTAGTGCTAACTACCATTGATAGAGCATTAATGTGACCAACATTGTGCTAAGCTGGTATCTTCATTCTCTGTGAGATAGGTGCTATTAACCTAACCTTACAACTGGGAAAACTCAGATGCAAAGAGATAAAGTAAATTCCATAAATTAATTAAGCTAGTTCATGGAGCAACTGGGATTTGAACCTAAATCTGTCTGTCTGATTCTATTGTCTTTGCTCTTCATCAAGACTTGACAAAGTATTTCTGTAAAGGGAAGATAGTAAATATCTTGATCTTTGCGTGGTCTCTGACATGTATTCTTC
Organism: Pteropus vampyrus; assembly: GCF_000151845.1. Classification (NCBI taxonomy): domain Eukaryota; kingdom Metazoa; phylum Chordata; class Mammalia; order Chiroptera; family Pteropodidae; genus Pteropus; species Pteropus vampyrus. The sequence goes on from NW_011888796.1 coordinate 111,781, forward strand.
TTTCTTTAACAACCCTTTAAAAAGGTAAAAGTCATTTGAAATCACAAGCCACGCAAAAACAGGTCATGGCCAAATTTGGTCGAGATTTGGCCTGCAGGGCATAGTTTTCTGACCCCTGCTTTTAATCAGTACACACACTTTCTCAAGATGTGAAAAATCAGTGTCTCCAATGGAAAATTGCCAGAAAATCCAAAGGGCCAGGGAGAGGGAGCAGGATTACAGCAGGTGCCATCCTTGCTCTGGTGAGATGAAGCCGGGGGTCATTTAACCCCCTGACAGCTGTTCCGGGGAAGGGTTCACCTTTCCCTCTGAGATTCTTTCAGGAGCCTCATTACTCCAGCAGCCTAGAGAACCACAAGCTGGAGAGAAATGCCTCCTCACAGGAGAAGGAAACCTGCAGGGGCAGAGATCGTCCTCAAGTCTGCCTGACCCTTCTCAACCTTTCTCCTCTTCATCTTCTTGGTAACAATCAGAACACTATCAGGAACCCTAGAGTCAGCAGCTTTTTATGTTTTCGTTATAATTTATTTCTTTTTCAGCTGCCAAGTGTTTGACTATTTGAGACTCCCATGGTAAATATTTATCTCCAGCCTGGAAGAAGCTATAGTTTCCTTCGCTGACCTCACACAGTGTGGCTCTTAGAATGCTGCTGACTATCTCCAGTGGGTGAAGTCCCCAGCTATGGGCTGAACCCCTTCCAGAGAAGGCTGAAGGGCCAACACACTTCCTGTAACTCACCGCTGCTCCCATCTAACTAGCATCTCCACCTCCTCGCCACACGCTTCCCTGCCTGCCCCCTTTCCCTGGCGCAGACACATTCTTTTGCTTGGCAAAAGGAACCTTGTTTCCATGGAAGCCTCATTAAATCTGCATCTTGCTCAGTTTGGGTTTGATCACGGCTGCCAGAAGTATTTTTAGCCCATGCAGTTGCGTAATGAGATGGGGATTGGGGGAGGGAGAAGGGACAGTATGGACAGAGAGAAGATTAGGAGGAAAAAAAAAAAAAAGAGGAAGGGAAGGGAAACCTCAGGAAGAGAGGGTTTCACCAAAGGGGGAAAGGATGAAGCACTTCTCCTGGGTGGCTGGGACTGCTAGCTCCATCCTTCAGGAAGCCTGTGGACACTTTCCATGACAATTGTTCTGGTCACATGTCAGGGGAGCCTCTAATCTCCCTTTCCATGAGCTCATTTGGCTCCAGCCAGGGTGTCACTTAAGCCAGGGAGTGTGACTAGCTGATGATGCTGCTCATGGGTTTCCCCTCCCAGGGGACAGAAGCGGGAGGGAAGGAAGAACACCAGAGGCCAGGGTGAGTGCTCTCGGGGTCTGCAATAAGTAAAGGCCACGGACTGACTGCAGGGGAGAGGGGGCATTTCAGCACCCAGGGACAGGATTGGGATGTCAGGCAGGGCACACCGTGTGATTGGTGCTGAAACCTGATACCAAGTCTGTCCCTTGGCTGCTCAGGTTCTCAGAGCTTTTCTTCTGCTCTTTAGCCATACTGTGCCCTCACCTGCCCCTGCACTGGAGAGGGCTCTTGATAACTGGGTCGGTTGTTGGAGTTGTTGCAGGGTGTGTGTGTGTGTGTGTGTGTGTGTGTGTGTGTGTGTGTGTGTGTGTGTGTTACGTGTGCATGTGTACATCCATGTGTAATACCACACGATGAGATAAAAACCTCAGGCAAAGATAATAACTAATGTTCACTGAGTCCTTAGTATGGCCACATGATATTTTAGGCATTGTATACATGTTAATTTAGTTTTCCTTTCCCTAATCCTATGGACTATTTTACAGAAGGGAAACTGAGGTACAGAGAAGCTGTGAAATTTACTCAAGGTCGTGGACCTAATTAGCAAGTGGAGCCAAGTTTTGTGCCCAGACCAACTGATTGAGAATCTGTGGTTCTAAATCAGTAACGTATCATTGGCCTGCCATACATACATTTTCAACCACTTTCTCTGCACAGACCCATTTATAGTAACTGTATTGATGAGCTGAAAGCAGTCTGCAGATGTGCTGCTGGGATTTCATTCATCCTCAAAGATGTGGGGTTTTTTTTTCTTTAAAGGTTGTCTGAGGGCGGTATCCAAATTCATAAAAATCTTTATAGTCAAGATTTTCACAAGCTTCAGTCTGACTCTCCTACCTTGCTTTTCTTCTCACATTTCCAACTGGTTTTTATTACCTCATCTCTCTTGGGCCCCCTTTGCCCCCCAACATGGCTGGCATGTCTGTGCCCCGCCTTCACATACTCAGGCAGCAGGGGTTCCTCTTCTCATCAGACCCTATAATCTGGCTTCTCCTCCCTTAGGACAGCACTTCATTCTCCACTTTCCTCTCCAGTCACTTCCCTGAGGGGTAGCTCTGAGGGCCTTCCTTCCGCTTTGCAAACTGCTTTCTTCTCTGCCTGCCAGTCTGTTTGATTGTTTCTTTTTCAATCTCCCCCTCTTCAAGGACTTAGAGTTCTCTGAAGTTACCAGCTTCCCTCTGTATCCCTCACAAACCCAAAGTGGAGACGATGAAACCAAAATCCGCTCACAGCCCCACCTGCCACAGCCTCCCCTCTAAATGCTTTCCCTGTTCCATTTAGGACATGAAAATCATAGGGGACATGTATTGAGGATTTATTTATTGTACTATATGCCTCAATCTTTATAACAGCTCCATGAGATATGCACCATAAATAACCCCCGTTATACAGATGAGTAACCTGAAGCACAGAGAGAGAGAGAGTAATTTGCTCAAGATCACATAGCCAGTAAGTGGTTGGAACAGTGATGCAAAACTGGACAGTCTGGGTCCAGAACCTGTGCTCTTCATCACCACTCTATATTCTCTTTCACTTGGGAACATCCCAGGAAAAGTTTGAGATAGGTCAGCTGCAATCTTGCACAGTAAAACAGAGGCCAACTGTCCTGGAGCGACATTGGCCTGATTGTTCCTTATCAGTGGCTTGTGTTCAGTGATAATCTAACCTCCAAGGTCTTGCCTGGGTACTGTGACAACTGGGCACCAGCAGGAACAACTGATAACTGTGATTTTATCAGTGATGTAGCCCATCTAAGGGCAAGGTTGGAAGACCCCACATATATTATCCTGGTCACTCTTTTTCAGTTACAGGAAACAGAAACCCACTAAAGCTAGCTTTCATTAAAAAAAAAAAAAAAAAAAAGTTAAATGCATACAATATAAGGGTATCTTGCAGAATAGGACAAACAGGCCTGAGGTGCCGAAAACAGGAACCGGGTCATTGCCAAGGCCTCCCTGCCTTTTCCTCTGGAGCCCGGTGGTTTCTTACCTGCTTCTCTCTACATCTCTGCCTCATTCCTCTCCATCTCTTCAGATTATCTTTCACTGATTCATCATGCACATGGGGAAATCGGCATCAGCACTCCCAAGTATACATATCCTCATTTCAGGCAGCCATGGTGTCCTTAAAACTCCACATTCCAGGGAGAAAGTGTGGGTCAGGGCCCCAGGTGAAGGGTAGAGAAATGGGGAAAATGACATGGCTACCAGGCCCATGGGCAACAGGGAGACCGAGGAGGAAGCCGTTGTCATCGTCTAAATGACTGTTTGAAAAGTCAAGGCAGAAGTAAGTCATGTCCTTTTCACAGACGGAAAAACTGAGGCACAGCATGAGTCTGGCTGGGGGATTCAGATCGCTGCTTTTTGTGTCAGTACTAGGTCTCCCAGACATGATATCCATTCTCAACGTGAGGTGTGTGTTTCCTCTACTTTTTCCACCGGCTGGCTAGGGGGAGTTCTGGGCCCCTCTTAGGATAGACTCAGTACTAGAGCCCCAGAAAAAAAGTACCCAAAGCGAAGTTCTGAAAGAGCTCACACTCTGGAATAAGGAGACCTAGGCTCTGGGACCAGCTCTCTGCTGATTGTTGTGAGGTGCCCTTACAGGGCTAACACCGAGTACTCCTGGGTTTAAATGCAGGTCTCCAGAGCCTCCATTCTTTTTACCATGTGACAAACTGCTATAAACCTCACTACTACCCTATGAGATTAGTGCTTTGGACCCATTTTACAGATATGCAAATTGGGACCCAGAGGGTCAGCCGCTAGTTCATGGTCACACAGCTGTGCCAGGATGTGAACACAGTATCTGATTCCTTAGAGCAACGTGTGATACTCTACTCCCTGTTTCATTTCCTCATCTGACAGATGGAAATGTTAATGCCCATCTCTCATGGATATTGTAGGGGGGGAACTAAAAACAGATAAAAGAAGATAAAGTGCTCTAAAAATTTAGGCAGCCCCTGCAGATGGTAATTATTTCTGTTGTCACACACCACCAGCCCTGGGGCTTTGCTGAGCTGTACACAGCATGGAGCTCCTCCCGGCCAACAGCAGGGGGAACAGTCTGTCTTCATCCTGAGCCAGGCTGACAAAGTAAGTCCCACTCTCCCCACCACCCTCTCCCC